>NW_027507718.1:511903055-512075555 GCF_037356315.1 Lithobates pipiens | reverse complement strand
CACACACCTCCATTATCTCTACACACACCACCTCCATCATCTCTACACACACCACCTCCATCATCTCTACACACACACCACCTCCATCATCTCTACACACACCACCTCCATCATCTCTACACACACCACCTCCATCATCTCTACACACACCACCTCCATCATCTCTACACACACCACCATCATCTCTACACACACTACCTCCATTATCTCTACACACACCACCTCCATCATCTCTACACACACCACCTCCATCATCTCTACACACACACCACCTCCATCATCTCTACACACACCACCATCATCTCTACACATACCACCTCCATCATCTCTACACACACCACCTCCATCATCTCTACACATACCACCTCCTTCATCTCTACACACACCACCATCATCATCTCTACACACACCACCTCCATCATCTCTACACACACCACCATCATCTCTACACACACCACCTCCATCATCTCTACACACACCACCTCCATCATCTCTACACACACACCACCTCCATCATCTCCACACACACCACCATCATCTCTACACACACCACCTCCATCATCTCTACACACACCACCTCCATCATCTCTACACACACACCACCTCCATCATCTCCACACACACCACCATCATCTCTACACATACCACCTCCATCATCTCTACACACACCACCTCCATCATCTCTACACACACCACCATCATCTCTACACACACCACCACCATCATCTCTACACATACCACCATCATCTCTACACACACCACCTCCATCATCTCTACACACACCACCTCCATTATCTCTACACACACCACCTCCATCATCTCTACACATACCACCTCCATCATCTCTACACACACCACCTCCATTATCTCTACACACACCACCTCCATTATCTCTACACACACCACCTCCATCATCTATACACACACCACCTCCATCATCTCTACACACACCACCTCCATCATCTCTACACACACCACCTCCATCATCTCTACACACACCACCTCCATCATCTCTACACACACCACCATCATCTCTGCACACACCACCTCCATCATCTCTACACATACCACCTCCATCATCTCTATACACACCACCATCATCTCTGCACACACCACCATCATCTCTGCACACACCACCTCCATCATCTCTACACACACCACCATCATCTCTGCACACACCACCACCATCATCTCTACACACACCACCTCCATCATCTCTACACACACCACCATCATCTCTACACACACCACCTCCATCATCTCTACACATACCACCTCTATCATCTCTACACACACCACCTCCATCATCTCTACACACACCACCTCCATCATCTCTACACACACCACCTCCATCATCTCTACACACACCACCTCCATCATCTCTACACACACCACCTCCATCATCTCTACACACACCACCTCCATCATCTCTACACACACCACCATCATCTCTACACACACCACCTCCATCATCTCTACACATACCACCTCCATCATCTCTACACACACCACCTCCATCATCTCTACACACACCACCTCCATCATCTCTACACACACCACCTCCATCATCTCTACACATACCACCTCCATCATCTCTACACACACCACCTCCATCATCTCTACACATACCACCTCCATCATCTCTACACACACCACCACCAACATCTCTACACACACCACCCCCATCATCTCTACACATACCACCACCATCAGCTCTACACACACCACCATCATCTCTACACACACCACCACCATCATCTCTACACACACCACCACCATCATCTCTACACACACCACCACCATCATCTCTACACACACCACCACCACCATCTCTACACATACCACCTCCATCATCTCTACACATACCACCACCATCATCTCTACACATACCACCTCAATCATCTCTACACACACCACCACCATCATCTCTACACACACCACCACCATCATCTCTACACATACCACCACCATCATCTCTACACATACCACCTCCATCATCTCTACACATACCACCACCATCATCTCTACACATACCACCTCCATCATCTCTACACATACCACCACCATCATCTCTACACATACCACCTCCATTATCTCTACACACACCACCACCATCATCTCTACACACACCACCTCCATCATCTCTACACATACCACCTCCATCATCTATACACATACCACCACCATCATCTCTACATATACCACCACAATCATCTCTACACATACCACCTCCATCATCTCTACACATACCACCTCCATCATCTCTACACACACAACCTCTTTTATCTCTACACATACCAACACCATCATCTCTACACATACCTTCACATCATCTCTACACATACCACCTCCATCATATCTACACATACCACCTCCATCATCTCTACACATACCACCACCATCATCTCTGCACATACCACTTCCATCATCTCTACACATACCACCTCCATCATCTCTACACACACCACCTCTATCATCTCTACACATACCACCTCCATCATCTCTACACATACCACCTTCATCATCTCTACACATACCACCTCCATCATCTTTACACACACCACCTCCATCATCTCTACACATACCACCTCCATCATCTCTACACATACCACCTCCATCATCTCTACACACACCACCTCCATCATCTCTACACATACCACCTCCATCATCTCTACACATACCACCTCCACCATCTCTTCACATACCACCACCATCATCTCTACACACACCACCTCTATCATCTCTACACATACCACCACAATCATCTCTACACATACCACCTCCATTATCTCTACACATACCACCTCCATCATCTCTACACACACCACCTCTATCATCTTTACACATACCACCGCCATCAGCTCTACACATACCTTCACATCATTTCTACACATACCACCTCCATCATATCTACACATACCACCTCCATCATCTCTACACATACCACCTCCATCATCTCTACACATACCACCTCCATCATCTCTACACATACCACCTCCATCATCTCTACACACACCACCTCCATCATCTCTACACATACCACCTCCATCATCTCTACACATACCACCTCTATCATCTCTACACATACCACCGCCATCAGCTCTACACATCCTACCCCCTGCAACCTTGCTCCATATTCTTGTGTATGTACCCTACTCACATACATGTGGTAGGTTGGACTTGCTGGACTTGTGTCTTTTTTTCGACCTCACCAACTCTGTAACTATGTATGTCTCTACATACCGAACATCTGCACTTTTCCCTTTCAATGATTAATTCCCTCACAGGGGTCGATATATACTCTCTCCTTATCTATCTATATATCTGTCTATTTATAGTGCCTTAAAGTATTCATAAAACATTCTTGAACCCTGTCCGTAGCATGCTCCTGAAACTTGCCTATAGCACACTCCTGAGCCCCGCCCATAGCACACATCTGAACCATGCCCCTAGCACACTCCTGAACCTTGCCTGTAGCGCACTCCTGAACCCTGTCCATAGCACACTCCTGAACTCTGCCCATAGCACAATCCTGAACCCTGCCCGTAGCACACTCTTGAACCCTGCCCGTAGCACACTCTTGAACCCTGCCCATAGCACACTCCTGAACAATGCCCGTGGCACACTCCTGAATAATGCCCATAGCACAATCCTGAAGGAGGCCAAAAGCTCACTCCTGAGCCCTGTCCATAGCACACTCCTGAACCATGCCTGTAGCACACTCCTGAACCCTGCCCGTAGCACACTCCTGAACAAGGCCAAAAGCTCACTCCTGAACCCAGCCCATAGCACACTCCTGAACCATGCCCGTAGCACACTGGCACGCTGGCATAAACTCTAACTTATTATACCATCATATTAAAACTATTTTATAAAATCAAAATTGAAAACAAGTATTTCAATGTATATACATGATATTGTTCCAAATAGGTGTAGCCTATGTGAACACAATAAAACCTGTAGGTATGCCCATAGATATGGTGGACTCTGTAGCCGATCCATAGAGAAGGTCATTCATATGCAGGAAATCAGGGTACAGAGGGATCGCTACCTGTTTCGCTTTACAGCTTCCTCAGGAGATCCTATTGGTACTAAGAGATACAATATACATTACATTATGCCAATATATATATATATGTTCAAAAGAAAGTTATACACCAACATCAAAAACAGAGTGTATTGTATGTTTTGCACATGGGACAATGAAATTGGAGAGAAAAAAAACAAAACAATATTTATAGTTATAATACATATTAAGTGCTCATGAAAAACCTACCCAGATTGCAACCCGTACATAGTGCACCCAAGATACAACTGGCCCTTTGAGGACAATCATACTTTCTACATTATGTGGCCTCTTGATGAAATTGAGTTTGACACCCCTGCTCTATACAGATGAGCGGCTGTACTATATGTTATTATACACGTGTGAAATAATGGGATATGGTGAGTTGTACCATCAATGAACAATTGCATGTTCCTGGGACTTGTATCTAGTACAGTAGTACTGTGCGGTTCTTCTATATTATAACACAACAACATACAGAGCGGACTGCAGAGTTCTGTGTTGGTGGGATGACCTCTAGTCTGAGGTCCACCAGGCCATCATCCTCATAAATGGAGAATTCCGTCATATAACCGGAAAGGAAGAGCAGGATGGAGACATGTCAGATTTTCTTATTTTCTTCCTTCCTTTCAGGGGTTAATTATAGGGTGACACCACGTGTAATCTCTTCCTGGGAAAACCCTTCACCTATCCTAATGCTCATAAGTCTATGGGGGACTCTGAAGATGGTGATATAATGACAGATATACAACTTGATGTTTGCAAAAAGAGGAAACAAAGTTTATAAATAGTATCCTTCGTGATCCTCATTAGGCGCAATATAGGAAGAAAAACAAAACAATTGCAAAACATGGAACTGTAAGGCTGCTGTCAGTCAACGTGTTATCCCACCCAACATCCCCATCTCCTAGAGACAGGCTTACAATTGCTTAGTTTATATAGCGTCTTATAGAGGATACTATTGATAAACTTTGTTCCTTTTTTTGTTTGTTTCTTTGGTTTTCTCTTCTGGAAAACACCAAACGACGCTGATCACAGCAATTATTTATTTCTTTTACAAACAAAAAAAACAGGCTACAGTGATACCTCGGTTTGCGAGTAACTTGATATACGAGCGTTTCGCAAGACGAGCTATTTTTAAAAAAAATCCTGACTTGATTTGTGAACTGACCACACAAAGCACAAAAGCTGATCTGTGTTAGCGTGGTCAGTTTTCACCCTTTGGCTGGCCATTGAGAGGTACAGGACACTGTACAGACACACAGCACCCCCCACCAATCACGGCCTGCCTCTGGCATACACCCATGCCCAATCACAGCTTGCTTCTGGCATACATCCACTCCCAATCACAGCCTGCCTCTGGCATACACCCCTGCCCAATCACAGCCTGCCTCTGGCATACACCCCTGCCCAATCACAGCCTGCCTCTGGCATACACCCCTGCCCAATCACAGCCTGCCTCTGGCATACACCCCTGCCCAATCACAGCCTGCCTCTGGCATACATCCGCTCCCAATCACAGCCTACCTCTGGCATACACCCACGCCCAATCAAAGCCTGCCTCTGGCATACACCCACTCCCAATCACAGCCTGCCTCTGGCAGACACCCTCGCCCAATCACAGCCTGCCTCTGGCATACACCCCCGCCCAATCACAGCTTGCCTCTGGCATACACCCACTCCCAATCACAGCTTTGCTTCTGGTATACACCCCTCCCCCCAATCACAGTCTGCCACTGGCATACACCTCCCAATCACAGCTGGCTTCTGGCATACACCCCCTCCCCCCAATTACAGTCTGCCACTGGCATACACCTCCCAATCACAGCTTGCTTCTGGCATACACCCCTCCCCTCCCCCCAATCACAGTCTGCCACTGGCATACATCTCCCAATCACAGCTTGCTTCTGGCATACACCCATTTAGCAGTGTAGATGAGTGTAGGGTGTGTGTATGGGGTGTATATTGGATTACACAGTGTAGGGTGTCTGTATGGGGTGTATATTGGATTATATAGTGTAGATGAGTGTAGGGTGTCTGTATGGGGTGTATATTGGATTATATAGTGTAGATGAGTGTAGGGTGTCTGTATGGGGTGTATATTAGATTACACAGTGTAGTTGAGTAGTGTAGGGTGTGTGTATAGGGTGTGTGTTTCTTTGTACAGTGTAGATATTGATTGTGTGTCTGTATACGGTATGAGTTAGCTCTCGCTCAGCAGCCTGCGTTGTCCTTGGCCGATACGATGTCATTCTGGCTCTACTCCCCTCTCTTGCCCATATATAGGTTTGTTAACGCTCTCCTCGTATTAATTGTGTCCCTGAGTCTTCCATTGTTTTTCCTGTTAACAGCTGATCCCTTTCCCCTTCCTCTTCCTCCCAGCCTGGCACTCAGGAAGACTTTTCAAAAAAAAGTTTCTGCTTCTGAGCTGTAATGTACACACAGATGGCGAAAATGTTCTTGGGTGGTCACCGGAGACCCTGTCCTGTCCAGGAACTGCAATGCAGTCCGCCTATGGAGGGTAATGCCAACTGTAGTCTATAACAAGGACCCCAGCAGTGATGGCTCATGGGAGGCACTCATATACAATTCAGGGGACAGCCAAATCAGTCTACAGTCCAAGGGGCAACAGTCCACCGCAATATCAAACCCATCAGAAAACATTTGTTATATTGCAGCTTACCAATTGTTAGATGCGATGGCTGCATTGGTGTTCTTTTTAGGCTTTCTTTCCTTGTTTTTCACCTGGTGATCTGGCCAGTAGGTCTGTTGTTTTTTTTTTTTTTTTTGCAGAACAAGCTGTCCTCCAGATGTAGCAGTTACAGAGTTGAGACAAACCATTTACCACTGGCAGGGTGCTTACAGTAATCAGCTTTTATTTATTCGGAAAACCTTTATCCCAAAAGGAAAATAACGTTTGCCGTAACCGCTTAAAAATTGCCAGCTGGAGTTTGGCTTCAATTTGTTAGTGTATTTAAGTCTATTAGTACATCTAACACTCCCCTCCCCCCAGACTGACAATGCTGCTGTCCAAAGGTGCCCCCTGTGCTCCTTCATCCAAAGTGGGGTGCTCTAATATAGGAGGTATGTTACTGGTCAGATCACTAGTTGAAAACAGAGGGAGAAAAGCCTAAAAAACAACAAGACAAATGCAGCCATCACATCTAATGATTGGTAAGCTGCAATACGTTACATTTTTGCTTTGGAGTTTAATGCTGCCTTAAAGGACCAGTCCACCCAAAAACTGTATTTCAGTGTTTTTGTGTATGGTTGCAAGTTTAACTACCATCAGTTTCTGTTGTCTATCAGAGAATCTGTTGATGGGGACTCTGAGCCAGGTACCAGGTCTGTAAACTTGTTGTGCCCACTATGAGGTGTTCCAGCCATTCCTGCACTCAGTTCCCAGGCCTGTACCCCTGCTGTGCTCAATATGAGGGGTCTTCACCATCCCTGCCCTAAGTTCCCAGGTCTGTACATGTGCTGTGTCCATAAGGAGGGGATACTACAATCTCTGTACTGAGTTCCCAGGTCTGAACACCTGCTGTGCCCATTATGAGAAGTTCCCACCATCCATGTGCTGAGTTCCTGAGTCTGTACACCTGCTGTGCCCATTATCAGGGTTTCCACCATCCCTGTACTGAGTAACCAGCTCTACACAACTGCTGTGCCCATTGCGAAGGTTCTCACAATCCTTGTGCTGAGTTATCAGCTCTACACACCTGCTGTGCCCATCATGAAGGGTTCTCACCATCCCTGTGCTGAGTTCTCAGGTCTAAATACCTGCTGTGCCCATCATGAGGGGTTCCCACCAACTTTGTGCTTAGTTCCCAGATCTAAATACCTGCTGAGCCCATCATGAAGGTTCCTACAATCCTTGTGCTGAGTTCCAGAGTCTGTAACCTGCTGTGTTTGTTATGAGGATCCCTGCCATCTGTGTGCACAGGTTCCCAGCTTTACACACCTGCTGTGCCCATCATAACGGTTAGCACCTTTGTTGTACTGAGTTCCCAACTCAACACACCTGCTGTGCCCATCAGGAAGGTTCCCACCATCCATCTAGTGAGTTCCTAGGTCTACACACCTGCTTTGCCCATTATGAGGAGTTCTCACCATTCATGTGCTCAGTTCCTGGGTCTGTAAACCTGCTGTTCCCCTTATCAGGATTCCCTCCATTGTTGTGCTGAGTTACCAGGTCTACACACCTGCTGTGCCCATCATGAATGTTCCCACCATCCATGTTCTGAGTTCCCAGCTCTACACACCTGCTTTGCCCATCATGAAGGTTCCCACCATCCATGTACTGAATTCCCAGCTCTACACACCTGCTTTGCCCATCATGAAGGTTCCCACCATCCATGTACTGAATTCCCAGCTCTACACACCTGCTTTGCCCATCATGAAGGTTCCCACCATCCATGTACTGAATTCCCAGCTCTACACACCTGCTTTGCCCATCATGAAGGTTCCCACCATCCATGTTCTGAGTTCCCAGCTCTACACACCTGCTTTGCCCATCATGAAGGTTCCCACCATCCACATACTAAATTCCCAGCTCTACACACCTACTTTGCCCATCATGAAGGTTCCCACCATCCATGTACTGAATTCCCAGCTCCACACACCTGCTTTGCCCATCATGAAGTTTCCCACCATCCATGTACTGAATTCCCAGCTCTACACACCTGCTTTGTCCATCATGAAGGTTCCCACCATCCATGTACTGAATTCCCAGCTCTATACACCTGCTTTGCCCATCATGAAGGTTCCCACCATCCATGTACTGAATTCCCAGCTCTACACACCTGCTTTGCCCATCATGAAGGTTCCCACCATCCATGTTCTGAGTTCCCAGCTCTACACACCTGCTTTGCCCATCAGGAATGTTCCCACCATCCATGTTCTGAGTTCCCAGCTCTACACACCTGCTTTGCCCATCATGAAGATTCCCACCATCTCTGTGCTGAGTTCCCAAGTCTAGATACCTGCTGTGCCCATCAGGAAGATTCCCACCATCCTTGTGCTGATTTCTCAGGTCTACATACCTGCTGTGCCCATTATGATCCCTGCTGTATTCTTTATTTATATTAAATTATTATATGGAAAATAATGGTTGACAACGACACCATAATCTCCCCTGTGGCCAGGAACAGAGCTGAGATTTATGGGGTAGGGAGATCTCAATGCTGAAGTATCCAAGACATATAAGAAGACAGGTTGACTCTTCCCAGTAGGCACAGTTTATAACTAAAATATACACTAGTGTGTAGTTCCACTCTGATAGATTATAGTTAGCCCTACTCCGATAGTATGTAGTCCCACTCTACTAACACACATTCCTACACTCACAGTAGGTAGGCCCATGCTAACAACATTCAGTCCTAACATGATTTATGATGAAGTCCCAAGCCTTGCGCCGAATGCATGCATTGTAGAGATCCTAATGCCAGAATAACTTCATTCACAATGGGGGTTATTTACTAATGCTTGAGAGTGCAAAAATCTGATGCAACTCTGCATAGAAACCAATCAGCTTCCAGGTTTTATTGCCAAAGCTTAATTGAACATGCTGAACTTAGAAGCTGATTGGCTACCATGCACAGCTTCTAAATGCACCAGTTTTAGTAAATCAACCCCAATGCGTCGGCAGTGGAAATATTGCAAATTTGGCAAATGGTTTACTCCAAATACTATCTTTTTTCTATTTTCCAGGAATTTTCTTGTCTAGAAATAATTTTCTTACTTTTTTCTTGTAAATTGTAATGTTCTGCGCTGGGGGTGGTGGGGGGTTGGGTGTTTTATAGAGGGGCTCTGAAGGATATGGAGTGCTTCCATGTGTACATGCAACAGTAATGGTCTGGGATTACAAATAATGAAATACATACGTTTAAGGGCAGCATATGACTTCTGGGGAAAGGGCAACCAGGTCACCCGAGAATTGGATGCATATGATCCGTAGTTGTGGATGAAGATCAGATAACAGCCACTTTGTACAGTCCAAGAACTGAAAACAAGGTCAAGCTAGTAGATTTTTGAACAAAAGTTAATACGAACATTCGTATGAAAATTCTCATCAGCGCATTCGATGGCGTGACAAATTTAATTGGAAAGAATGTCAAAAAACATTTCCTTCAAACCTTCTATTTTGAAATGAATGGACTTTCCTGAAAACCCCCCCCAAAAAAACACATTCACAGTTAGAATTGTGTTCGTTGGAGAAACATTTCCCTTTCTGCTCATTAGAATTTCTCCATCCCTGCGATTGAAAATGAATGTCGATTTGACCATACTAACATTTGGAAAATCAAACAAATGTTATTAAAATGAAGATAAATGAACAAAGTTTCAGCTTTAGTGATAGTTGCCTGATTGTTACCTGTATGTCAGAGAAACATAGAAGATACTGCACTTGGGACCATCTGCTCCAATAGCGTGTATTCCACAGTCAACAGCATGTAGTAGTCCTGTGCTGATAGTATGAAGTCCCATGCCAATAGTATATAATCCTGTGCCAATAGTATATAATCCTGTGCCAATAGTATGCAATCCAACGCTGATAGTATGTAGGTCCATGCTACTACCACACAGTCTCAGGCCGAAAGTATTCAACCCATTCTGATAGTATGTAGTCCCTGCACTACTAGCATGCAGTCCTAAGCCGATATTATGTGCTTCCAAGCCAATGGTTTGTAGTCCCATGCTACCAGCATTCAGTCCCACACAGATAGTATGTAGTCCCATGCTACTAGAATTTAGTCCCACATTGATAGTATGTAGTCCCATGCTACTAGAATTCAGTCCCACATTGATAGTATGTAGTCCCATGCTACCAGCATTCAGTCCCACATTGATAGTATGTAGTCCCTGCACTACTAGCATGCAGTCCTAAGCCGATATTATGTGGTTCCAAGCCAATGGTCTGTAGTCCCATGCTACCAGCATTCAATTCCACACTGATAGTATATAGTCCCTTGCTACCAGCATTCAGTCCCACACCGATAGTATGTAGCCCCATGCTACCAGCATTCAGTCCCACATTGGTAGTGTGTAGTCCCATGTAGTCTCACGCCAGTAGTATGTAGTTCCATGCCAATAGTATGTAGTTCCACTTTTATAGTATGTAGTCTCATGCCGACATTAGATAGTTCCACTCTGACAGTATGTAGTCCTATTGCAATAGTGTGTAGCCCCATGCCGATAGTATGTAGCCCTATACTACTATTGTTCAGTCCCACATCGATAGTGTGTAGTCCCATGTTGATAATATGTAATTCTATGCTACTAGCTTTCAGTCCCATGCCAATAGTATGTAGTCCCACGTTACTTGCATTCAGTCCCATGACAATACTATGTAGTCTCATGCCGATAGTATGTAGCCCTATACTACTAGCATTCAATCCCTGGCTAATAGTGTGTTGTTCCACATCGATAGTACATAGTCCCACGCTACTAGCATTCAGTCCCTTGCCAATAGTATGCCGATAGTATGTAGTCCCATGCCACCAGCATTCAGTCCCACATTGATAGTATGTAGTCCCATGCTACCAGCATTCAGTCCCACATTGATAGTATGTAGTCCCATGCCACCAGCTTTCAGTTCCACATTGATAGTATGTAGTCCCATGCCACCAGCATTCAGTCTCACATTGATAGTATGTAGTCCCTGCACTACTAGCATGCAGTCCTAAGCCGATATTATGTGATTCCAAGCCAATGGTATGTAGTCCCATGCTACCAGCATTCAGTCCCACACCGATAGTATGTCGTCCCATGCTACCAGCATTCAGTCCCACACTGATAGTATGTAGTCCCATGTCACCAGCATTCAGTCCCACACCGATAGTATGTAGTCCCATGCTACTAGAATTCAGTCCCACATTGATAGTATGTAGTCCCATGCTACTAGAATTCAGTCCCACACTGATAGTATGTAGTCCCATGCTACCAGCATTCAGTCCCACATTGATAGTATGTAGTCCCATGCTACCAGCATTCAGTCCCACACCGATAGTATGTTGTCCCATGCTACTAGAATTCAGTCCCACACTGATAGTATGTAGTCCCATGTCACCAGCATTCGCTACTAGCATTCAATCCCACTCCCATATTATGTAGTTCAGCGCTACTATCATGCAGTCCCATGCCAATAGTATGTAGCCCCACACAGATAGTATGTAGTCCCATGCCAACTGTAAGTAGTCCCATGCCAACAATATGTAGCCCCATGCCAACAATATGGAGTCCCATGCTGATAGTATGTAGTCTCATGCCAATAGTATGTAGTCCCATGCTGAGATTATGTAGCCCCACGCTAGTAGCATTCAGTCCCACACCCATAGTATGTAGTTCAATGCAACTACCATGCCCATAGTATGACGTCCTGTGCCGATAGTATGTAGTCCTGCACTACTACAATGCATTCCCATGCCGATAGTATGTAAACCCACATGACTAGCATGCAGTCCCATGCTAAAATCTTCCCAATGGGATGCAGATGGGAAAAAAATCTTGACGGGTTATAACCCTCTTTTACTCAAAAATGTTTTTCCTTTATTTCTACTTTAATTTTACCCTTCATGTAATTAGAGTTTAAGTCTGCTCATATTTTGTCGTCCTTGGTCCCTCTCTCCTTCCTCATCAACATGATTATTATATGTTTTCATTTTAAGTAAGTAATCTTTCCATTTTTATTACATACCTTATCAGTGATAATTATCGTAGACCCAGTGATGTCATCACTGGTTCTCTTTGCGTGCAGGAAGATCATGGCTGGTGGAGAGGGATCACAATATTTTTGCTTAGAATAAATATCATAATTCACTCACGATTCTCGCAGCGTAACATAATCTTTCACATTATACAAAAAAATTTGACTAACTTTACTGTTTAGTTTTTTTTTTTTAATTCATTAAAGTGTATTTGTTTTCCAAAAAAAATTGCATGATAAAATTTACTGACTGTGAATATTTAAGAGATATTTGCTGTTACTCAAATGTATGTTGTCTGTTATTTTCTAGGTGTAAAGAAGAAAACCAAAGTCTTAAAAAATAATTCGAACCCCATCTGGAATGAGGTGAGTCCAGCGCTGGCTGCTATTCTGAGCCAAGTCCCCCATTTCCATATGATTTGTCTAAATACATTATCTGTTAATGGCTTCCCGCCAACTAAATAAACACAAAGCCGCATATCACTTCTTCATACATCCCATGTAAAGGCTTAGTACATCTTTTGAAAAAAGATTAAAAAAAAATCATCCTATGATCAGCGTAGCTTTACTACTTTTTTTTTTGCATTGAAGGCTGCAGAGCATGGCTCCTGTGATCATTGCGTCCCTGTGTGCAATTCTTAGGCTCTATCAGTGCTTCCCCCCCAGGGTCTGTACAAGATTACAGGGGTTTTAACCACTTGCCAAATAGGCTTTTTCTGGAATTTTTTTTAAATTAGTACTTTTTGCTAGAAAATTTAAATTAAAATGTATTTTTTAAAATTAATATTATGTAACCCCCAAACATTATAATTTGTTTTTAGCAGAGACCCTAGAGAATAAAATGGGGATTGTTGCACTTTTTTATGCCACCTGGTATTTGCACAGCGGTTTTGCAAAAATATACTTTAATAAATAAAAAAATAAAAAAAATCTAAACACAATAACATATTAGTTACCCCAATTTATTTTGTATAACTTGAAAGATGAGTAAATAGATACCTATCATGTCATGCTTTAAAGTTGCAGATGCTCGTTGAATGGCAACAAACTACAATACTTAAAAATCTCCACGGGCAATGCTTTAAATGCCTTTACAGGTTACCTCTTTAGAGTTACAGAGGAGGTCTAGTACTATAATTATTGCTCTTGCTCCAACGTTTGTGGCGATATCTCACATGTGTGGTTCACATACCGTTTACATAGGCGTTTGCCACTTATGTATGCGCTTGCTTCTGCATGCAAACACGGAGGGATGGAGAGCACTTTAAAAAAATATATATATTTTTTTTAATTTATTTTATAAAAAATTTTTATGTTGTCCCTTTTTTTTTTTGATTACTTTTATTCCTATTGAAAGGAATGTTAACATCCCTTGTAATAGAAATAAGGATGACAGGTCCTCTTTATGGAGAGATCTGGGGTCAAGAAGACCCCAAATTTCTTCTTTACCTTTTTTGATCTTTCGCTTTAAAACAAAAAGAAAAAATAATTTCCTTCCAGCCTGGACTGAAAGTGACATCATGATATCGCTCTGGTCCTCCAAGGCCATAGAGTTGATCAAAGAGTGCTAACTCGTTGATCACCTATGGTGGGAACAGCCGGCCGCACCATTGGATCATTTCTTGGGCAAACTGGTAAGCCCAAAAAACACCGGCGAGTGGGCCTCCCGCCTCTTTGGAAACCGTTCCATGGGCTCATGAGCTGCTCAGACCGGTTTTATGAGTAAGCCATCTGCCTGTAGAAAAAAACGGTACTGGGATTTCCTCGTAAACCACCTGAAAACCGCAACGTATATGTACGTATTGTGGTCGGTAAGTGATTAATGTGTGGCCTATGGAAAAAATTGAAGGTACCAAAGTGTGTAACCATTTCAAGGGCGTGGTTAATTATAAGGCTTGACATGTTGGATGTCTATTGATTTGCCCACCTCATATATTATTTATTTTACCCCAAAAATTGGGTAATATATTGTGTTTGTGTGCCCTAAAATTAACTTTAATATATTTTTACTGAAATGCAGTGGCAGCTGGTGGGTTGTTCTTTTTTGTGGGGGGGTGGGGGGGGCAACACTGACAGCACCTGCAGGAGGTCCGGCACTTACCTGCTCATGTGGCATGGCTGTGGTGTCCTCTCCTGGAGTGCAGGCAGCGGCAGCTCCGATTTCCGCTCCTCAAGCTTCCTCCATTGCGCCTCCTCTTCCGCCAAAGTGCTGGGCATCCAATAGGATCGCCTGAAGCCTTGGCCAATGGGGAAACAGGTTTTACGACCTGCCTCCTGATTGGGGGGAGGGAACTTTAGTGTGAAAATAGCAAAAATGAATTTGCTATTGTCACACAACTGAGTGGGCTCGGAGCGCAATGCTCTGCGCTCCAAGGCCACCCTTTTTTGAAGCCCTGCATTGGAATCCATGGCAGCCCTGATATGTAGATCAGGGGGCTGGATGCATGGATAGGAGAGGCGGCGCCCGTTCGCCCTCTATGGATGGACTGCCACTGCTGAAATGTTGTGCTTGATAAACCATTTTTAAAAATGGCACTAACACTATTTTATTCCCCAAGGCCTCTACTTTCAGGAATGATATGATGGTTGGGGGTTTTAACTAATCTTCAGGCCTAAGATACAAAATCAGCTCTGGCGGCAAAAAGGTTAAACGAAAGGCACTTTGCTAGCCCCAGTTCACATATTTGCCAGATAGTCTTTCTGTCTAGCCAGGTTAGCTAGTGGTGTCCAATGATGTCCAAGAATGCCTTAATTAGGGTTTGCATAGCTTTGGTGTACTTTCATTTTCTCAGACCTTCAAACCTTCCTAGTCCCAGATAATGGTAATGAATAATTTATCAGAGTCAACAGGAAAATCTATAAAAGGCTCCGTATGTATGGAAGCAACCTGACTTCTTGTAAAGAACGCTGGGGATCCATTACATGATACTCCCAAGGCTTTTAAAGAGCAGAATCATCCATGGTGGATATAACCCTCCTTATCACTCCTATAGTAAAGTTAAGTCATGAGAAAAACCTCTATAGTGCAGCGGTTCCCAAACTTTTTGGCTCCAGGGACCGGTTTTATGGCAACCAGTCTTCCTAGGGACCGGGACGGGGGGTTAGAGTAGAGGGGGAAGGATGGTGGTTGTGGTGGACGGGTCGAGGGATGGGATGTTCACAAATCTGTCCGCCACCCTTCACACCACAACCCCCTTTTGCAGTACAGTCCCCCCTTTTAAATCAGTATTCACAGTCCCCCTTTACATCACAGTTCCTCCTTTAAAGCAGTCCTATAGTGTCCTCGCTTCCCCTTCACATCGCAGCCCCCCTTTACATTACAGTGCAGTCCCCTTTACATTCATGTAAATTAATTTGGTTGAATAAAACCAATAAATAAAGTCAATAAAAATATACACATCTGACCTAAAAGAGGGACTGTTGGGTTGAGGTCAGAAGCAATGTTTGGAAGCTATGACTACAATTCTATAATCTCTGGTTTTCTGCAGGGCTTTGAGTGGGACTTAAAAGGTGTTCCTTTGGATACAACTGCTGAGCTCCATGCTGTCGTCAAAGATCATGAGACGATGGGGAGAAACCGGTAAAGTATTTATTTATTATTAGGTTTTTGATGTAAATTTTTGGTCGGAGTATACACAGCTATATTTTATATCTGACATATAGGTATGACAATTTTTACATAGGTCCAGTGTGGACCAGGGTAAGCGCCATACCTGAGGGATCTTCGTGGAAGCTGTATATCACTGTAGTAGGCACCACTTCTCCAGTGATTTCCACTAGCGTCTGGGTCCCGTGCCAAGTGGCTGTCCTGCAGCTCGGCACTGGCACCATTTAGATCAGTGGTCATCAACCCTGTCCTCAGGGCCCCACTAACAGGCCAGGTTTTGTGTATTACCTTGGGGAGATGCAGACTAGAATACTGCAATCACTGAGCATCAAATGATATCACCTGTCATGTATTTCATATCTCGCAAACCTGGCCTGTTAGTGGGCCCTGAGGACAGGGTTGAAGACCACTGATTTAGAGAACACTTTTGGGGTTGATTTACTAAAACTGGAGAGTGGAAAATCTGGTGCAGCTGTTCACGGCAGCCAATCAGCTTCTAACCTCAGCTTGTTCAGCTAAGCTTTGAAAATAAAACCTGGAAGCTGATTGGTTTGTAAGCACAGCTGCACTGGATTTTGCACGCTTCAATTTTAGTAAATAAACCCCTTTGCATCTTCCCAGTGAATTCAGAGCCTTCTCTGATTCCATATGCAGTAATTGTACAATATATAGTTGGGCTCATAAGTTTACATACCCTGGCAGAATTTATGATTTCTTGGCCATTTTCCAGAGAATATGAATGAGAACACAACAACTTTTCTTTCACTCATGGTTAGTGTTTGGCTGAAGCCATTATTATCAATCAAATGTGTTTACTCTAATTACAATTACAACAGAAACTACTCAAATGACTGATCAAAAGTTTGGTGATTTTGGCCTAATACCATGCACACAATTTGACACAATTTGAATGGCTATTAAAGGTAACCATCCTCACCTGTGATCTGTTTGCTTGTAATTAGTGTATGTGTATAAAAGTTCAATGAGTTCCTGGACTCCTGACAGACCCTTACATCTTTCATCCAGTGCTGCACTGACGTTTCTGGATTCTGAGTCATGGGGAAAGCAAAAGAAGTGTCAAAGGATCTGCGGGAAAATGTAGCTGAACTGTATAAAACAGGAAAGGGATATAAAGAGATATCCAAGGAATTGAGAATGCCAATCAGCAGTGTTCAAACTCTAATCAAGAAGTGGAAAATGAGGGGCTTCCGTTGAAACCAAACCACGGTCAGGTAGACCAACTAAAATTTCAGCCACAATTGCCAGGAAAATTGTTCGAGATGCAAAGAAAAACCTCACAAATAACTTCAGGTGAAATACAGGACTCTCTGAAAACATGTGGTGTTTCAAGATGCACAATAAGGAAGCACTTGAAGAAAGATGGGCTGCATGGTCGAGTCGCCAGAAGAAAGCCATTACTATGCAAATGCCACAAAGTATCCCGCTTACAATACGCCAAACAGCACAGAGACAAGCCTCAAACCTTCTGCCACAAAGTCATTTGGAGTGATAAGACCAAAATTGAGCTTTTTGGCCACAACCATAAATGCTACTTTTGGTCAACAAGGCCTATGATGAAAGGTCCACCATTCCTACTGTGAAACACGGAGGTGGATCGCTAATGTTTTAGGGATGTGTGAGCTATAAAGGCACAGGAAATTGATGGCAAGATGAATGCAGTATGTTATCAAGAAATACTGGAGGAACATTCACATTCATCAGCCAGGAAGCTACGCATGGGACGTACTTGAACATTCCAATATAACCATGATCCAAAACACAAGGCCAAGTCAACCTGTCATTGGCTACAGCAGAATAAAGTGAAGGTTCTGGAGTGGCCATCTCAGTCTCCTGACCTCAATATCATTGAGACACTCTGGGGAGATCTCAAACGTGCAGTTCATGCAAAACAGCCCAAGAATTTACAGGAACTGGAGGCTTTATGCCAAGAGAAATGGGCAGCTTTACCATCTGAGAAGATAAAGAGCCTCATCCACCAATACCACAAAAGACTGTCATTGATGTTAAAGGGGGCAATGCATGGTATTGAGAACTGGGGTGTGTAAACTTTTGGTCAGGGTCATTTGGGTCGTTTCTGCTGTGATTATGATTTAAAAAGAGTAAATGCAGTTGATTGATAATAAATGACTTCAGCCGAACACTAACTATGAGTGAGAGAAAAGTTGTGTTATTCATATTCTCTGAAAAATGGGCAAGAAAATATAAATTCTGCCAGGGTATGTAAACTTATGAGCACAACTGAAGATGGTTTCAGTGAAATAATTGTATGAGCTATCACAGACATTACTTGGAAGGTTTTGGCTTATAAATAACTGTTTTAATGGAAAACAAAGGAGCAGTCCTGGCAAAAAATTCCTTTAAACTCCACTAAATTAGATTTTTTTTTTTGTGCTGATCATTTTTTATGCATGATTGAATCTGTGATTAATTGTTTACTATTACGTAATGCTATATTACCCCTACACTCCTCTTCTCTACCAAAGAGAGCCCCTTGGGAGCGCAAGTGACATGCAACTTCTCGCATGTAAAGCCACGTTGTGTTGGTCCTTCTGCGCTGAGGTGTTGGTCGATGCCAGAAAGGTTCAACACCTTGGTATATGTTCTGAGGAAGACTCCAGTTTTACATTTTGCCCAGAGGGATAATGGATTAGAAATGCCTCCCACGTTCTGTATGGGCCTAATACTAACGATCCGCTGAGTAACGATCCGCTGAGTAATGATCCTTCCATGAAATTGTCTCTTTCTTAGGAAACCCGGCCAGCCACTGTCTACTTCCTCTGTCCTATTTTTATCTCTGCCTTGGATTTCCAGCAGCATTCTGTGACATGCCGGTCCCTTGTGGGCTTATCATGTCCTGTACAACCAGGGAGAGCTTATTATACGGAGCAGTCCAGGGCTACACATGTAACAATCAGTAAACTGCTGACTGTATCCAGAGCCCATTGCTGAAATGCTGAAGTCACAATTTCTCCCTGATTTACTTTTCATTTCAGTTTTTTTATAATCTATTGTATCCAGATTTACCATTATTGCACTGATCCAATCATCCTGTACTGTGCATGCTTCCCCCTGAGAGCTGCAGAGGGGTGAGCATAGAACCCGGGGATGGATGTTACCAGCAACTACATGCAATCCAGCATGGGAGCCAGTCAGTAGTTTGGTGTACATGGATCAGTGATCTGTATATAAGATGACAGTGCCTCCCTTGTCTCTCTCTCTCTCTTCTCTCTCTCTATCCTTCTCGCTCTCTCTCCTCCCTACCCCCTCTCTCCTTCTCTCTCTCTCTCGCTCTCTCTCCTCCCTACCCCCTCTCTCATTCTCTCTCTCTCTCTCCTCCCTACCCCCTCTCTCCTTCTCTCTCTCTCCTTCTTGCTCTCTCTCCTCCCTACCCCCTCTCTCCTTCTCTCTCTCTCCTTCTCGCTCTCTCTCCTCCCTACCCCCTCTCTCCTTCTCTCTCTCTCCTTCTCGCTCTCTCTCCTCCCTACCCCCTCTCTCCTTCTCTCTCTCTCCTTCTCGCTCTCTCTCCTCCCTACCCCCTCTCTCCTTCTCTCTCTCTCCTTCTCGCTCTCTCTCCTCCCTACCCCCTCTCTCCTTCTCTCTCTCTCTCTCCTCCCTACCCCCTCTCCTTCTCTCTCTCTCTCGCTATCTCTCCTCCCTACCCCCTCTCTCATTCTCTCTCTCTCTCTCCTCCCTACCCCCTCTCTCCTTCTCTCTCTCTCTCGCTCTCTCTCCTCCCTACCCCCTCTCTCATTCTCTCTCTCTCTCCTCCCCTCTCTCTCCTTATCTCTCTCCTCCCCCCTCTCTCCTTCTCTCTCTCTCCTCCCCCTCTCTCCTCCTCTCTCTCCTCCTCCCTCTCTCTCCTCCCCCTCTCTCTCCCCCCTCTCTCCTTCTCGCTCTCTCTCTCCTCCCCCTCTCTCCTCTCTCTCCTCCCCCCTCTCCTTCTGGCTCTCTCTCTCTCCTCCCCCCTCTCTCCTTCTCTCTCTCCTCCCCCTCTCTCCTTCTCTCTCTCCTCCCCCCTCTCTCCTTCTCTCTCTCCTCACCCCCTCTCTCCTTCTTGCTCTTTCTCTCTCTCCTCCCCCTCTCTCCTTCTCTCTCTCCTCCCCCTCTCCTTCTCGCTCTCTCTCCTCCCTCCCCCTCTCTCTTCTCTCTCTCCTTCTTGCTCTCCTTCTCTCTCTCTCTCTCTCTCTCTCTCTCTTGCTCTCTCTCTCCTTTCTCTCTCCCCCCTCTCACTCCTTCTCTCCCTCCCCCCTCTCCCCTTCTCTACTCTCTCTGTTCCCTCTCCCCCCCACTCTTTCTCTCCCCTCTCTCCTTTTCACTCTCTCTCTCCTCCCTCTCTTCTCTCTCTCTCCCCCGTCTCGTGTCTCTCCTTCTCTCTCTCTCCTCCCTCTCCCCCCACTCTTTCTCTCATTCTCTATCTTTCCTTCTCTTTCTCTCCCTTTCTCTCTTACCCCTCTCGCCCCCCCTCTCTCCTCTCTCTCTCTCTCCCTTACCCCTCTCGCCCCCCTCTCTCCTCTCTCTCTCTCCCTTACCCCTCTCGTCCCCCTCTTTCCCCTCTCTCTCTCCTTCTCTCTCTCCCTCCCCCTCTCTTTTCTCTCCCTTATTCTCCCCTTCTCTCTCTCCTCTCATTCTCTCATACTCCCCCCTTTCTCTCTTTCTCTCTCTCCTCTCCCTCTCCTTCTCTCCTCTCTCTTACCCCTCTCTCCCCCTCTCTCTCCTCTCCCTCTCTCTCCTTCTCTCTCTCCCCTCTTGCTTCTCTCTCCTGTCTCCCCCCTCTCTCTCCCTCTCTCCTCTATCACTCCTTCTCTCCCCCCTCTCTATCCCCTTTTCTCTCTCTTTCCCCTTATCTCTCCTCTCTCTCTCCCCCCTCTCTGTCATGCTCCCTCCTTTCTCTCTTTCTATCTCTCCTTCTCTCTCCTCCCAATCTCTCTCTCTCTCTCTCTCTCCTCTCCATTCTCTATCTCCGCTCTCCCCCCCTCTCTCTCTCTCTTATACTCCCTACTTTCTCTCTCTCCCCCTATCTCCCCTATCTCCCCTCTCTCTCTCTCCTTCCACTCTTTCTCTTTCTCCTCTCTCTCTCCTCTCCATTCTCTCTCTCTCCTCCCTCTCTCTCCCCCCTCTCTCTCATACTCCCTCATTTCTCTCTTTCACTCTCCCCTCTCTCTCCTTCCACTCTTTCTCTTTCTACTCTCTCTCTCTCTCTCCTCTCCATTCTCTCTCTCTCCTCCCTCTCTCTCCCCCTCTCTCTCATACTCCCTCATTTCTCTCTTTCACGCTCCCATCTCTCTTGTCTCTCTCTCTCCTTCTCTCTCCTTCCACTATTTCTCTTTCTCCTCTCTCTCTCTCTCTCTCCTCTCCATTCTCACTCTCTCCTTCTCTCTCTCCCCCTCTCTCTCATAGGCCCTCCTTTCTCTCTCTCTCCTTCTCTCCCCCCTCTCTCTCTCTCCTTCTCTCTCCCCCTCTCTCTCTCTCTCTCTCTCTCTCTCTCTCCTTCTCTCTCCCCCCTCTCTCTCTCTCGCTCTCCTTCTCTCTCCTTCCACTCTTTCTCCTCTCTCTCTCCTCTCCATTCTCTCTCTCTCTCTCTCTCCTTCTCTCTCCCCCTCTGTCTCCTTCCACTCTCTCTCACTCCTCTCCATTCTCTCTCTCTCTCCTATCTCTCTCTTGTGTGATTTTCAGCTGAACTCATACAATTTCATTCCCGCGTGTCAGTTCAGTCTTCGGGGGTTTTCTGCACTGATGTCAATGAAAATCACACTTCGAAATCACCAAAAGTAGTACAGGAATTACTTTTGGAAATCGGTGCAGTGCCCCAAATGTGATGTTGCATCGATTCAGACGCTGCCATTTCCGGCAATTGCCACCGAATCGCATGCCAAATCTCATCAATGTGGACCAGGGCTAAACATCCATTTACCAGCTGCAGTGTACATGAGACCTAACAACAACTCGTTACCTGTATAAAAGACTAGACATGTGCACTGACGAAAAATTTGTTAGTTTCCGTCTCATTCGTTTTTTGTTTTTTTTTGGAAATTCTAAAATTTGTAAATTCGAAAATACTGAATTCGTAAATTTGTAAATTCAAAAATTCGGATTTCAAAAATTCTGAAATTTCGGAATTTGTAAATCCGAAAAGTCGTAAATTCGAAAATTAAAAAATTCAAAAATTGAGAAATTCGAAAATCCGAAAATAAGAATGGAAAATCCAAAAATTACAAAGAACTAAAATACAAAAATTCTAAATAATAACTAACTAACTAATAATAACTATTAAATTATAGGTATTAGAATTGCCTTTCAAATTTGGCTGTTAGTGAAGGTAACGAATACAAATTTATCTGAAGTTACGAATTATCTGAAATAAAGAATGCCGCATCTAAACAAATGGAACGGAACTAAATAATAATAAATAAAAATAATAATAAGTTTTTATTATTATTGTTATTTTTTATTATTCATTTGTTACGTTACATTCATTATTTGTAACTTTGGATAAATTCGTATTCGTTACGTTCACTAACAGACAAATTTGAACGGAAAGTCCAATACCTATAATTTAATAGTTAGTAATAGTTAAAGTTATTATTAGTTAATTATTATTACAGATTTTTGAGTTTTCGGGTTTTAGGACTTTTGAATTTTCAGATTTTTGGTCTTAGTTTTTGATTTTCGCTCTTTTGAATTTTCGGATTTTCAATCTTATTTTTGGATTTACGAATTCCGAATTTCCGAAATTCCAAATTTCTGAAACTCCGAATTTCCAAAATTTCCAACTTTTTGAATTTCCGAAATTTAGAATTTCTGAATATTCGAATGAACGAATTTATCTAAATTCATTAAAAAAGTAATTTGGAACTAAAGGAAGTGGACATGTCTATAAAAGACACCTGTCTGCAGGATCTTTCTTCCATTCAAACCTCACCATCATGGGCAGGACCAAAGAGCTGTCAAAGGACATCAGGGACAAGATTGTAGACCTACACAAGGTTGAATGGGCTACAAGACCATCAGCGAGAAGCTTGGTGAGAAGGAGACGACTGTTGGAGCGATTATTCGCAAATGTTAGAAATACAAAATAACCATCAATCACCCTCGGTCTGGAGCTCCATGCAAGGTTTCTCCTCATGGGGTGAGGATGAACATGAGAAAAGTGAGGGATCAGCCCAGAACTACACAGGAGGAGCTTGTGAATGATCTCAAGGCAGTTGGGACCACAGTCACCAAACAAACCATTGGTAACACAATACGCCTCCATGAATTTAAATCCTGTAGGGCCAGCAATGTCCTCCTTCTCAAGAAGGCCCATGTACAGGCCTGTCTGAAGTTTGCCAATGAACATCTAAATGTTTAAGAGAAGAATTGTGAGAAAGTGCTGTGATCAGATGAGACCAGAATTGAGCTCTTTGGCGTTAACTCGACTCACCGTGTTTGGAAGAAGAAAAAAAAGCTGACTATGACCCTAAGAACACCATCCCTACAGTCAAGCACGGAGGTGGAAACATTATTCTTTGGGGCTGTTTCTCTGCTAAAGGTTTAGACCAACTTTGCCAAAATTGAGGGGCCAATAGACGCGGCAATATTGATTGATTGATTGAAATTCTGTTTCTATCATTTAAAATACACCTATGATAACAATTATAGACCTTTCATTTCTCTGTAAGTGGGCAAACTTATAAAATCTGCAGAGGCTCAAATCCTTATTTTCCCCACTGTATAGGGGAGCCTGCTTAGAGAAGCTGTTAGTAGAAATGGATGTTGTAGGCTCGGTGCTCACCAGGCTCCAGAGACAGATTCTCGGGCAGCACAGCCAATACTTTGTACAGTGACATTTTTTTTCTCTCTTCCAGTTTGTTATTTGTGAAATTTTGTTGATTCTGATCTGTCAGATCTCACAGCTGATTGACCTCCTCCATTGTCCCGCTGTTTTTCTAATTGCCTTCTATTCTAAGCAGGAACAAGATTGATATCATGCCTTTGCAGGGTTTAATATAAACTCTCAGCTTCCTGACTTCCTGTTAGCTCGGAATTCAGGGAATCCTCTCCGAGGAATACAGTAAATGTTTTCCTAATGGAAATCTCCAGCTTCAGCCCCATCCTTTATGTGCCCCATCTTGTGCTGTCCCTCCCTATGTAAGGGGAAATTCCTCTGGGCACACATGGATGTAAGGGGGTACTCTGCTTGGCACACATGGATGTAAGGGGGTACTCTGCTAGGCACACATGGATGTAAGGGGGTACTCTGCTGGGCACACATGGATGTAAGGTGGTACTCTGCTGGGCACACATGGACATAAGGGGGAACTCCTCTGGGTACACATGGATGTAAGAGGGTACTCTGCTGGGCACACATGGATGTAAGGGGGTACTTTGCTTGGCTTAAATTGATGTAAGAGGGTACTCTGCTGGGCAAACATAGATGTAAGGGGGTACTCTGCTAGGCACACATAGATGTAAGGGGGTACTCTGCTGGGCACACATGGATGTATGGGGGGAATCTGCTGGGCACACATGGATGTAAGGGGGAACTCCTCTGGGTGCATATGGATGTAAGGGGGAACTCCTCTGGGTACACATGGCTGTAAGGGGGAACTCCTCTGGGTACACATGGATGTAAGGGGTTACTCTGCTTGGCACACATGGATGTAAGGGGGTACTCTGCTGAGCACACATGGATGTAAGGGGAAACTCTGCTGGGTACACATGGATGTAAGGGGTGCTCTGCTAGGCATGCATGGATGTAAGGGGGTACTCTGCTGGGCACACCTGGATGTAAGGTGGTACTCTGCTGGGCACACATGAATGTAAGGGGGTACACTGCTGGGCACACATGGACGTAAGGGGGAACTCTGCTGGGCCAACATACATGTAAGGGGGTACTCTGCTGGGCACACATGGATGTAAGGGGGTACTCTGCTGGGCACACATGGATATAAGGGGGTACTCTTCTGGGCACACATGGATGTATGGGGGTACTCTGCTGGGTACACATGGATGTAAGGGGGACCCTCAGAGCTTGACGCGTCTCTGTGTAGGTGGCGAGACAATGTCAAACCCATGCCTATTCATTTGGCGGCAGTTATTTCATTATGCCAACAGTTCCTGCGGTGAATGCAGATGTTGCAGTCCTGGGCCTATGTTTTTGTCTGATTTCCGGGAGCTGTGATGCGCTCTGCGCACTCTCTCTTTCTCCCTCCCCCTCTATCCTCCAGGGGGTCGGGGGGTGGGTGGTTGTCCTTGGGGCATCGGCACCACGCATTGTGGCTCGGTGTGTGACGTCATGTTACAGCGTTGCGGCGGTGGCCCTAATGTTGTTCCTTCTGGCCGACAGTAGGGGTTTTGGCTCTCTGCCATGGGCGCCGTATGCCATGCGTGCGTTGGCCCCTCCCCACACTTGCCATGCACGTGGCCCTGGTTCTGCATACACTGCACACCGTCTCTGCCCATGGCACGTAAGCACTCAGGGTTGACAACATTGTCTTGTCCTGTTGTACTTACCCTAATATTAGAATACATTTTTACTATATCCTACGTTATATGTTTTTATAGATACCCTACAACATCTACCCCTGAAGAAGTGTTTTTACACAGAAACGCGTCGGGCTCTGAGGGTGTAGCTATGTGCTTTATTAGAATATATATCTGGATACACCATTCATTTTTTTAATCTATTGAATTACCAACTATGCTGCCAGTTGATATGTGAATTGACCATGCTATACACCATTGCTATGTTCTGACCATGCATACATTTATGAACATGATGGCACTACTGTTATGCATATGTACAAATATGGTAACATTTATCCATTTACTTTTTTATATGAATTATACTACTGTCTTTATAAACTTTTCACTCCAATAATTAAACTTGGCCAGATTCATCTACACGAGTCAACCACTTCATTTAAAGCCCCAAATTTCCCTATTTTTGTCTAATTGAAAACCCAGGATGGAGGCACATTACATTTGCCTCATTTAAAGTCCCAAACTCCCCATTTATACATGGATGTAAGGGGGTACTCTGCTGGGCACACATGAATGTAAGGGGGTACTCTGCTGGGCACACATGTATGTAAGGGGGTACTCTGCTGGGCACACATGGATGTAAGGGGGTACTCTGTTGCGCACACATGGATGTAAGGGGGTACTCTGCTGGGCACACATGGATGTAAGGGGCTACTCTGCTGGGCACACATGAATGTAAGGGGGTACTCTGCTGGGCACACATGTATGTAAGGGGGTACTCTGCTGGGCACACATGGATGTAAGGGGGTACTCTTGCGCACATATGGATGTAAGGGGGTACTCTGCTGGGCACACATGGTTGTAAGGGGTGCTCTGCTTTGCACACACGGATGTAAGGGGTATGCCTCTGGGCACACATGGATGTAAGGGGGTACTCCGATGGGAAGTACTGAATACGAGGGGTGACTTTGCTGGGCAATCCTGGATGTAAGGGGGAACTTATTCTTTCATTTAAATTTTATTCATTCATTCGTAGAACTTAATTTTTCAACCCAAAAATATGTGTAAAATTTATGACGTGACCCTCATACTGAAGATTGGAGACTCCTGATGTGGGGAGGTGTAATGGATATGGAGTCATAGACATAGCACACAATACCTTCCAGTATGCTGCTGTAAATGCACATCTTGTGTGGACCTCTCTGCATCTTCTCTCCAGAATCATGAGCCGGAAAACTATATCCGATATACCAGAGACTCCAATGTGACGCACCATGAGCACAATGTAGAGTTCATCCATCTGAAATGGATTCCATCCTAAGAGAGGAAAAAGATCAATATCTACGCAGCCTTGTTTTTATATCTATCTCTCTGTCTATCTATCTACAGTGCCTTGAAAAATTATTAATTCCCCTTGAGATTTTCCAAATTTGTCATGTTACATCCAAAAACATAAATGTATTTTATTGGGATTTTATGTGATAGACCAACACAAAGTGGCACATAATTGTGAAGTGGAAGGAAAATGATAAATGGTTTTCAATTTTTTTTCACAAATAAATATGTGAAAAGTGTGGGGGGTACATTTGTATGGCGCCCCCCGGAGTCAATACTTTGTAGAACCTCCTTTCTTGGCAATTACAGCTCCAAGTCTTTTTGGGGGTGTCTCTATCAGCTTTGCACATCTAGAGAGTGATATTTTTGCCCATTCTTCTTTACAAAATAGCTCAGGCTCTATCAAATTGGATGGAGAGCGTCTGTGAACAGCAATTTTCAAGTCTTGCCACAGATTCTCAATTGGATTTAGGTCTGGACTTTGACTGGGCCATTCTAACACATGAATATGTTTTGATCTAAACCATTCCATTGTAGGTCTGGCTGTATGTTTAGGGTCGTTGTTCTGCTGGAAGGTGAACCTCCGCCCCAGTCTCAAGTCTTTTGCAGACTCCTAACAGGTTTTCTTCTAAGATTGCCCTGTATTTGGCTCCATCCATCTTCCCATCATCTCTGACCAGCTTCCCTGTCCCTGCTGAAGAAAATCAATGGTGTGTTCAGAGTGATGTGCAGTGTTACTTTTCAGCTTTTTGCACTCTTTTTGCCACTTTTTCCGATGTTTGCTGTGCCCCCCACATGGCTTCACACAAACTGCAAACAGGACTTCTTATGTCTTTCTTTCACCAATGGCTTTCTTCTTACCACTCTTTCATAAAGGGCAGATTTGTGGAGTACACAACTAATAGATATTCTGTGGACAGATTCTCCCACCTGAGCTGTGGATCTCTGCAGCTCCTCCAGAGTTACCATGGGCCTCTTGGCTGCTTCTCTGATTAATGCTCTTCTTGCCCGGCCAGTCAGTTTAGGTGGACGGCCATGTCTTGGTAGGTTTGCAGTTGTGCCATACTTTTTTCCAACAGGTGATTGGCTATCCAGCCATAACAAACGAAGCGGCTAAAAGCCACTCGGCTGTTATGCCTGAGGAGCGGGAGGGGACGTCCCCCCCTCCCGCTGCCTCCCGCCGCTGTTACTGGTGCTCCCGCTCAATCGGGAGCACCGATTCACGATGTGATGCCTCCGGCTGCTGGGGAGGAACTGGAACGAAGCCGTAATCGGCGTCATTCCAGTCTCCTAATAGTAAACACGGAAGTGACGTCATGACGTCACTTCCCGTTTACTTGGCTGCCAATTGCGCCAGTTTAAAAAAAATATACAGTATTCAGAATCGCCGTTTTCGGCGATCTGAATACATTGAAGTGTAAAGGAGGGATCGGGGGTCTTTTAGACCCCCGATTCCTCCATAAAGAGTACCTGTCACCACCTATTACTGTCACAAGGGATGTTTACATTCCTTGTGACAGCAATAAAAGTGATCAAAATTTAAAAAAAAAAAAAAATTATTAATTTTAAAATAAATTAAATAAATACAAAATTTTTTTTTTAAAGCGCCCTCCGTCCCCGCGAGCTCGCGAAGCAAAGAAAGCACATACAGAAGTCGCGTCCGCATATGTAAACTGTGTTCAAATCACACATGTGAGGTATCGCCACGATCGTCAGAGTGAGAGCAATAATTCTAGCACTAGACCTCCTCTGTAATGCTAACCTGGTAACCGTAAAAATTTTTTAAAGCGTCGCCTATTGAGATTTTTAGCTACCGTACTTTGTCGTCATTCCACGAGTGCGTGCAATTATAAAGTGTGACATGTTTGGTATCTATTTACTCGGCGTAACATTATCTTTCACATTGTGCAAAAAAATTGGGCTAATTTTACTGTTTCGTTTTTTAAAATTCATGAAAGTGTCCCTTTTCCCAAAAAGTTGCGTTTAAAACACCGCTGCGCAAATACCGTGTGACATAAAATATTGCAACAATCGCCGTTTTATTCTCTAGAGTCTCTGCTAAAAAATATATATATATATAATGTTTGGGGGTTCCAAGTAATTTTCTAGCCAAAAATATGGATTCTAAGTTGTAAACACCAAATGCCAAAAATAGGCTTACTCATGAAAGGGTTAAACTTCTCCACAACTTTATCCCTGACCTGTCTGGTGTGTTCCTTGGCCTTCATGTTGCTGTTTGTTCACAACGGTTCTCTAACAAATATCTGAGGGTTTCACAGAACAACTGTATTCATATTGAAATTAAATTACACACAGGCGGATTCTATTTACTAATTAGGTGACTTGTGAAAGCAATTGGTTCCGCTAGGTTTTAGTTAGGGTTATCAGAGTAAAGGGGGCTAAATACAAATGCCCCCCACACTTTTCACATATTTATTTGTAAAAAAAAAATGAAAACCATTTATTATTTTCCTTCCACTTCACAATTATGTGCCACTTTGTGTTGATCTATCACATAAAATCCCAATAAAATACATTAATGTTTTTTGGTTATAACATGACAAAATGTGGAAAATGTCAAAGGGTGTGAATACTTTTTCAAGGCATTGTATCTATCTATCTATCTATCTATCTATCTATCTATCTATCTATCTATCTATCTATCTATCTATCTATCTATCTATCTATCTATCTATTTATCTATGTATCTCTCAATATCTATCTATCTATCTATCTATCTATCTATCTATCTATCTATCTATCTATCTATCTATCTATCTTTTTTTTTTAAACAGACATTAGTAGCTGCTACAAATTTCTAATTGCAGCAATTTAATCTTTATCCATTTATCTAGCAATGAGCAGTGGATGGGAGTGACGTCCTGCCGAGTGGCCAAAGGGTCTATCCACCTATCTATTTATCTCTCCCTCTGTCTCGCTGTCTGTCCATGTTTCTGGAAGTTCTCCAGTGAGTGGAGCCCAGCGGGACTCCTTTGTGTTGTGGATAAGTTCTTGTTGTTGCCGTCCTGTAATAATGGTGTTAGAGATAAGATGTTTTCTTTCCCCGGCTTGGTGTTTACTGGCGTTGGGGAGTCTCTTTCCTCCATCACTCACAGCAGTCAGCAAGGTTTCCTCCATCCATTTCCTGTGATTGTGGGCACACATGGATGTAAGGGGGTACTCTTCTGGGCACAAAAAGGATGTAAGGGGGTACTCTTCTGGGCACACATGGATGTAAGGGGGTACTCTGCTGGGCACACATGGATGTAAGGGGGTACTCTTCTGGGCACACATGGATGTAAGGGGGTACTCTGCTGGGCACACATGGATGTAAGGGGGTACTCTTCTGGGCACACATGGATGTAAGGGGGTACTCTTCTGGGCACACATGGATGTAAGGGGGTACTCTGCTGGGCACACATGGATGTAAGGGGGTACTCTGCTGTGCACACATGGATGTAAGGGGGTACTCTGCTGGGCACACATGGATGTAAGGGGGTACTCTTCTGGGCACACATGGATGTAAGGGGGTAATCTGCTGGGCACACATGGATGTAAGGGTGTACTCTGCTGGGCACACATGTATGTAAGGGGGTACTCTGCTGCGCACACATGGATGTAAGGGGGTACTCTGCTGGGCACACATGGATGTAAGGGGGTACTCTGCTGTGCACACATGGATGTAAGGGGGTACTCTGCTGGGCACACATGGATGTAAGGGGGTACTAGTCTGGGCACACATGTATGTAAAGGGGTACTGTGCTGGGCACACATGGATGTAAAGGGGTACTCTTCTGGGCACACATGTATGTAAGGGGGTACTCTGCTGGGCACACATGTATGTAAGGGGGTACTCTGCTGGGCACACATGGATGTAAGGGGGTACTCTACTGGGCACACACGGATGTAAGGGGGAACTCCTCTGGGCACACATGGATGTAAGGGGGACTCCTCTGGGCACAGACGGATTTAAGGGAGTGCTCTGCTTTGCACACACGGATGTAAGGGGTACTCCTCTGGGCAAACATGGATGTAAGGTGGTACTCCTCTGGGCACACATGGATGTAAGGGGGTACTCTGCTGGACACACATGGATGTAAGGGGGTACTCCTCTGGGCACACATGGATGTAAGGGGGTACTCTGCTGGGCACACATGGATGTAAGGGGTACTCCGATGGGAAGTGCTGAATACAAGGGGGTGACTCTGCTGGGCAAACCTGGATGTAAGGGGGAACTTATTCTTTCATTTACATTTTATTCATTCATTCGTAGTACTTAATTTTTCGACCCAAAAATATGTGTAAAATTAATGACGTGACCCTCATACAGAAGATTGGAGACTCCTGATGTGGGGAGGTGTAATGGATATGGAGTCATAGACATAGCACACAATACCTTCCAGTATGCTGCTGTAAATGCACATCTTGTGTGGACCTCTCTGCATCTTCTCTCCAGAATCATGAGCCGGAAAACTATATCCGATATACCAGAGACTCCAATGTGACGCACCATGAGCACAATGTAGAGTTCATCCATCTGAAATAGATTCCATCCTAAGAGAGGAAAAAGATCAATATCTACGCAGCCTTGTTTTTATATCTATCTCTCTGTCTATCTATCTACAGTGCCTTGAAAAATTATTCATTCCCCTTGAGAGTTTCCAAATTTTTCATTTTACATCCAAAAACGTAAATGTATTTTATTGGGATTTTATGTGATAGACCAACACAAAGTGGCACATAATTGTGAAGTAGAAGGAAAATGATAAATGGTTTTCAATTTTTTTCACAAATAATTATGTGAAAAGTGTGGGGGGTACATTTGTATGGCGCCCCCCGGAGTCAATACTTTGAAGAACCTCCTTTCTTGGCAATTACAGCTGCAAGTCTTTTTGGGGCTGTCTCTATCAGCTTTGTACATCTAGAGAGTGAAATTTTTGCCCATTCTTCTTTACAAAATATCTCAAGCTCTGTCAGATTGGATGGAGAACGTCTGTGAACAGCAATTTTCAAGTCTTGTCACAGATTCTCAATTGGATTTAGGTCTGGACTTTGACTGGGCCATTCTAACACATGAATATGTTTTGATTTAAACCATTCCATTTATTTTTTTATCTATCTATCTATCTATCTATCTATCTATCTATCTATCTATCTATCTATCTATCTATCTATTTATTTATCTATCTATCTATTTATCTCTCAATATCTATCTCTCAATATCTATCTATCTATCTCTCAATATCTATCTATCTATCTATCTATCTATCTATCTATCTATCTATCTATCTATCTATCTATCTATCTATCTATCTATCTATCTATCTATCTATCTATCTCTCAATATCTATCTATCTAAATATCTATTTATCTCTCAATATCTATCTATCTATCTCTCTCTCTCTCTCTCTCTCTCTCTCTCTTTTTATCTATGACACAGGCAATTTTTTTTTAGAGAGAACCATCTCTGCTACAAATTGCTAATTTAATCTATATCCATTTATCTAGCACTAAGATGCGGGTGGAGACGATGTACCGCTGAGCAGATTAAAGGGTCTATCTATCTATCTATCTATCTATCTATCTATCTATCTATCTATCTATCTATCTATCTATCTATCTATCTATCTATCTATCAGACATTAGTAGCTGCTACAAATTGCTAATGGTAGCAATTTAATCTTTATTCATTTATCTAGCAATGAGCAGTGGATGGGAGTGACGTCCTGCCGAGTGGCCAAAGGGTCTATCCACCTATCTATTTATCTCTCCCTCTGTCTCGCTGTCTGTCCATGTTTCTGGAAGTTCTCCAGTGAGTGGAGCCCAGCGGGACTCCTTTGTGTTGTGGATAAGTTCTTGTTGTTGCCGTCCTGTAATAATTGTGTTAGAGATAAGATGTTTTCTTTCCCCGGCTTGGTGTTTACTGGCGTTGGGGAGTCTCTTTCCTCCATCACTCACAGCAGTCAGCAAGGTTTCCTCCATCCATTTCCTGTGTTTGTTCCCCGGGAAGAAAGGGACAGTCCTTGTATGGAGCGGGCAGTTTCTCCATTTACACCCAGACTATAAATATAATCCTCTTTATGGCGATTGTCTGCCAGATGAAGTGTTGGATTTTTCCATCTCCATCCAGTCTTTTCTTCCATCCTCCTAGGATCCTCATACAGCATTGTATAGACTGAATCTGCAAATCCTGATTCTCCTAAACGCATGGATGGTGATATTTCCAGTATAAAGTCATATTCCTGTGAGGACAGGAAGTAATGGGAATCCTCTCTAGTGGGGACTTAGACAACACATTTTTGTATTAATTCTGATAATAATTTATTGCTAAAACAAGGAGAAAGGCACTCCCGAAAAACCACCACGGCACTGCTGATAACAACATTCTTGAATTGGATCTATACCAAAGAACTAAAATAACCCTATTATTATTATACATGATTTATATAGCGCCAACAGTTTACGTATCGCTTTACAATGTAGAGGGGAGACAGCACAATTACAGTACAGTTTAATACAGAAGGGACAGGAGGGCCCGGCTCCTAGAGCTTACATTCTAAAGGGAGGGGGAGGTGGTACAAAAGGTAATAAATGCGGGGAATGATTTGATGGGGGGTGGCTCAGATACAGTTCTTAGGTGGGTATGGGATAGGCTTCCCTGAATAAGTGAGTTTTCAGGGATCTCCTAAAGGTGGACAGGGTAGGGGCTGGTCGGCTATACCAGGGCAGGGAGTTCCAGAGGATGGGAGAGGCTCTGCAGAAGTCTTGAAGGCGAGCATGGGAGGAGGTAACAAGGGAGCGGAGGGGACGATTTGGGCGATATCTGCAGATGAGGTTGGTGATGTAGATGGGGGCAATGTTGTGGATGACCTTGTATGTTATGGTTCGCATTTTGAATTTTATACGGCGGGGTAGGGGAAGCCAGTGAAGGGATTGTCAGAAAGGGGCAGCAGTCATGGAGGTGAGGTGTATTAGTCTAGCAGCAGCATTCATAATAAACTGAAAGGGGGATAGCCCGTGTAAGGGTAGGCCATTAAGGAGGGAGTTGCAGTAGTCAAGGTGGGAAATAACCAAGGAGTGAATAAGTTGCTTTGTGGTGTTGTTAGTCAGGAAGGGGCGAGTTCTGGAGATGTTGCGGAGGTTAAGCGGCAAGATTTAGCCAGTGATTGGATGTGGGGGCAGAAGGAGAGGTCCGAGCCAATGATTACACCCAGGACCCTGGCATGTGTGGAGAGACCAATGGTTGTGCCGTTGATCTGAATGGTAAAGTCATGGGGGGGGGGGGGACTAGGAAGGAGGACATATAACAAGCTAAATTTTAGAAAGATTGAGTTTGAGAAAGTGGTGTGACATCCATACCGATATGTCATTCAGTAAGTTTGTGATCCGTGAGGAGATCGAGGGGGTGAGTTGAGGAGCAGAGAGATAGATCTAGGTGTCGTCAGCATAGTGGTGGTATTGGAAGCCATGGGAGGTTATCAACTGGCCCACGGAAAAGGTATAGAGAGAGAATAGGAGGGGCCCAAGGATGGAGCCTTGGGGTACCCCAACAGAGAGAGGAAGAGGAGCGGAGGAGATGGAGTTGTAAGTGACACTGAAAGTGCTCAGAGATAGGTAGGAGGAGAACCAGGATAAAGCAGAATCACGGAGGCCAAGGGAGTGTAGTTTGCTGAGGAGCAACTGTGTCGAAGGCAGCAGAGAGGTCTAATGCCTCGTTTCCACTGACTGTAACGGTTTGGGTCGGTACAGTTGGGAAAGGTTAGAATGGTCTGGCCTATTCAGGTGAGCGTTTCCACTGCAAGTAGGACTGCCAGGGGCCATGCGAGGTTTAGAAAAAATGGCTTTGACATGAGCATTGACGTTTTTTCTGTCTGCCAATCAGTGGAATGTATTGTGTGATTCCAGTAGCTCCGCCCTAACTGTACCGTACCATTTTCTATGGGACCACATCTGAAGCAGGACCATGAATGGTGCGGTATGGTTCAGTTGTATGGGTCGCTTTCATAATGGAAACACTCAAAATAGCGTACTGTACCGAACCAACCTGAACCAATCTGCTCAGTGGAAACAAGGCATTAGAGTATGAGTATGGAGTAATGGCCATTGGTTTTAGCAGTTAGTAGGTCATTGGTGAGTTTTAGTATGGCAGTTTCAATAGAATGTTGTGAATAATGTTATGAATGTTGTGGATAACCCTAGATTGTAAGCTCTAAGGAGCAGGGCCCTCTGATTCCTACTGTATTAAAGCGGTTCTGCACTCATAATAAAACATTTGCCCATTCTGTTGCCTCTAGACCATATATTTGATAATGCCACCTGTTTTTTTTTTTTTTGATTCATCTACCTTTTGTAATCCGTAGTAGTTTATTTTCATCCCCTGCGGCGTTGGGCGGTCTCTTGCGGGGATCAGCATCATTTCCTGCTGAAGCCCGCACTGTCTCCTGGGATCTCGTTCAAGTAATCCCAGGAGACATTGCGGCTAATGCACCCGACATCTCGCGAGATTTCGGCTAATACAGTACAGTACAGTACTGTAATAGCCGAAATCACGCGAGATGTCGGGTGCATTAGCCGCAATGTCTCCTGGGATTACTTGAACGAGATCCCAGGAGACAGTGCGGGCTTCAGCAGGAAATGATGCTGATCCCCGCAAGAGACCGCCCATCGCCGCAGGGGATGAAAATAAACTACTACGGATTACAAAAGGTAGATGAATCAAAAAAAAAAAAACAGGTGGCATTATCAAATATATGGTCTAGAGGCAACAGAATGGGCAAATGTTTTATTATGAGTGCAGAACCGCTTTAAAGTGTATTGCATTTGTACTGTCTGCCCTCAAGTTGTAAAGCGCTGCGTAAACTCTTGGCGCTATATACATCCTGTATAATAATGCTAAAAACAACAATAACCCTAGCCTATAAAGAGCTGACTTTAATCTGATTATATTTCCCCTGGTTCCTCCCTTCCCCTTCATAAATATGTTAATGGCAGTTTCTTAACTACTTCACCTCCAAGCCTTTTCTGCCACTTTTTGTTTACAAGCAAAAATCTGTATTTTTTGCTTGGAAATTACTTAGAACCCCTAAACAATTATATATAAATAAATATATATATATATATATATATATATATATATACAGTGCCTTTCGAAAGTATTCGGCCCCCTTGAACTTTTCAACCTTTTGCCACATTTCAGGCTTCAAACATAAAGATATAAAATTTTTATTTTTTGTGAAGAATCACCAACAAGTGGGACACAATTGTGAAGTGGAACGAAATCTATTGGATTTTTGAAACTTTTTTAACTAATAAAAAAATGAAAAGTGGGGCGTGCAAAATTATTCGGCCCCCTTGCGTTAATACTTTGTAGAGCCACCTTTTGCTGCGATTACAGCTGCAAGTTGCTTGGGGTATGTCTCTATCAGTTTTGTACATCGAGAGACTGAAATTCTTGCCCATTCTTCCTTGCAAAACAGCTCGAGCTCAGTGAGGTTGGATGGAGAGTGTTTGTGAACAGCAGTTTTCAGCTCTTTCCACAGATTCTCGATTGGATTCAGGTCTGGACTTTGACTTGGCCATTCTAACACCTGGATACGTTTATATTTGTGAACCATTCCTTTGTAGATTTTGCTGTATGTTTGGGATCATTGTCTTGTTGGAAGATAAATCTCCGTCCCAGTTTCAGGTCTTTTGCAGACTCCAACAGGTTTTCATCCAGAATGGTCCTGTATTTGGCTGCATCCATCGTCCCCTCAATTTTAACCATCTTCTCTGTCCCTGCTGAAGAAAAGCAGGCCCAAACCATGATGCTGCCACCACCATGTGTGACAGTGGGGATGGTGTGTTGAGGGTGATGAGCTGTGTTGCTTTTACGCCAAACATATCGTTTTGCATTGTGGGCAAAAAGTTCGATTTTGGTTTCATCTGACCAGAGCACCTTCTTCCACATGTTTGGTGTGTCTCCCAGGTGACTTGTGGCAAACTTTAGATGAGACTTTTTATGGATATCTTTGAGAAATGGCTTTCTTCTTGCCACTCTTCCATAAAGGACAGATTTGTGCAGTGTACGACTGATTGTTGTCCTATGGACAGACTCTCCCACCTCAGCTGTAGTTCTCTGCAGTTCATCCAGAGTGATCATGGGCCTCTTGGCTGCATCTCTGATCAGTCTTCTCCTTGTCTGAGCTGAAAGTTTATAGGGACGGCCAGGTCTTGGTAGATTTGCAGTGGTCTCCTACCATTTCAAAATGATCGCTTGCACAGTGCTCCTTGGGATGTTTAAAGCTTGGGAAATCTTTTTGTATCCAAATCCGGCTTTAAACTTCTCCACAACAGTATTACGGACCTGCCTGGTGTGTTCCTTGGTCTTCATGATGCTCTCTGTGCTTTCAACAGAACCCTGAGACTACCCTGTTTCCCCTAAAATAAGACCTAGCGTGATTGTCGACGATGGCTGCAATATAAGCATTACCCCCCAAATAAGCCCTAGTTAAAGTCCTTCTATGTCTTATTCTCAGGGTAGGGCTTATTTTCGGGGAAAGAGGGTAGGGTTTATTTGGGGGGTAGGGCTTATATTGCAGCCATCACTGACACTCATGCTAGGTCTTATTTTAGGGGAAACAGGGTATCACAGAGCAGGTGCATTTATACAGAGACTTAATTACACACAGGTGGATTCTATTTATCACCATCAGTCATTTAGGACAACATTGGATCATTCAGAGATCCTCGCTGAACTTCTGGAGTGAGTTTGCTGCACTGAAAGTAAAGGGGCCGAATAATTTTGCACGCACCACTTTTCAGTTTTTTATTTGCTAAAAAAGTTTAAATTATCCAATAGATTTTGTTCCACTTCACAATTGTGTCCCACTTGTTGGTGATTCTTCACAAAAAATTAAAATTTTATATCTTTATGTTTGAAGCCTGAAATGTGGCAAAAGGTTGAAAAGTTCAAGGGGGCCGAATACTTTCGCAAGGCACTGTATATATCTATCTATCTATCTATCTATCTATCTATCTATCTATCTATCTATCTATCTATCTATCTATATATATATATATATATATATATATATATATATATATAAATATATATATATATTTATATTTATTTAGCATAGACCCTAGAGAATAAAATGGCAATCATTGCAATGCCGCACGGTATTTGTGCAGGGGTTTTTCAAACGCAATTTAAAAAAAAATACACTTTAATGAATTCTAATGCAAAAAAACACAATATATAGCCCGATTTTTTTGTACATTATAAAAGATGTGACATCGAGTAAATAGATACCTAACATGCCACACTTTAAAATTGCGCACGCTTGTGGAATGGCGACAAACTAAGATACCGTATATACTCGAGTATAGGCCGACCCGAATATAAGCCGAGGCCCCCAATTTACCCCCAAAAAACGGGAAAACGTATTGACTCGTGTATAAGCCGAGGGTGAGACATGGCTGTCCATCCCTGTGTGTGTGTCCATCCATCCATCCCTGTGTGTGTGTATCCATCCATCCATCCGTGTGTGTGTGTGTGTGTGTGTGTGTGTGTGTGTGTGTGTGTGTCCATCCATCCATCCATCCCTGTGTGTGTGTGTGTGTGTGTGTCCATCCATCCATCCATCCATCCCTGTGTGTGTGTGTGTGTCCATCCATCCATCCATCCCTGTGTGTGTGTGTGTGTGTGTGTCCATCCATCCATCCATCCATCCCTGTGTGTGTGTGTGTGTGTGTGTCCATCCATCCATCCATCCCTGTATGTGTGTGTGTGTGTGTGTGTGTCCATCCCTGTGTGTGTGTCCGTGCAGCCTTGTGTGTGTGTCCAGCCTACCTGTGTCCCGAGCCTCCGTCCCGAGCCTCCTCCGTCCCGAGCCGTCGTCCCGAGCCTCCTCCGTCCCGAGCCTCCTCCGTCCCGAGCCGTCGTCCCGAGCCGTCGTCCCGTGCCTCCTCCGTCCCGTGTCGTGCCGATGGATCGCCGCTCCAGGATCGCCGCTCTTCTCGGCGGCCATTCTACAATTCAAAAGCCGCGCCTCCGCCTCTGCCTGTGATAGGCGGAACACTCAATTTCCCAGCAGCCTGTGTTCCGCCTATCACGGACATCCTCTCATACTCGTCCGTAGTACGAGGATGAGCGGATGTCCGTGATAGGCGGAACACTGACTGCTGGGAAATTCAGTGTTCCGCCTATCACAGGCGGAGGCGGAGACGGAGGCGCGGCTTTTGAATTTTAGAATGGCCGCTGTCTGTCTGCTCGATACGCTGATCGAGCAGTCAGACAGCGGTGACTCGAGTATAAGCCGAGGGGGGCACTTTCAGCCTCAAAAAAGAGGCTGAAAATCTCGGCTTATACTCGAGTATATACGGTACTTAAAAATATCCATATCCATATCCACTTTACATTTTTTTACAGGTTATCAGGTTAGAGTTACAGAGGTGATCTAGAACTATCATTATTGCCCTCGCTCTATTGTTCGCGCCAATATCTCACAAATGCGTTGTGCAAACACCATTTACATATATGTGCGTGACTTAAGAATGCGCTTGCTTCTGCACATGAGCACGGAGGGATGGGGGCTCTTTATTATTATTATTTTTTATGTTTTGCACTGTTCCTTTCATTTTTTTTTTTTGTATCACTTTTATTCCTATTATAAGGAATGTAAACATCCCTTGTAATAAAAAATAAGGGATAATAGGTCTATAAGACCTGAAATCTCTCTTCTACCTTTGAAAGCAAAAGATCAAAAATACATATAAAAAAAAGGTATTTTGCTTTTAAAAAAAAAAAAAAGTTTACTTCTGCCCGGACGTGATGTAATGATGTTGCTCCGGTCATCCTAGATCACAGGTGTAGGAAGAGATTATATGGTCTCTGTTTACCTCTATGACCAGCCAGGCGAACCATCAGATCATTTCCCGGGCACGCCAGTAAGAATGGTAAGCCTGAGAAACACTGGTGAGCCCTCCTGCTACTTCTAAAAGCAATCCAGCAGCTAATCAGCTGCTCGGATCACTTTTATGAAAAAAAGAATCGCCAGCTTGAAAAAAAATAATAATGGGGTTATCATGGCTCCCAACTGTCCCTGATTTTGAGCAATGTCCCTCTGTCCCTCTTTCCTCCACATTTGTCCTTCATTTTGGTCTGATCCATATAGTTGTATATAAAATGTATAAAATGCAATTTTTATCTTTCAAAAAGAGTTTCCCGGGGGTGCTAAACCTTTCATCCAAACTCGAAATCGCTGCATTTGTAAATTTTAAAAGCCAATATAAAGGAATAGTAATGGTAAAAAAAAAGCCCTTGTGGATTTACTTTTTTTTTTGTTTAATTCTTCTTTAAGAGGGTGTGGCAGGGGGCGTGTCCTATGCCTACATACGTTTGCCAGTAGGTGTCCCTCATTCCCATCTGAAAATGTTGGGAGGTATGGTTTATGGTAGGGTGGACTTATGCAAATATATAGTGCTACAGCTTCTAATGCACATTGTGAGAAGCTCACAGTGTGCAGAGAAATCCGAGTAAGCCATTTTAGTCCAGGAGAGGAGCCGCTACAACTGTGCAAGACTGAAGGGAAGGCTGGAGGTCATATTTGGAAACAACATATGCTCCTGTACATATTAAACTGCACAAAAGCGCAGTGCATCACACATCTGTCCATCGATAGGAACGGAGTGTCCCATTGTACACTTCAAATAAAGTTTGTTGCACAAAAAGGGAGTTGTGATAAACTTTGCATCACACCGCCCACTGCTGCACTGTTCTGCAACCCAAAGCGCTGTGCAGGCGGCAGGGTTTTGGGTTGCAGATCAGTGTAAATGGGCTCTAAATGTGTTTAAACCCAAAGCCAAGAGTGTAATGTATTGCAGCTTACTCGTCCTTAGATAAGGTGGCTGCATTCGTTTTCTTTTAGCAGGCTTCCCCCTCCTTTACTTTCACCTGGTGATCCTGCAAATAACAAACTTCCTGTCCTAGGATGAAAACTCCCATTAGATATGTGCAATTCGTTTCGTTCCGAATTATTTTTTGAACGAATTTCGATAAATTTGTTAATTCGGAAATATACGAATTACTGATAACCCGTTTAGCAAATTTTTCAAATATTCGAAAATTTGTAAATTGGAAAATTCATAAATTTGAATATTCTATAAAAATTCGGAAATTCTAAATTCGAAAACTCAAAATTTCGGAATTCATAAACTGGAAAATTAATAAATTTGCATATTCTATAAAAATTCGGAAATTCTAAATTTGAAAACTCAAAATTTCAGAAATCCAAAAATTAGAAAATCGGAAAATAGGAACTAAAATCCAAAAATAAGAATGAAAATCGGAAGATTAGAAAACCCGAAAATTCGAAAATCTGAAATAATAAATTAATAATAACTATTAACTATTACTAACTATTAAATTATAGTTAGTAATAACTAACTATTAAATTAACTATTACTAACTATTAAATTATAGGTATTCGAATTTCCTTTCAAATTTGGCTGTTAGTGAATGTAACAAATATGAATTTATCCGAAGTTCCGAATTATCCGAAATAACGAATACCGTATCTAAACGAATGGAACATAACAAATTAATAATAATAAATAACAATAATAATAATAATAAAAATGTTTTATTATTATTAACTAATTCCATTCCATTTGTTTAGATGCGGCATTTGTTATTTTGAATAATTTGTAAATTCGGATAAATTCATATTCGTTACGTTGACTAACAGCCAAATTTGAAAGGAAAAATTTCAAAAACCCCAAATTTCAGAAATCCAAAAATTCAAAAATCCGAAAATAGGAACGAAAATTCAAAAGATCTAAAATCAAAAAATAAGAAGGAAAATTTGAAAACCTGAAAATTCGAAAATCTGAAATAATAACTAACTAATAATAACTTAATTATTACTATTAAATTACAGGTATTGGAATTTCCTGTCAAATTCTGCTTTTATTGAACGTAACGAATACGAATTTATGCAAAGTTACGAATTATCCGAAATAAGGAATGCCGTATCTAAATGAATGGAACGTAACAAATTAATAATAATAAATAGCAATAATAATAATAATACAACCTTATTATTATTATTATTATTATTATTAATAATTCATTCTGTTTCATTTGTTTAGATACAGCATTTGTTATTTCGAATAATTCTTAACTTCGGATATTCCTTATGTTCACTAATGCCGCGTACACACGACCGTTTTTTCCATCAGAATAAACTCTGACGGTTTTTCAGACGGAATTCGGCGGAAACGCACTTGCCTACACACGATCACACCAAAGTCCAATTATTTAGAACGCAGTGACGTACAACACGTACGACGTGACTATAAAAAGGAGGTTTAATAGCCAGTAGCCGATAGCTGCCCTTGTGTCGTTTTTTGGTACAGCATACAGACGAACGGTTTTCCCGTTCTTCCCGTTTTCCCGTGTTTCATAAAGATTTAAAAAATGTTCTATTTCTAGGTCCGTCAGAATTTTCGAAAGAAAAAAGTCTGATAAAGCACACGCACGATCGGACTATCCCATGAAATTATTTAGTCGGACCGTTTGTGCCGGAAAGTCCGGAAAAGTCCGGTCGCGTGTACACGACATGTCAGCCAAATTTGAAATGAAATTCCAATACCTATAATTTAATAGTTAGTTATTATTAGTTAGTTATTATTTCAAACTTTCTGATTTTCTTTCTTTTGAATTTCCGGATTTTCTTTCTTTTTTTCGGATTTAAACATTTTTGGATTTTTGAATTTCTGAATTTTTCAAATTAACGAATTTCCAAATTCTCTAATTTTCTAATTTACAAATTTTCTAGTTTGGGAATTCACAAATTTACGAATTTCCATCATAATGAATGACCCGAAAAATGAAAAAACAAACAAACAAATGAAACGAAAACCAAAGATTTTTTCGGCAGTGCACATGTCTCACGCTCGTTCCTCCACTGTATCTGTGAAGAGAAGCCATGGTTGTTATTAGAGTTGGCCGAACAGTTCAAGCCGAACAGTTCATGCCGAGCATAAGTTCGGCCCGAACATCGCCTGTTCACCAATTCGGCGAACACCTGATTTTGCCGGGAGCTCGGCAGGATGTTTTCCTGCCAAGCGCCCCACAATGCACTGCGCGCTGCACAGTGCATTCTAAACCCATGATTGGGCAAAGCTTTGCCCAGTCATGGCACAGTGAATAGCTATTTTTTAAGGGAGAGAGCCAGGAAGCCGCTCATCCTTAACTCATCCTTACCAACGAATACCAATTACCAATGAATCATCAGCTGTCAACGGGCTTCCCCGCTGACAGCTGAATGAAAAAAACCCATTGTCGGCAATAGAAAAAAAGTTTAAAAAAATGATGTAGGGGTTCACTTTTTTTGGGTTGAATGGGTAGGGGTACTACTCATTCACATAGTGAGGGGGCCAGGATCTTGTTAAAGTGGGCTTCCAGATTCTGATAATCCCCCTGCCCGCAGACCCCAACAACCACAGCCCAGGGTTGTTGGAAGGAGGCCCTTGTCCCAGAAGGGCCTTATATGTATTGGGGGGTGGGAGGCTGTTTCTTTAACATTTTTGTATTGCCGATAATGGTATTGTATTGCCCGAAATTTAAATGTAATTTTTGTTCTTTAGAAATGTCAGTTTTGCTCCAGCAGGTTCTATACATGGTACAGATTTGTCACGTAGCAGGCAGACTAAGGGGACCCCCCCAGTCACTATATTTAAAAGAATTTTAAATTGTTATTGTTGCACTTTAAGCATAATTAAAATCACTGCTCCTGTAAAAACGATCTTTAAAAAAAAAAAAAATGTGCATTGATACATGTCCCCCAGGGCAGTACCCGAGCCCCCGTACCCTTTTTATGGCCAATAACTTGCATATAGGTCTTCGAAATTGGGACTTTTTACTTTTCAAATTCAGGTTTCATAGACTTCAGTGTGGTTTGGGTCCGAACTTTTGCCATGTTAAGCCCAACTCATGCTAGACTTCAAGCCTTTATTCATCTTCATTCCATAGGGGATTGATGGGACTAGTAGTTTACACAATAAAGATTGCTTGGCTGGAATTAGGCTTTAATATGTCTACATGTTAAATGTTGTCATTTGATTTCCTTCTAGATTCCTGGGTGAGACCAGGGTGCAGCTCCGGGACTTATTCAATTCTGCCAACCTGAGCGCCACCTATAATTCCCCCCTGACGGACAACAAGAAGCAGAGCACCGGGGTGAGTAGAAGAAGAGGGGGGTGAATGTTATACACTATACAATCTGATTGTACAATCTCCTCTAGATCCACCAACTATCTAGTACAAGGAGTCCTCTTTCCTGTACTGTTGCCCCCCCACCCCCCTTGTACATTTAATACTTAGCTCTGCTTAAAGCCGAACTCCAGAATCAGGAAATATCATCTAAATCCATTTATCATGTGTTTTCTTCTTGGATCTCAGTGTGTTCTGTGTATTTATTCCAGATCTGTGCAGTAATCCAGTGTGAGACTTCCTGTAATAAAAAACGTTCACTGCTGCTCTCTCTCCTTGGGCAGGGAGACTGGTCTTGTCTCCGCCCCCTCCTGTAGTTTTCTATAAGCAGCCTGTAGTGGTGGAGCCTGCCGGGCTCCTCCCACAGCTCTGCTCGTACAGTAATAATCACAGCTACATTTCCACGTTCATTTCTGGGTTTGCAAAGGGCATTTGGAGCACACAACATAGATTTATATTATTTGTGGATATTGAGGAATATATTTAAAGTGGTTGTAACCCCTTCCATATACCCAGTGAAGTGACTGGCCTCAGGTGATACACAGAGATGAAACAAATCCTCCCACATAACTTGTACCTGTCTATCTGCAGTCGTCTCTTCTCTACATCCATTCAAAATACTAAATTTTAAAGCTTGTCTGAGAGTTCAGAAAAAAAGGGGGCGGAGAGCCGAAGTTACGTTCTGAAAAGCTCAGTGAGGAGAGTTTAGAGAGCTGATTGGAGGGAACAGACACCCCCCCCCCCCCCCATACAGCACACAGGAACAGAGCTGAGGATGTCAATCACAGACTGTCTGCTGGAGCTCCCTACCCTGTCACCACTTTTCTCTTGGTGTCAGGACAACTTGTCAGAAGTGGTTCATGCTGATAGCAGAGGAACGAAGTAACAGGCAGAAATCGAAAGTGATGCCGGAGCTGCCTTAATAAATTACTTTAAAAACCTGTGTACTGTGTTTTATTTTTGACGCTTTTTTTTAAAGGTGAATGGGTAGGGATACAATGTACCTGATACTCATTCAAATAGGGTGGGGAGCTGGGATCTTGGGGCCCCCTTGTTAAAGATTCCGATAAGCTCCCCGCCGGCAAACTCTGACAACCAACGGCCAGGGTTGTCGGGAAGAGGCCCTTGTCCTCATCAACATGGGGGCAAGGTGCTTTGGGGTGGGGGGTGCTGCCCCCAAAGCACCCACCTCCCCATGTTGGGGGCATGCGGTCTGGTAAGGTTCAGGAGGGGAGAGTGGCGCTTGCTCACCCCCACCACCTTTACTGACCTGCCAGGCTGTGTACCAGTCCGGTATGAATTTTGGGGGGGACCTCCACACCATTTTTTCAGCGTGTGGGTTCCCCTTGAAATCCATACTAGACCGAAGGGCCTAGTATGTTCTTGGAGGGGGAATCCATGACGTTTTTTTTTGTTTTGTTTTTTACATGTGCATGGAGTTCCCCCTAAAGATTCATACCAGACACTGCCTGGTATTGTGGGGGATCAAAGTCGGATCCCTGTTCATTGTAGTGGGATGCAAGACGCAGGGCAAAGTCGGATCTAGAGTCGTACGACTGTTGTGTCATACATGTGTGAAAAGGGGCCTTAAAGCGGGAGTCCACCGGGACTCCGCGTTTTTTTTTTTTTTTAAAACCCAGCAGCTACAAATACTGCAGCTGCTGACTTTTAAAATAGTGACACTTACCTGTCCAGCGCGCCCGCGATGTCGGCACCCGAAGCCAATCGCTAGGTCGTCTGTCGGGTCCTGCCGCCGCCATCTTGGGTATGGGAATCAGGAAATGGAGCCTTTCGGCTTCATTTCCCGGTTCCCTACTGCGCATGCGCGAGCCGCACGGCGCAATCCGGACGGTCCCCGCTGCCTCTGGGAACTGTGTGTTTCCCAGCAGGCAGCGGGGCACTTGCGCAAAGGGGCGGGCAGTTGCGGAAAGGGGCGTAATCTACGCCCCTTTCCGCAGACAGCTATCCCGGAAGTGGGTGCAGTTACCTGGATTATCCAGGTAACTGCACCCCCCTCCCCCCTGAAAGGTGCCAATTGTGGCGCCGGAGGGGGGGGGGATTCCGATGAGCGGAGGTCCATTTTAGGGTGGACCTCCGCTTTAAAGTGTTTGTAACCCTAAAAAAAAAAACAAATGTATCCTGTTCCTATAAAGCATGTTAAACAGCACACTACTTGTGCTGTGTATTTGGCCCTAATACCTGAAATACCTGGTTGATGTTGCCTGGCTATACCCTCCCCTCTGTAAACTGACCACGGTTTATAATGGCTGTTGAGCCCTGACACTGTGGTCAGTTTACGTGCCTCCATCATCTGCAGCTCTCCTGTACTCCTCTCCCCACCCTCCCCGCCTGTCATCTCCAATCTGCTCCCCGATCCTCCCCACCTGCTGCTACCATGACAGTATCATGCCCCTACAATCCATCCGGTTAGGTAACAATATGTGCCCCACTGTATGTCTTTTATTTTAAAAAAAGCAGATTTCTGCCTTATTTCTACCTTATTTCAGAGTGCCCCCCGGCGCTCACGCGGCTGGCCGTCTCTCTCCTCCCCTCGTCCTGACTGACGTCAGTGCGAGTTCTCGGCCCCTCCCACTGTAGCTGTCAGATGGGGAGAGGAGAGAGGTGGCCGGTCACGTGAGCACCGGGAGGCACTCTGAAATAAGGTAGAAATAAGGCAGAAATCTGCTTTTATTTTAAAAATAATGCCCTGTATACACGGTCGGACATTCCGACGTCAAAATCCATTGGATTTTTTCCAACGGATTTTAGCCCAAACTTGTCTTGCATACACACGGTTGCACAAAGTTGTCGGAAAATCCAATCGTTCTGAACGCAGTGACGTAGAACACGTATGGCGGGACTATAAACGGGCCAGTAGCCAATAGCTTTCGTCTCGCAATTTATTCTGAGCATGGGTGGCACTTTGCCTGTCGGAATTGTCTACACATGATCGGAATTTAAACAATCGGATTTTGTTGTCGGAAAATTTTAGATCCAGCTCTCAAACTTTGTGCGTTGGAAATTTCCGACAACACAGTCCGATCGCACATTTTCTATCGTAAAGTCCAACCGTGTGTACAGGGCATAACACTAAACATGTAACCTGTAAAAAATGTTTAAGTGTGGTCTATGGAGATTCTTAAGTACTAAAGTTTGGCGCCATTCCACGAGGGTGCGCAATTTTAAAGTGTGAAATGTTGGGTATCTATTTACTCAGCATAACATCATCTTTCACATTATACAAACAAATCGGGCTAACCTTAGTGTTTTTTTTTTTTAATTCATGAAACAGTTTCTTTAAAAAAAAAAACACACTTCAAAAATTGCTGTGCAAATACCGTGTAACATAAAAAGTTGCATCGACCGCCATTTTATTCCCTAGGGTGTCTGCTAAAACAAAATATATAATGTTTGGGGGTTCTGAGTAATTTTCTAACAAAAAAATTATGATTTTTACAAGTAGGAGAGAAGTGTCAGAATTGGCCTGGGTGGCAAGGGGTTAATTACCATAAGTAAGTAATATACAAATAATTATTATAAATTATTTTAAGGTAATTTACGATATTTTCAAAATCTGTACTCAAACAGGCGGCTTAACGGACAAATTACTGAAGTTCGAAGTTATAACTTCCAACCTGTGATAATACAGTGTTATCTTATAACATATAGCATAATAATATATGATTTAGCTTGTACCTTTTCAGGAGCAGAAGATTCTCATTCCCCCTCTTAACTGTGTGAGAAAAACATGGGGTTGTGGGTAAATCTTATACACATAAACACATGTTTTTTCCTTGTAGTTAAGAGGGCTGGGCTGGAAGGGAGGATTGTCCTTTTAGACACATGCCCCTTCTATGACACTGCAGTGAGAGGCTTGCCTCCACAGCAGCATTTTTATTGGACAGCTTGGGCCAATGATGCTTTACCATTGGTCCAAGGCTCCAAGCTGCCCATTGCGCTCAGTGCCTCTGACAAGAAATGAGGAGAGGCACTTCGAGCTCATCCTCTCAGTCTGCTGCAAAAAGAGTGTGCCAGCTTGCATTTAAACTGGCCCCGCTGTATGCAGCTTCTGACAGGCTGCATAAGGAGCTCCGTATCTCCATAGATGATAGGAGCCCCAAATCAGTGGTGGGGTAGGACATTAGCTACCTACCCCCTAACTTTGGGGTCTCTGTGACCCCTGTTCACCGAGCTACGACCCCGTAAGTTGGTAGTTTTTGTTTTATGTTCATTACACCTGGCTCGCCTGACTGCATGTCCCTGCAGCTCTAGTACCCACCGGTGCTGCCAATCAGTCCAGACCAGCACTGCCTATCAATGCCCATCAGTGCCTCCTCATCAGTATCACCTATCAGTACCCATCAGTGCTGCCGCTTCAGTGCCCATCAGTGCAGCCTCCTCAGTTCCCATCAGTGCAGCCTCCTCAGTTCCCATCAGTGCAGCCTCACCAGTGCCCATCAGTGCAGTCTCATCAGTGCCCATCAGTGCAGTCTCATCAGTGTCCATCAGTGCAGCCTCCTCAGTGCCCACCAGTGCAGCCTCCTCAGTGCCCATCAGTACAGTCTCATCAGTGCAACCTCCTCATTGCACATCAGTACAGCCTCACCAGTGCCCATCAGTGCAGCCTCCTCCATGCCCATCAGTGCATCCTCCTCATTGCCCATCAGTGCAGTCTCACCAGTGCCCATCAGTGCAGCCTCACCAGTGCCCATCAGTGCAGCCTCCTCAGCGCCCATCAGTGCAGCCTCATCAACGCGCATCAGTACAGCCTCCTCAGTGCCCATCAGTACAGCCTCCTCATTGCCCATCAATGCAGCCTCATCAGCGCACATCAGTGCAGCCTCCTTAGTGCCCATCAGTGCAGCCCCATCAGCGCACATCAGTGGAGAAAAAATACCTGTTTGCAAGATTTTATAACAAAAGTCTTTTTTTGTTTGTTTAGCAAAAAATGAAAAATTGCAGAGGTGATGACATACCACCAAAATAAAGTTCTATTTGTGTGAAAAAATATATAAAAAATGTCATATTGGTACAGTGTTGTATGACCGCGCAATTGTCATTCAAAGTGTGACAGCGCTAAAAGCTGAACATTGGCCTAGGCAGGAAGGGGGTAAAAGAGGCAAGTGGCTAAAGGTATAGGTCATACACAGAACAAGGGGGGAGGTGAAGGGGTTAACGTACAGGTCACATACTATGGGAGGATGGAGGTAAAGGGGTTAATGTGCAGATGTGCATGATAAGGGAGCTGAGGGGTTAATATACAGTTCAGAGACAGGATGGGGCTGAAATATACTGTAGCAGGGGGAGGGCTACACAGCTAAAACTACAAAATACACTCCAGCTTCGTGTCTGTCAGAAACCATGAAATCAGGCCGAGACAGAAGTACAGTTAAATCACACTTGTTTAGGAAATAAAAGCAAAATGAATAAACGTCGTCAAAACAAGCCAAATTTCAGTAAGCGAAATGGATAGTCAGGCAAGCCAGAAGTCAGGGATCAATGTAGTGGAACATCAAGCAGGATCTGGAGCCAGAAGGGATGTCAGCAAAGCAAGTCTTGGTGGTCAGTGGGAAGAATGTTTCTTACATTGGTGATCAGTGGGAAGAATGTCCATTACATTGGTGATCAGTGGGGAGAATTGTCCCTATTACTGTATATACATGTGTATGCCCGCAAAAGCATATATATTTCTTTACTACGCTGCTATGGGCTCTAGCCCCATATCTTTTGTACTGTAGGTACTGGAAATATCTCTTAAACCTGTACGGTTTAGTAGATATTATCCATATACGCTTGCGCCGACGTCATGGGCACATGCGCACTGAAGAAAGGGCACGATCATGCCGCTTCTACAGTGCCCATGCGCAGGAGTGACGTCACATGACCCTGTCTAGTAACAGAGCCGGAGTCCACGGCCCTGGAAGAAAGAGGGGTGAAGATGGATGCTTCCACCAGCAGGGACATCGCAGGCTTCGCTTGCAGGTAAGCGGCACATAAAGGGCTAGTATGCGATGCATACTAGCCCATTATGCTTTTACTTTGCAGGGAACAAAGAGGAAAAACTCATCAAATTTCCGAATTTCGGAAATTACGAATTTCCAAATTTTCAAATTTCTGAAATTCAGAATTTCCGAAAATTCAAAAATTTTGGGAATTCGAATATTCTAAATTACATAAATTTTAAAATTCTAAAATTTGGAAATGTGAAAATCCAAGAATTAAGCCCCATACACAGATTTTCTGCTAATTTTTGTCTTCAGATTTACCAAAACCATGTAGTGCAAGGGCCTGCCTGATTGCATACAAATTGAAACTCCTAAGGTTTGACCTCATATTATATGGTTTTGGTAAAGTGTGTATGGGGTTTAAGAAGGAAAATCTGAAAATTCAAAAAAATTTAAATCTGAAAATTCGAAAACCCGAAAATCTGAAATAATAACTAATAATAAATATTAAACTATAGGTATTGGAATTTCCTTTCAAATTTGGCTGTTCGTGAACGTAACGAGTACAAATTTATCCGAAGTTATGAATTATCTGAAATAACGAATGCCGAACATCCAAATTTGAAAGAAAATTCCAATACCTAAAATTTAATAGTTAGTTATTATTTCGAATTTTACTGATTTTCTTTCTTTTTTTCAGATTTTCGAATTTTTGAAATTCGGAAATTCAGAAATCTGAAAATTCGAAATTCGGAAATTTGGAAATTCGAAAATTTGGAAATTCGAAAATTTGGAAATTCGAAAATTTGGAAATTCGAAAATTTGGAAATTCAGAAATCCTAAAATTTGAAATTCGGAAGTTCAAGCATTCGGAAATTCAGAAATCCGAAATTTGAAAATCCCACGTTTCGTATTTCCGAATTTAGAATTTTACACTTTCCGAATTTTTACATTTCCGAATTTCCGAAAAAAGAAATTAATAAAATAAAAAATGTTCAGTGCACATTTGTCTAGTCTAGACAGACTGGGTCTAACGAGATATGTATGTATATTATCGTTTAACATAATTGTTTGAAAGTAAGGCCTCATGCACACGGACGTTTTTACAGCCACTTTTTTGAGCTTTTTTTGCAGCTTAAAAACGGCTGTCCATGTTAGTCTATGGCTTCATGCCCACCTAGGCGTTTTTGAGCTGCAAATGGCATAGGCGTTTTTAAGCTGTAAAAAAAACCCAGGACCAGTGCGTTCCGTGGCGTGGAGCTAGAGCTGTAAAAACGCGAATCGCGGGAAAACGCGCAAAAACGCGCAACATATTTTCTTTGTTTTCTGAGTGCTATAGCCAAGAGATGTGTTTCTTAAAAAACGCTACTTAACGCTAACGCTAAAAAACGCGCAAAAATGCGCAAAAACGCCAATGCAAAACGCGGTAAAAATCAAGTTTTTAACAACGATTTTTCCAGGCATCGGAGCTAGCTTTGCAGCCAGTTTTTTAAAACGTCCGTGTGCATGAGCACTAACTGTATCAACAATACCAATTTTCTCTAGATTGAAGTCTATTTGTATTGTGATAGGTTTATGTTGAACAGTGTTGTAACAGATGAAATGACAGCCAGTAATATATTAAGATGACTTGTTTTTTGCATTGTTCCAGGCAACACTGACCCTGCAGATTTCCTACTTCCCTCCTCCGGGTGCTGCACCAACTTTCCCTCCTCCAATGCCTTCTGCAAAAGAGCCCACGCCATCCATTATCTCGTTCAGTACGGTGGATACCGTCACCGGTAAGCCCTCTGGTGTTATGGCAGGTTATTGGCTGTGGGGGGCAGTACAAGGGAATGTTGCTGCTGGACTGTGTTAGATCTCTGGATTGCTTAGACAGAGCCATGGAGCATACATTGGAGAGCAGACAAGCAGAAAAGAGGACGGGGAACGGGATTGCAATTTTATCTAAAGTCTAGACAAATAGCAAAATACAAATCTGAGATTGTAATGAGAACTGGTTTAGCTGCCAATGGCTTTTATAACTGCGTTTAGCCAGTCTTGTGATGCGCAGAAACCTGCCAGTCAGCGCAGCCACACTGTCAACCTCCACCGCAACTTATATTCAGACTCAAACGGTTGTATTAGTGAGTAAACCAAATTTAGAAGAGAGGAGTCAAATCAAGATACCACATCCCTGAATATATGAAGAAAAAGAAAAAGGACTGGAGGTCACATACCTCGGGACTTTAAAGGTGTCTATATCAATACAAATAATGGTACCAAATGTATATGTTAAAAGTTACAAATATACTTTTATTATTACAAAATTTTATATAAAAACATGTAAAAAAAATCAATTTACAAATTACATAAAAAAAACGTATAATAACACATATACTAATTCGCTGTGGATATGTTTGTACACAGTTAATACCACTCTCTCAACATGTTTCGCTCTACAGAGCTTCCTCAGGAGATACTGTATGTGGAGACTGTTAAACAATAAGAAAAAAATATATATAATATAATAGAACAAATGAATGAAATAATATACATAAATCAATATAAATCAGATGAAACAATATAACATTACAATATACAGATAATGCATAAAGTTTCTCTGTATTGTAATGTTATATTGTTTCATCTGATTTATATTGATTTATGTATGTTACTTCATTCATTTGTTCTAGTATATATATTTTTTTCTTATTGTTTAACAGTCTCCACGTACAGTATCTCCTGAGGAAGCTCTGTAGAGCGAAACATGTTGAGAGAGTGGTAGTAACTGTGTACAAACATATCCGTAGCAAATTAGTATGTGTTATTATAAGTTTTAAATGTAATTTGTAAAATGGTTTTAAAGATGTTTTTCTATTCAATTTTGTAATAATAAAAGTATATTTGTAACTTTTAACATACAAATTTGGTACCATTATTCGTATTGATATAGACACCTTTAAAGTCCCGAGGCATGTGACCTCCAGTCCTTTTTCTTTTTCTCTGTTGTATTAGTGACTTATCCCTTGCTGAGACCTCTATGCCTGGCCTGTTGTATTAGTGACTTATCCCTTGCTGAGACCTCTATGCCTGGCCTGTATAAGCAGATACAATCACCACGGACAGTCTTTATTAGATAGCTGAACTCACCAAACACCCTTTCTCATACACAAAGATCTTTATTGAATGCAACAGGTACAGCTGACAACAGGATGTGGCAAATGATCGAAAGGACGGTATTTGCAGGTCAAAACATGATAATGTGTTCCCAGGTGCAAGCAGATTATCTGTAAATTTTAGAACAGATGTGATTGAATTATACAGAAAATAAAAGTCTACAACATGCACAGGGGAATTCATAAAGACCGCCTATGAGACTCTTTAGAATTCATCATGCCTCTGCACCTGTTGCAAACAGGTAGACGAATTTTGGGCATGCACCGTGTGTGGGGATGCTCTGAGACTGGAGTGTCCATATGGGCACTCCATCCTCAGGGAGATTGAGCTGCAGTGCATCAGAACGTAACTAAAGTCTCCATAATTACCCATCCAATAGTCCTCTGCCGGTGCCGGCTTCTTCTTCTGAGTGCAGGTCTTCAGGCCTCTTCATTGGATGACAGGAGATGACATCACTCCTGCACATGTGCAGGAGACCGTTATCCTTGCACTTGAAGTTCAACCGGGCACTGTAAGCTGAGCAGCATTTCCTTGAGCTGTGTCTGATTGACCTCCCATTTGATGGCCTGCATAGATTTATGGAAGTCCTAGACCTCCACGATTAATCGTTAAGAATCGTTATTGCGTTTTTTTTCCCTGTTGCGATCTTGACAAAGTATTTCCCGATTCTTTCTATGCAGAGAATTCTCTCTGCTCTGCTAAAGCCTACAGCCATCAAAAGAAAGGGAAAAAAAAAAAACGGGCAGTCTGCCAAGAATCACAACATTCTTTAGCAGTGGAACTTAAGTATAAACATTGTAACAATTTGTCCTTTAGATCAAAGGAATACTTTGGTGTGTAAATGAGAGACGTTCAACTACTTAATCGCTTGCCGACCAGTCTCCGCAGTTGTACTGCGGCAACATGGCTCGGCTGCGCAAATCACAGTTATTTTTTACATCGCTCCCTCCGGTTTCCACTAGGGGCGCAGCTCTCCCCCGGAGCTGATGCGAGTGCCCGGCGGTCTCGATGACACGGCGAGAACCGAGATCTCTGTGTGTAAATACAGAGATCCTGGATCTCTGTAGGGAGAAGTGACAGATCGTCTGTTCATTATGAACAGTGATCTGTCATCTCCCCTAGTCAGTCCCCTCCCCCTTCAGTTAGAACACAAACTAGGGAACACAGTTAACCCCTTGATCTCCCCCTAGTGTTAACTCCTACACTGCCAGTGACATTTTTACAGTAATCAATGCATTTTTATAGCATTGATTGCTGTATTAATGCCAATGGTCCCAAAAAATGTGTCAAAATTGTCCAATGTGTCCACCCTAATGTCGCAGTCATGATAAAAATCGCGGATCGCTGCCATTACTAGTAAAAAAAAAAAATTATAATAAAAATGCTATAAATCTATCCCCTATTTTGTAGAAGCTATAACTTTTGTGCAAACCAATCAATATACTCTTATTGCAATTTTTTTTAACCAAAAATATGTAGAATACATATCAACCTAAACTGATGAAATTTTTTTTTATATATTTTTGGGGGATATTTATTATAGCAAAAAGTAAAAAATAGTGAGTTTTTTCAAAATTGTCGCTCTTTTTTCGTTTATAGCGCAAAAAATAAAAACCGCAGAGGTGATTAAATACCACCAAAAGAAAGCACTATTTGAGGGAAAAAAAGGATGTCAATTTTGTTTGGGCGCAACGTTGCACGACCGCGCAATTGTCAGTTAGGCTGCTTTCACACTGGGGCGGTATTCAGGCGTTACAGCACTAAAAATAGCACCTGTGTAGCTCCTGAAAAAAACCGGCCCCTTTCACTCCAGTGTGAAAGCCGGAGGGCTTTCACACTGGAGCGATGCGCTGGCAGGACAGTGAAAAAAGTCCTGCTAGCCGCATCTTTGGAGCGGTGAAGGAGCGGTGTATTCACCGCTCCTAAACCGCTCCTACCCATTGAAATCAATGGGACAGCGCAGCAATACCGCCGGCAAAGCGCCGCTGCAGCGGCGCTTTGCGGGCGGTTTTAACCCTTTTTTGGCCGCTAGCGGGGGTTAAAACCACCCCGCTAGCGCCCGCAGACCGCCGCTAAAACGACGGTAAAGCACCGCTAAAAATAGCGGCGCTTTACCGCCGACGCCCGCACCGCCCCAGTGTGAAAGGGGCCTTAAAGCGACTGAGTTTTTGTGACATTTGTTGGTTTCAAGTTAAAATAATTATTTTTTTCTAGAAAATGACTTAGAACCCCAAACATTATTTATATATATATATATATATATATATATATATATAATTTTTTTTTTTTATTAGAGATGCTAGAGAATAAAATGGTGGTTGTTGCAATATTTTATGTCACACTGTATTTGCGCAGCAGTCGTTCAAATGCAATTTTGTGGGGAAAAAAATACACTTGAATGAATTAAAAAATAACACTAACCAGTAAAGTTAGCCCAATTTTTTTGTATAATGTGAAAGATTTTACGCCGCGAGAATCATGATCTTTTTATTCTAAACAAGAAAATTGTGATTCTCGTTTTGGCCAGAATCCTGCAGCTCTAGGAAGACCCAACACAGATTCAACAAAACAATTTATTTGAATGCAGAATTGGTGTATGTAAGGACAGACCCCACAGCACGTGGAGTAGACCTGCTTCTTGACTGCACAGAAACAGTGGGGGGGAGTAATGGAGCTTTGAGTTCTAAAGTCTCAGAAGGGTGTAGTAAATTTGGTAATACAATTTGAGTTGTATTGGTTCATCCTTGGATTTGATGACGGAGGACATACATCTGTATGCCACCAGAATAAAATTAAAACAAAACAATCCAAATGAATTTGAAGTGCAGACTTTCAGCTTTAATTCAAGGGGTTGAACATAAATTTCAAGTACTGTACAAGTTTTAGAAACTGCAATTGCATTTTTATACACCATCCCTCTATTTTCAGGGGCTCAAATGTAATTGGACAAATTAATATAATCATAAATAAAATATTAATTCATTTTTAATATTTTGTTGAGAATCCTTTACTAGCAATGACTGCCGGAAATCTGGAACCCAAGGACATTACCAAAGACTGTTGCTTTGCCAGGGTCTAACTGCAGCTGTCTTCAAATTCTTCTTTGTCTGTGCCTTTAGTTAATGCCTTCAGCAAGTAGCTGAATTGGGACTCAGCCATTGCAGAATAGTCCACTTCTTTTCCTTCAAAAGCTCCTGGGTTGCTTTTGCAGTGTGTTTTGGATCATTGTCCATCTGTACTGTGAAGCGCCAACAAATCAACTTTGCATTTGGCTGAATCTGGGCTGACAGTATATCTCTGAACATTGCAGAAATCATCCAGCTGCTTCTGTCTTCTGTCACATCATTAATAAACACCAATGACCCAGTGCCACTGCATGCCCATGCCATCACACTGCAAGCTCCACCATGTGACCACAGATGATGTGTGCTTTCGATCATGAGCAGTTCCAAGGCTTCTCCACACTTTTTTCTTCCTTAGTTTCATCCATCCAAAGAATGCTTTTCCAGAACTGGTCTGGCTTTTTTTAGATGTTTTTTGGCAAAGTCTAATCTGGCTTTTCTATTCTTCAGGCTTTGATTGGTTTTCACCTTGTAGTGAATCCTCTGTATTTGCTCTTGTGTCTTCTCTTGATTGTGGACTTTGACAATAATACACCCACCTCCTAGAGAGTGTCCTTCACTTGTCTGGATGTTGTGAATGGGTTAATTTTTACCATAGAGAGGATGCTGCGATCATCCACCATTGCTGTCTTCCATGGCCATCCAGGCCTTTTTATGTTGCTGAGCTCACCAATGTGTTTTTCTTTCCTCACAATGTACCAAACAGGTGATTTGGCCACTCTTATGCCGCGTACACACGGTCGAACTGTTTGACGTACTTAGTCCGTTGAAGCACATTTCAGCAGACAATCCGCTCGTGTGTGGGCTTCAGCGGACTTTTTCAGCGTGCAGTCCGGAGTGCTAAGAATTTCGGATTTTCCAAAAATCTGTCCGTCGTACTTTGGTTTCAGCGGACAATACGGTCGTCAGTAGGCTAGTTCGACGGACTAAGAATGGCGCATGCCCAGAAAGGATTTAAACGGCGGAAGGGTGCTTTGCTGTGTCTTGGACTTCCTATTTCTAGTCCCATCGTATGTGCTGTACACGTCATCGCGCAAGCTTTCGACGGACTGTTTGTGTATCCGTGTGTGGTCAAGTCCGTTCAGTGGAAACTACGATGGATTGTCCGTCGGATTGTATGATGGACTAAGTACGCCATACAATCCGCTCGTGTGTACGCGGCATTAATGTCACTGCTATCTCTCTGATGGATTTGTTTAGTTTTTAGAGCCTTACAATGGCCTGTTTCACTTGCATGGACAGCTGCTTTGAACGCATGATGTAAGTTCACAGCAATAGATTTCAAAGGCAAATACCACACTTAGATTCAAGTCCAGACATTTTACCTGCCTAATTGATGAAGGCTATTTTTAAGAACTGTAATTCTAAACCCTTTCTCTGATTTGGATGCACATACCTTCAAATTAAACCTGAGACCTATGTCCATTATATAACTATAGCTTGAATATGTTTTGGTAAATACCTGAAAAAACTAAAACTGCACCTGTGTCCAAATATATACCTAATGCCACGTACACACGATCGGAATTCCGGCCAGAAAAAGACCGATTGGAGCTTTTCATCGGAAAATGCGATCGTGTGAATGCTCCATCGGAATTTAGCTGTCCGAATTTCCGCCAGCCAAAAATTTATAGCATGTTCTCAATTTTCCAGACGGAAAAACTTTCTATGGGTAATTCCGATCGTGTGTATGCAATTCCGACACGCCAAAAATCACGCATGCTCAGATTCAACTACGAGACAGAAGCTATTGGCTACTGGCTATTGAACTTCCTTGTTCTAGTCACTTCGTACGTGTTGTACGTCACAGCATTATAAATTATTGGAATTTGATGTGACCGTGTGTAGGCAAGACAGCTTGAGCCGAATTCCGTCGGAATTCCATCGGGAAAACCATCAGAGCTTTTTCCGGCGAGAATTCCGATCGTGTGTACGTGGCATTACTGTATATTTCTTTTCAAAATCCTTCCAAGCCTATGAGGTTAGCTGGAGCATCATGCACTTCATACGCAGTGGTAACTAATGAATGTGCCATTTGTATATTACTGGTGTGCTGGTGTAATTTTGGCCTTTCTAGAACTTTTTGATCTTTTTAGCATCATCTATTAGGTCCACCACCCTTGTCATTTTTTAAGGCTACAGGAAGTACAATGGCTTTTGGACCTCCTAACCATACAATTCATTAACAAAAACATTCCCTAATACATAGTGATAATCTGAAAATCCATACCCCAAAAAAGACATACCTTTTCAAAAAGACACTCTAATTCAGCCACTCCAGGGTTCCTCCAGAGGTGTCTAGGGGTTTCTTGATCTGTGTCTGATTGATGGCCTGCATAGTTTCAGGACCAACACCACTTGACCAGTAGCATGACCAAAAATATTTTTTTTAGCTGTTTGTAAGGGTGGCATTGTGTCCTCCACTGTAAGGCCGCGTACACACGGGCGGACTGTTCGTCCAACTTTGTCCGCTGAACAGTGTTTGGGCGGACAGTCCGCTCGTGTGTGGGCTTTCAGCGGACAGTTTCAGCGGACAGTTTGACGGACAAGGTTTTACGGAATTTCCGAAAAACTGTCCGCTGAAACCTTGTTTCAGCGAACAGTCCGCTCGTGTGTAGGCTTGTTCGTCAAACTAAGTTCCGCGCATGCTCAGAAAGGATTTACACGCCGAAAGTTATAATGCAGTGTATAGGACGTCGTATTTTTCGTCCCGTCGTACGTGCCGTTCACGTCATCGCGCACGGTTTCAGCAAACTGTTCGTCCGTCGTGTGTGGCCATGTCCGTCCATGCTAATTTTGAGCGGACTGTTTGCCGAAACTGTTTGACGGACAAAGTTGGGCGAACAGTCCGCGCGTGTGTACGCGGCCTAAGGGTTTCATTCTTCCTACTGACTACCTGTTGCGCTCAGGGGTCAGGCTCGGAGACCAGTAGCTATAGCAGTAGAGAGGCTCCCATCGTTCAGCTGAATAAGTACACAAGCAGGTCACCCTGGCGAATGACATGGGCCTATCCAAGGTTTCAGGGTCTAAGCACTAACCAAACTATTCACCACAGCTCCTGATGGTGGCAGTGGGTTTTGCTGCATGTTAGTACCAGGTCACGGTCCTCAGGGTCACTCCACCAGAAGGTGAGCAAGCTGGAGTTCAGTAGCGGGTATGGATCAAGCAGAAGCATAATCAGTAAACAAGCCAAAGGTCAGTAATAAGTGGTTGCAGGTTGGGATCAAGCAGAAGCATAGTCGAGGAACAAGCCAACGGTTTGCAAAAAGTGTTAGTGGAGATGACAGGTACACAAAGGAGCAAGATATCAGCCAGTTCACCAGAAACCAGAGTTAAGACAAGAGATCAGACAATGAGCTCTCCGGCATCTTAGGTGCCACAGTGAAAAGAGCCACAAACTGACACTGCAGGGGTCACAGGTTCAAATCCAGGTCTTGACACTACCAATGGTAGAGGCATTTTTCCCATTGATCCCCCTAATTAATTAATTTCAGTATGGGTTCCCAAGACCTGAGAATTATGGTAAGGGCTCCTCTGGGGTAAAAAGTTTGAGCAATGCTGCTCTATACAAAAAAAGTAATCCAAGGAAAACCATCACATATAATAAGTATCCTCTGCATTCTTATAATGAACAGTGATGAGGATGATATTCACATAGTCAACTTATGTAATGACCATAATTATCATTGATATGAAGCCAAGAATAACAATATCACAATCAGCTCTTCTTCCCAAAGGCTGACTAGACAAACACTAACGAACAATTATCTAAAAAAAAACATAAAGAACTTTTCTTGTGGTTACAGTATGATAATAATATGTGGGCATGGAGAACACTGAAGTAATGCAGGCATGTATGGGAAAAGCACAGGTTCAGTTTTAAATATACTGTGTTAACCTTTAACCATGTTTTTAACCATGTTTTGGGTAATGAGCCTATACTATACTATATATATATATATATATATATATATATATATATATATATATATATATATATATATATATATATATATATATAACCTTACTACTAAACACAAGCTGAAATTTCAGTTCAGGCTTTAGGAAACTGTGCTTGTTACTAAAATGAGCACGATGAAGAACGAGAACGATGAAGTGATTGCCTCAGACTTACTTCCACAATCTCTCCTACCAGCAGGTGAATTATGGGGCGAGTGTTCAGTATAATGGCAATTTTTGGTTTTGGTTTTGGATAAAGTGAAGTCTGACGTACATGGCTCGAATTTTATGCTAATTTCTGGTGAATCAGCTAAAATTTGAGCCATGGGTGGCCTTGTCAGCAATACGTGGCTTGCCAAACTTTGATTGAAAGATTGAAGGAACCAGGTGTAAAAATACTGGCCAAACGAAGACTTCATCCAATCAGATGCAAGCACCATTAAGGTATTACGACAGCCGCTGGTGTAGGAATACAATAACCAGCAAGGGAGATACTGTTTAGCGTGGATGGAGAAACCTACAAGCTAGCCTAAAGAAGGGATGGAATTTCTCAGGTTTTTATTGCTGAAGTCATAGGAATCACCAGGAATAGCTTCCTCTTGATCATTTTATTAGTGATGTCTATGCAACATTTTGGTTCCTAAACATGCTCCGTCCTCAGCAAACAGTGACAAAAACTATATAGGTAAGGCTAAATGCTGGACGTTTTCCAATGCCTGGGGACAGAGGCGTAACTACAACATTGTGGAATGGACGTGACACCGATAAGCACTGATTAGGCATGAATGTGGCACGGATGAGGCATGAATGTGGCAGGGATGAGGCATGAATGTGGCACGGATGAGGCATTGATATGATAAGGATGAGGCATTGATGTGGCACGGATGAGGCATGAATGTGGCACGGATGAGGCATTGATATGATACGGATGAGGCATTGATGTGGCACGGATGAGCACTGATGTGGCATGGATAAGCACTAATGTGGCATGGATAAGCACTGATGTGGCATGAATGAGGCAAGGGTGAGCACCGATGAGGCATGGATGTGGCACGGATGAGGTATTGAGGCATGGATGTGGCACGGATGAACACAGATGAGGCGTGGATCTGGCACGGATGAGGCATTAATGTGGCATGGATGAGGCACAAATGGGGCATGGATGAGGCAAAGATGGATATGGATGAGGCACAGATGGGCATGAATGAGGCACGGATGAGGCACAGATGGACATGGATGAGGCACGGATGGGCATGAAGGAGGCACGGATGGGCATGAATGAGGCACGGATGGGCATGAATGAGGCATAGATGGGTATGGATGAGGCACAGATGAGCATAAATGAGGCACAGATGGGTATGGATGAGGCACAGATGTGCATGAATGAGGCACGGATGAGGCACAGATGGACATGAATGAGGCACAGATGGGCATGGATGAGGCACAGATGGGCATGAATAAGACATGGATGAGGCACAGATGAGCATGAATGAGGCACAGATGGGCATGGATGAGGCACAGATGGGCATGGGTAAGCACTGCTGTGGTTTCTCTCCTATTCTCACACACTGTGCCGATCAGTGTGTACAGCAGGCGAGGAGAGAGCGGAAACGGACATGCACCGGTTTTCTGACAAGCGATCACTCCATCATTGGATGGAGCGATCATGTGGTAAAGGGCCGTTGCCCTTTACCCCGATCCGTAATGTGCCGGGTCTGGCAGGGTGAAGCATTTGTGACAAGAGGTTCCATTAGGCCCCATTCATGCCCCAAACCTTTTGTAAATGCACTCAAAAGAAATGTTTGAAAAATGCGTGGTGTCATTCATTGTTAATGGCACCCCAATCATGGCAAGCAGACTTTCCATTCTATATGCACAAAAAAGCTTGACAAACGTGAGAATCTCAATTCCCAAAAAGCTACCAGAGCTATCTTGATGTATTTGTCACACGTAGGGCAGCCCGTTGAAATGAATGGGATGCCCTATGTGTGTAGCACATTTACAAAATGCACGAAAAACACATGTTGTGCTTGCGGTGCCAATCATTGGTAATGGCACACCAAACGTGGCAAGCAGACGTGCATTTTTATGCATGCAAAAATGCTCAACAAACTGATCATAATACATCAAGCTCAACTCCCAAAAAGCTACACTATATTACCAAAAGTATTGGGACACCTGCCTTTACACACACATGAACTTTAATGGCATCCCAGTCTTAGTCTGTAGGGTTCAATATTGAGTTGCAGCTATAACAGCTTCAACTCTGAGAAGGCTGTCCACAAGGTTTAGGAGTGTGTCTATGGGAAGGACAGTTCCTTCACCCCAAACTCACTCTTCCATGTCTTTATGAACCTTGATTTGTGTACTGGTCCAAATCTTTTGATGGAGGGAGGATTGTGGTTTGGGGTTGTTTTGCAGGGGTTGGGCTTGGCCCCTTAGTTCCAGTGAAGGGAACTCTTAAGGCGTCACCATACCAAGTCATTTTGGACAAGTTCTTTATGGAAACAGTTTGGGGATGACCCCTTCCTGTTCCAACATGACTGCGCACCAGTGCACAAAGCAAGGTCCATAAAGACATGGATAAGCAAGTTTGGGGTGGAGGAACTTGACTGGCCTTCCCATAGACACACTCCTAAATCTTGTGGACAGCCTTCCCAGAAGAGTTGAAGGTGTTATAGCCACAAAGGATGGGCAAACTCAATATTGAACCCTACGGACTAAGACTGGGATGCCATTAAATTCATGTGTGTGTAAAGGCAGGTGTCCCAATACTTTTGGTAATATAGTGTAGCTTTTTGGGAGTTGAACTTGATGCATTATGATCAGTTTGTTGAGCATTTTTGCGTGCATAAAAATGCACTTTGGACAATTTCATGCTCCCAACTTTGTGGGAACAGTTTGGGGATGGACCGTTCCTGTTCCAACATGACTGCACACCAGTGCACAAAGCAAGGTCCATAAAGACATGGATGAGCAAGTTTGGGGTGGAGGAACTTGACTGGCCTGCACAGAGTCCTGACCTCAACCCAATACAGCACCTTTGGAATGAATTAGACTGAGAGCCATTCCTTCTCCTCCATTATCGGTGTCTGACTTCACAAATGCTGTTCTGCAAGAATGGTCAAACATTCCCATAGACACACTCCTAAAGCTTGTAAACAGCTTTGCCAGAAGAGTTGAAGCTGTTATAGCTGCAAAGGGTGGGCCCACTCAATATTGAACCCTATGGACTAAGAAGCGGTTTTCAGGCATCGTAGCACTAGAAATAGCCTCTAAATAAAGCCTGAAAACCGCCTACCATTCATTTCAGTGTTACTTTTCGCATTGGGGCATTGTGATAGGGGAACATTCCAAAAAGTCTTGCATGAAGCATCTTTGGGGTAGTTTGGGAGCGCTGTATACAGTGTTCCCAAAAACGCCCTATCCATTGAAATGAATGGGCAGCACTTTCGAAGCGACTGAAAAGTCCTTTAAGACTGGGATACCATTAAAGTTCATGTGCCTGTAAAGGCAGGTGTCCCAATATTTTTGGTAATATAGTGTATATGAGCTGCTTTTTTTTAAACAAATGGGATGATCTATGTGTGTAGCGCACTCATGAATCACACAAAAAACATGTGTCATCCTTGCAGTGTCTTTCATTGTTATTGGCCCTCTAAAGATGCCAAGCAGATGCACGTTTTAAACATGTAAAAACTCTGGACAAGTCGATCGATACACACAAAGCTCTACGTCCAAAAAGCTACACGAGCTACTTTGGTGCGTTTTCATTGAAATTAATGGGCTGCCCTTTCTATGCATGTAGCACGTTCACAAAAGATGCGGAAAAAAAAAATATGTGAGTGTAGCGGCAAAAACTGGCGTAGTTCATAAAATTCCGCCTGTCAGCATTTTTTTTTAAATTGAATTTATTTCCAGTTTAAGTGTCCCCATCAGTCAGGCAGTGACATGGACACCTGGAGAAGGACCCCCTCCAACTGTAAACAGAAGACTGCGTACTGGTGGGTGATGTGACATCAGTTGTAGGTGATTAAAAAGGACATATTTTGTTATCATGCCAGCTATCAATTAGAGGGGGGTGGGGAGGGGGGTATAATATTTTTTTCCGGTGATGTCCTTCAACATTCTCGTATGACCCCCCCCCCCCCCGCCCAAATGTAGGTCAGTGTCCTTGGCCTCTTCTCTTTATGAAGGTTCAGTGCTCCAATGGCGGCCGTTACCTAGCAACCATCAGTTAATTAGTGCAGCGCACCAATGGCGGCCGTTACCTAGCAACCATCAGTTAATTAGTGCAGCGCTCCAATGGCGCCCGTTACCTAGCAACCGCCAGTTAATTAGGGCAGCACTCCACTGGTTACCTAGCAACCATCCGTTAATTAGTGCAGCGCTCCAATGGTTACCTAGCAACCATCAGTTAATTAGTGCAGCGCTCTAATGGCGGTTGTTACCTAGCAACCATCAGTTAATCAGTGCAGCGCTCATTGTGAAGAGCCATGTATCCCTCCCCCCACCAGGGAAATTCACCCTCTCTATGCTTCCTGGTGAACATTTTCACCGGGACAGATAGTGATGGGACATTCAATCATTTAGCCCTTGTACACACGGTCGGAGATTCCGACGGAGTGTGTCCTATCGGACCGTTTTGTCGGATATTCCGACTGTGTGTGGTCTCCATCCGACTGTTTCTGTCGGAAAATATCTGACGGACCAAGTTTTCCAACTTGCCGGTAAAATTTTCCGACAAAATGCTCCTATCGGACATACTCCGCCTACTCCGACGGACAAAGTGCCACGCATGCTCAGATTAAATTCCTAGACCAAAGCTATTGGCTACTAGCCTGAACGTAGTCCCATCGTAACGAAATAACGTCATCACGTTATGTACAATCGGATTTTCGCAACTTAGTCCAACCGTGTGTATGCAACATCACTTCCGGAACTCTTCCGGAATTAATCCGTCGGAATTACTCCGACGGATTTGGTTGTCGGAATCTCCGACCGTGTGTACAAGGGCTTACAGTTGTCACCATAACAGGATGATAGGGGAAATCTTCCAATGGGGACACCTGTTCTGGTGACAACTGACTAAGACGAAGTTTCACCTTACTTTAGAGAGATTTCCTTTCACTTCCTGTTATGTCTTCGGGACAGGAAGTGAAGGGAAGTCTTATAAGGACACAAAGATATACACAACTAGAAATAAAGGTTTTGGATATAGACCCACCTCAGAGTCTAAAACCCTAAATAAAAAACAATGTCATTACATTACAGCCTCAGTTCTGGCTGCATTCATTTTCTTTTTCTATTTTATTTTCACCTGGAGATCCTGCCAATAATACATTTCCTGTCCTAGGGTGACAACACTCACTCACTATAGGGTATCTATGGAGGAGCACTATTGTCCCCCTAGGACAGGACTACAGAACATCTCCCTCTACCCTCCATAACAGAAGAGAGGGGTTCTAATGATCCTGCCAATAACACATTTCCTGTCCGAGGGTGACAACACTCACTCACTATACTGTATCTATGGAGGAGCAGTGTTGTCACCCTAGGACAGGACTACAGAACACATCCCTTTTATCCTCATCTCCATGTCATGGGAAAGGTGTTTTGTAGTCCATGGAGAACTCAGGCAAGGCCTATAGCAGGGATCTCCAAACAACGGCCCTCCAGCTGTTGCGGAACTACACGTCCCATGAGGCATTGTAAAACTCCGCAGACATGACTAGGCATGATGGGAATTGTAGTTCCTGAATTGGAGGCCCGTGGTTGGAAGACCCTGGGCCTATAGCATTCACATTGATGTCAGCATTTTCATAAAACTTTATTGTTCTGGATGTGCACACTGGAAGCCCTGCCTAGGACCCTCTGACACCTTTCACCCCAGAGACCGGCTTAAAGTTAGACTTTGTTTTAGATAGATTGAGAATAGATTCGAATCTCTGTCAGGTTTTTATTGCTGTCTGTGCCCCTCATTAGGGATGTGCACCCCCTCTCCGTCCTGGTAAAGGAAAATCCAAATCTTTAATTGTCACCATAAAAGGAATAGAGAGGAAATGGGAAAGGAAGTGAGGGGAAATCTCCCCAATGGGACACAGATGGCCCATTGGGGAGGGTTAGTTCACTTTTACCAAAAAACTGCCAGTGCTGGTGAGGGGCACCTATAGATAAAGACAAACTGTGCAGATTTGACACCTTGCTATAGGTGTAGGTAATCTACTTACCTCCTGAAGCCTGGCTAAAAATCTCCCAGGGATGGCATCATCCTATCCTGTCTTGTTGCTAGGACGTTGCTAAGGCACTCCCAGCTGTAAAACCTTTTTTTTTTGTTTAATTTTTGGTAGACATGAAAAAAATTTGTTCGTTTTGGTTTCATTTGTTTTTTTGCTTTTTTTTGAAATTCGGACTTCGGAAATTCAGAAAAACTAAAATTCTTTGGATTTCCGAATTTCCAAATTTTCTGATTTTCCAATTTCTGAATTTTCAGATTTTCGGAAATTCAAAAATTCTAAATCTGAAAATTGAAAATCTTAAAAAAGAAAGAAAATCAGTAAAATTCGAAATAATAACTAACTATTAAATTATAAGTATTGGAATTGCCTTTCAAATTTAGCCGTTCAGCATTTGTTATTTTGGATAATTCATAATGACAAAATTCATACTCGTTACATGCACTAACAGCCAAATTTGAAAGCATATTCCAATGCCTATAATTAAATAATTATTATTAGTTATTATTTCAGATTTTCGGGTTTTCAAATTCTCAGATTTTCATTCTTTTGAATTTTCAGATGTTTATTCTTATTCTTGGATTTTCAAATTTCCAAATTTTAGAATTTTTTAATTTATGAAATTTCTGAAATTTGGAATTTCCGAAATTCCAAATTTTTGGAAATTTGAAATTCGTAGATTCATAATTTTGTGATTTCGGAAATTCGGAAAATGTAAATTTGTAAATTATGAATTCATAATTTCGTAAATTCGTAATTGCAGAAATTTGCAATTTTGGAAATTTGCAATTTTGGAAATTTGCAATTTTGGAAATTTGAAATTCAAAATTAGTAAATTCAGAAATTCTGAATTTTGGAAATTTGTAAATTCGAAATTCTGAAATTCGGCATTTTGGAAATCAAAAATTTGTAAATTCGAAATTTGTAAATTCAGAAATTCGGAATTTTGTAAATTCGTAAATTTGGAATTTCGTAAACTCATAAATTTGGAATTTTGGAAATTCGAAATTCGTGAAATCGAAATGTGTAAATTCCGAAATTCGTAATTTTGGAAATTCGAAATTCAGAATTTCGGAAATTCAGAATTTCCGAAATTCGGAATTTTGGGAATTCGAAATTCGTATAATCAAAATTCAGAAATTCGTAATTTTGGAAATTACTAATTTCGTAAATTCGTAAATTCAGAATTTCAGAAATTTGCAATTTTGGAAATTTGCAATTTTGGAAATTTGTAAATTCAGAAATTCTGAATTTTGTAAATTTGTAAATTCGTAAATTCGAAATTCTGAAATTCGGCATTTTGGAAATTAAAAATTTGTAAATTCCAATTTTGTAAATTCAGAAATTCGGAATTTTGTAAATGCGTAAATTTGGAATTTCGTAAACTCATAAATTTGGAATTTTGGAAATTCGAAATTCATAAAATCGAAATGTGTAAATTCAGAAATTCATAATTTTGGAAATTCAGAATTTTGGAAATTCAGAATTTCCGAAATTCGGAATTTTGGGAATTCGAAATTCATGTAATCAAAATTCAGAAATTCGTAATTTTGGAAATTACTAATTTCGTAAATTCGAAATTCGTAAATTCAGAATTTCAGAAATTTGCAATTTTGGAAATTTGTAAATTCAGAAATTCTGAATTTTGTAAATTTGTAAATTCGTAAATTCGAAATTCTGAAATTCGGCATTTTGGAAGTTAAAAATTAGTAAATTCCAATTTTGTAAATTCAGAAATTCGGAATTTTGTAAATGCGTAAATTTGGAATTTTGTAAACTCATAAATTTGGAATTTTGGAAATTCGAAATTCGTAAAATCGAAATGTGTAAATTCAGAAATTCATAATTTTGGAAATTCGAAATTCAGAATTTCGGAAATTCGTAATTTTGGAAATTCGAAATTCGTATAATCAAAATTCAGAAATTCGTAATTTTGGAAATTACTAATTTCGTAAATTCGAAATTTGTAAATTCAGAATTTCAGAAATTTGGAATTTTGTAAATTCGTAATCTCGGAAATTCTGAATTTTCAGAAATTGAAAAATTCAGAAATTCAGAAATTTCAGAATTAACAAATTTGTCAAAATCCGTTAAACTAATTTGGAAATAAACGAATTGCACAGATAGTGTGGGGCTGAGTTAGGACACCTGTCAGTTTAAAATTGATGTCTGTGCCCTTTGTAGAGTGATTGACCCTCTCTGTTTGTCCTGGTGGCCATTATCTCAGTCAACAGGGCAAATAGTTGAAGAAAAATCAAAATTTTTGGGCTGTCTTCAGAACAAGAATAGAGTGGAAAATCTTCCAATGGGGACACACGTTCTGGTGACAACCAAGGATTCCCTCATGTTGGTGGAATTTTCTCTTACTTCCTGTTTTGGCTATGGGACAGGAAGTGAAGGGAAATCGAAGCAATGCGACACAGATGGCACAAAATCTGACAGGGGTTATAACCCGCCCTTAGGCTCGGTTCACACAGGGGGCGACGCGAGGCGACGCGACCGCGACCTGCCGCGACCTCAGCAGCGATTTGCAAATGACTTCTGTATAGAAGTCAATGCAAGTCGCCCGAGGCCGCCCAAAAGTAGTACAGGAACCTTTTTTCTAAGTCGGAGCGACTCGAGTCGCTCCTCTTAGAACGTTTCCATAGTACAGGAAGGGGGCGACTTGTCAGGTCGCGGCACGGCAAGTCGTGTCGCCCCCTGTGTGAACTGAGGCTTACTGTATCCAAAAATGAAAGAAAAAAAGCATGTTTCTTTTTAGCTCTGCTATAAGCTGGCCATACACCAATAGAATTTCATTAGGAAAAAAAAAATTATGAACCTTTCTTCTCAGTAGTTAATGGGGTCATATCGATGGTAATTTAAGACCGTCGAGATAAGGAAAATTGAAGAAGGATGGAAAATTGATCAGGAACAAATGAAATTCCCCCACAGTACACACAACATGGAAATGTAATTATTTTAGTATAATATAAACTGCTAAATACTTTCTCATCAGCAGTATATAGCAGTCTTGTGACTTCTATCAGTGTCTGGTTAAAGCTTGTAGGAGGAGTTTTCATTCTCCTCTGACAGTTGCTATGAGGCTGTAAGACCCTCTGTCTGGACAGTGCAGATCACATGCACCCTCCCAAGAGGAAAAAAAAAAAAAACTCTCTAGCAATACCAAACTGAGCATGTGCAGAGTGCTCCTAAGGGCAATGGAAATGGATAGCAGCAGATTATATTGTCCTGATGCTGCGTTTAGTTTGTCTTATGGACACACAGAGCAGGCACAGGAGTGAGCACGCTTTAGTGCCCCCAAAGCATGGGGCACTCAGTGGGGGGGAAGAGGACCCCAGAAGAGAAGGATCTGTGCTGCAAAGCCATTGCAGAGAGAAGATAAGTATGACATGTTTTCTATTTAAAAATAAAACCCAAAGCTTTGCAATCACTTTAAGCACTAGTTTAGCATGAAACGCGTCAGTATCTTTCCTTCACTCACTGTGATTTATATTTAGGTGCCTGAATTTGATAAATAAAGTCCACAAGGTGTGTAAACAATGGGGCTTTACAACAAAGAGAATGGAAAATGTTAAAAAAAAAAAAGGGAACTACAGCGCCACCCGTTGGTGAAAAGGAAGAATACAAAATATGAATGTGTATTGTTTTATATTTAAAAATGTATATGTATATGTATGTGTAAATAAATATGTAAATATATATATATATACATATACATTTTAATATATAAAACAATACACATTCATATTTTGTATTCTTCCTTTTCACCAGCAGGTGGCGCTGTAGTTCCCTTGTTTTTTTTTGTTTTTGTTTGTTTTTTTACATTTTCCATTCTCTTTGTTGTAAAGCCCCATTGTTTACACACCTTGTGGACTTTATTTATCAAATTCAGGTACAAAAATATAAAATCACAGTGAGTGAAGGAAAGATACCAACGCGTTTCATGCTAAACTGGTGCTTAAAGTGATTGCAAAGCTTTGGGTTTTATTTTTAAATTTGAAAACATGTCATACTTATCTTCTCTCTGCAATGGTTTTGACACACAGATCCTTCTCTTCTGGGGTCCTCTTCCCCCATGTAAAAAAAAATATATATATATATATATATATATATATATATATATATATATATATATATATATATATATATATATATATATATATATATATATATATATATATATATATATATATATATATATATATATATATATATATATATATATATATATATATATATTTATTTATTTATTTAACAAAAAAGCATCCAAAAATAAAAAATAAATAAAGAAATATGAATATGCATTGTTTTATATTTACCTGACTAACAATGTAAATGTGAAAAAAAATTTTTGTAGACATGACCACAATAATTAAATAAAGGAAACAACAAATAAAAAATAAATAAAGAACACTACAAATCACTTAATCTGTCATTGGAGAATTTATGGAGCTTGCTAATGATAATCCCTCTAATGCTGGGTGCCTGGCTTTCTTGCTAATACATGCTGAATACTGACCCCAACTCTGATTTGATGTACGCTACTCCCAAGGTGGATGGGTATCATTGATTGGAGCAGGGTGCATTCAGTGGACAGCAGAAAGTGCTCTATACCTCATGGGCATTATCAGATGTCAGAATTAGGAACTGTTTTGATACCAGTGGTTAAGAAATAAGAAATTCTCCTCCTATTACGAGATGCTATAGACAGGCTAATATGCATTCCGATTTTGGCAATATTTCGGAAATCTGAGGGGTATCATTGGCATACCACAAGGTCAGTAGAGCTGGCGCCTAGATGTTTTGAAGTAAAGCATACTTTTTTATTAAAGATCAAGCGTTACAGATAGAATTAAATTCCAGCACTAAAATGTTGACATGTTTCAGCTCCTACAGACCTTACTTATTACTCACTGTTATGAGTAAGGCCTGTAGGGGCTGAAACACGTCAACATTTTAGTGCTGGATTTTCTATTCCCACTGTACTACCTGATCTTCATTTAGGTATGTTTTACTGCAATATACCACTGTGTCGGCTCTTCTAACCGTGTAGAATAGTGGTTAAGAAATAAGAAATTCCCATCCTACTATAAGATGCTATAGACAGGCTAATATGCATTCCGATTTTGGCAATATTTCGGAATCTGAGGGGTATCATTGGCATGCCATAAGGTCAGAAGAGCTGGCTCCTTGATGTTTTGAAGTAAAACATACTTGTTTATAGATCAAGCAGTACTGATGGAATTCAATTCCAGCACTAAAATGTTGGCATGTTTCAGCCCCTACAGACCTTACTCATTACTCTCTGTTATGAGTAAGGCCTGTAGGGGTTGAAACACGTTAACATTTTAGTGCTGGATTTTCTATTTCCACTGTACTACCTGATCTTCATTAAAGTATATTTTACTGCAATATACCACTGTACTGGCTCTGACCATGTAGAATAGTAGAGACTGTGAGCGGGGGGCACTGGTGTGAAGATATACCTTGCGGGATAAAGTTTCCAGGGTTGTAGTTCTCTCTTTTGTATCATTGGCTTTCCAACAGGATTGATACATTGGTGGCTTCCTATTATCCAGAAAGCTCCTTGTGCCCGTACAACCTCAGGAAAGCGACAAGGAATAGAAGAGGTCTTTGCTGTATACATGATCGGTGGTGTCTGGTTTACTGAAGCTCTGAGATTTTCGCTTGAGCCCCTCAAACGTCTTGATGATGTTGGGCTTCCGGTTGCAATTTCTTAGTTAGTGAGACACTTTGGTACAACAGTGGAAGAGGCAGTGGCTTCATGTTTTGGTGGATGGGCACTCGTTTGCATACCACATTATTGTATTCAGTTTGGATAATACAATTTCTGTATTACGGGATGTGACTCTAGTTGTGTTTCCTGTGCAGACATTGCAGAAGAAGAGACCACAGAAGACCAATTCGGCACTGGAGACGAAAGCGACGCAATGTCACTTCTACCTGGACCCGAGCAGCCGACTCTCCCTAAGAAACCCCAGCAATACCCGGTTCAGGCGGTCAAGAGGAAAAAGAGCGCCCCTCAAAGAGCGCTGTCCAACAAACCTCAGGACTTCCAGGTGAGTCACAACTGTTACCAAGAATGATCAGAACTGACAGATCAGTTGTATTGGAACACATTCGTGCTGCGAGTTTACTATCACTTTTTGCATTTTATAAAATCAGCAACATTCTTGGCATTGATATGTTATGTCAATGAATTTTCGAATGCATTGTAATAGGGATTATTACTGTTGGGATTAAGGGCTAGGCTTTGAATTGAGGGTTAAAGAGGAGCTCCATCCAAAAGGTGAAGTTCTGCTTGTCTGCCCCCCCCCCCCCCCCGTGCCATCTTAAGAGCATTATAGGCCCCGGGCAATACAGTGCACTGGGGCCCTGTCTACACAATCACGCACGATTGCCCATCAAATGCAGCCTCACTGTGCCCGTGAATACAGCCTCACTGTGCCCGTGAATACAGCCTCACTGTACCTGTGAATGCAGCCTCACTGTGCCCACCATTGCAGCCTCACTGTGCCCACCATTGCAGCCTCACTGTGCCCACCATTGCAGCCTCACTGTACCCTCCATTGCAGCCTCACTGTGCCCATGAATGCAGCCTCACTGTGCCCACCATTGCAGCCTCACTGTGCCCACCATTGCAGCCTCACTGTGCCCACCATTGCAGCCTCACTGTACCCTCCATTGCAGCCTCACTGTGCCCATGAATGCAGCCTCACTGTGGCCACCATTGCAGCCTCACTGTGCCCATGAATGCAGCCTCACTGTGCCCACTATTGCAGTCTCACTGTGCCCGGGAATGCAGCCTCACTGTGCCTGTGAATGCAGCCTCTCTGTGCCCATGAATGCAGTCTCTCTGTGCCCACAGTTGCACCCTCACTGTGCCCATGAATGCAGAATCACTGTGCCAATTAATACAGACTCACCATCGCCTGGTGACACACACCAGGAGCTGGCCGGAGCTGTGTTCGGCAGCCGCGATGTAGCAAGGTCCCGTCCCCCCTAGACCGGCTCGTGTGATAGACGGAACACTGATTCAATCTACTATTACACGTGCAAGTCTAGGGGGGATGGGACATTGTTACAGTGAGGCCGCCGAACAAAGACCCAGCCAGCTCCATGATTCACAGGAGGAGGAGGAGAGGGAAAGAGTGGAGAGCTGCAGCCGCAACTTAAAGCGGCCCCAGGGCAGGTGGGCTACTGGGTAATTTCCAGAACCTGGCTGGGGTCGCTGGCAGGTGGGGCCCCCAGGCAAATGGGGCCCCCGGGCAACTGTCCAGCGTGCCCATGTGAAAAGGCGGCCCTGCCCCCCCCCCCCCCCTCCGCTACCACATTTGGCACCTTTTGTGTCGGGGGAACAGGTACCCGCTCCCACTTCTGGCCGCGGCAAACTCAGCCAGAAGTTAAGCCGCCTTCCCCGCAGCTGGCCAAATCAGAGAGCGCAGCACGCTTCACGCATGCGCAGTAGGGAACTGGCTGTAAAATCACAAGGCTTCCTGGCCGGTTCTGCCTTAGTGAAGATGGCGGCGGAAGCACCTGATAGCTGATTGAAAAATCAGCTTGGGTGAAGACACCGCAGGATTCCTGGACAGGTAAGTGTCCTAATGTTCAAAGTCAGCAGCTACAGTATTTGTAGCTGCTGACTTTTAATTTTTTTCTGCAGGAGTCTGGAGCTCCGCATTATTTATTATTATTATTATTTTATTTATAGTTTTGCAACTTACTAATCCTTAGATGTGATGGCTGCATTTGTTTTCTTTTTTAGACTTTCTTTCTATTATTTTCATCTGGTGACCTGATCAGTCAGTATGCTGTTTTTTGCTGTCCTGCACATGAAGCAGTTAGGGGGCTGAGACAAACCAATTACCACTGACAGAAGTGCTTAGCATTGTCAGCTTTTATTCATTTAATGTATATAAAACCTTAATCACAAAAGAAATGTTTTAGAATTTGGAATTTTCTCATCACTACAGTTGAAAATGAATGTTGATTTAACCCTACTAACCATTAGCAAGTCAAACGAACGTTTCGTCAAACATTTTAATGAGATTTCACTGATGTATGGGCAGCTTTAGTCCATCTGCTGCCTTTCACTGTGTGTACAGCTAGTATAAAGAGCTGGCAATAGGCAGTTCAGCAGGTACCAGCTGACATTCTAACCATGTAAGGGCAGGCTGAATATACCCTAGCTGATCGATCGACTTGGGTACAACCAGCCTGCTGGATTTTACATGCAATTATCGCTAGCAGCTGTTAAAGCCACTAGCAATAATTACTGTGTTTTTCCAGTGGGGGCGGCTTACCCCGCCAGGAGAACACAATGGCTTGGCAGGAGGGATTCCTCCATTAACTGACTTTGTTGATGGGGGAATCGATTGGTTGCAGGAAAGAAATTCACTCCATGTCTGGCCATAGATTATGCAATTTTCTATCCTTCCACCATGGATTGAAGGAAAAAAAATCACTTGATTCCCCCATCAACACAGTCAATGTTGATGGGGGAATCCCTCCCTCCCACTGCGCTATTGTGTTCTGACAGCAGGAGGTTCCCGGTCGTCAGAACACAACGATTGTTGCTGGCCGCTATAGCCACTGGCAGTGATCAAGCGATAAAAAAAGCTGTTCTGTAGATGATCGATGGATTGACTTCAGTACAACTAGCCTGCCCCATAGTTGGATCGAAATCTGTGCAGTTCCTGCTGAACTGCTGGCCAGCTTAAATATCCCCCATTTTCACTCCTTCTGCTGCCATTAATGTCTAAACCGCTGGCAACAAAAATAAGTACACCTCTAAGTGAAAATGTAATCCATGTTCCACCACCATGCTTGACTGTAGGCAAGACACACTTGTCTTTGTACTCCTCACCTGGTTGCTGCCATTCACTCTTGTCACCATCTGAACCAAATAACTTTATCTTGGTCTCAGACCACAGGACATGGTTCTAGTAATCCATGTTCTTAGTCTGCTTGTCTTCAGCAAACAGTTTGCAGGCTTTCTTGTGCATCGTCTTTAGAAGAGGCTTTCTTCTGGGATGACAGCCATGCAGACCAATTTGATGCAGTGTGCGGCATATGGTCTGAGCACTGACAGGCTGACCCCCCACCCCTTCAACCTCTGCAGCAATGCTGGCAGCACTCATATGTCTATTTCCCAAAGACAATCTCTGGATATGATGCTGAACACGTGCACTCAACTTCTTTGGTCGACCATGGCGAGGCCTGTTCTGAGTGGAACCTGTCCTGTTAAACCGCTGTATGGTCTTGGCCACCGTGCTGCAGCTCAGTTTCAGGGTCTTGGCAATCGTCTTATAGCCTAGGCCATCTTTATGTAGAGCAACAGTTCTTTTTTTCAGATCCTCAGAGAGTTCTTTGCCATGAGGTGCCATGTTGAACTTCCAGTGACCAGTATGAGAGAGTGAGAGCGATAACACCAAATTTAACACACCTGCTCCCCATTCACACCTGAGACCTTGTAACACTAATGAGTCACATGACACCGGGGAGGGAAAATGGATAATTGGGCCCAATTTGGTAATAAAATCGTAATAAGCGTATATTGATTGGTTTGTGCAAAAGTTATAGCATCTACAAACCATGGGAAAGATTTATGACATTTGTATGGCATTTTTATTATTATTTTTTTTTTTACTAGTAATGGCAGTGATCTGCAATTTTTATCGCGACTGTGACATTATGGCGGACACATCGGACACTTTTGATACATTTTTGGGACAATTAACATTTATACGGCGATCGGTGCTATAAAAATGCACTGATTACTGTATAAATGTCACTGGCAGGGAAGAGGTTAACACTAGGGGGTGATCAAGGGGTTAACTGAGTTCCCTGTGTGTGTTCTCACTGAAGGGGGGATGGGATTGTGTAGTGGAGATGACAGATCGCTGTTCCTTGCTAGTAGGAACACACGTTCTGTCTCTCCTCACAGAACAGGGATTTGTGTGTTTACACACACTGGTCCCTGTTCTGCCTCTCATGCCCACGATCGCGACCGCTGGCCATGCGCATCGTTTCCCCACAGTGCAGCGGGCACACACCTACTATTCCTGCCTAAAGGGCTGACGTATAGCTACGACAGCTCTTGGGAACGTGCCGCCCTGCTGCCGTATAATGACGGCGGCTGGTCGGCAAGCGGTTAACAATGGCACTTTTACTCCCAAAGTTCAAGGTATTTAGTAAGAGGTATGGCAAGTTTTTTGACGTTGTCATTTTTTGTCACAATATTTGGGAAAAATTAACAAATTAAAAAACAAATTGTTACTATTTTTTTTTTTTTTTACATACGCTCACCAGTGCAGTACAGCGTTATCATATAACTGGAGTGGCAGTGGACAGTGGCTGGTGACAGTATGTAAAAATAAATATAAATATATATATATATATATATATATATATATATATATATATATATATATAATTTTTTATTTATTTTTTTACTTTTTTTAATGATTTTTCTTACACACTGTGACCAGAGCAATACAGTGTTACCACAGTAATGCCCTGTACACACGGTCGGACTTTCCGACGACAAAATCCGTCTGACTTTTTCCGATGGATTTTGGCCCAAACTTGTCTTGCATACACACGGTCACACAAAGTTGTCGGAAAATCCAATCGTTCAGAACGCGGTGCCGTAAACCACGTACGTCGGGACTATAAAGAGGGCAGTAGCCAATAGCTTTCATCTCGTAATTTATTCTGAGCATGCGTGGCACTTTGTACATCGGAATTGTCTACACACGATCAGAATTTAAACGATCGGATTTTGTTGTTGGAAAATATTAAACCCAGTTCTCAAACTTTGTGTGTCGGAAACTCCGACGGAAAAAGTCAGATGGAGCCCACACATGATCGGATTTTCTGACAACACGATCCGATCGCACATTTTCCATCGGAAAGTCCAACCGTGTGTACAGGGCATAACACTGTACACCAGTGATGGTGAACCTTGACACCCCAGATGTTTTGGAACTACATTTCCCATGATGCTCAACTACACAGCAGAGTGCATGCGCATCATGGGAAATGTAATTCCAAAACATCTGGGGTGCCAAGGTTCACCATCACTGCTGTACACTGTACTACTCTGGGGAGGTAATTAGGATTTTTTTTTTTTTTACACATTATGATTGTTTATACCAGTGAATTTCTGGATTTTGCAAAAGCATTTGCCACAGTTCCCCATAAACGTTTACTGTACAAAGTAAGGTCCGTTGGCATGGACCATAGGGTGAGTACATGGATTGAAACCTGGGTACAGGGGCAAGTTCAGAGGGTGGTGATAAATGGGGAGTACTCGAAATGGTCAGGGGTGGGTAGTGGGATCCCCCGGGGTTCTGTGCTGGGGGCAATCCTATTTAATTTGTTTATAAATGACCTGGAGGATGGGGTAAACAGTTCAGTCTCTATATTTGCGGACGGTACTAAGCTAAGCAGGGCAATAACTTCTCCGCAGGATGTGGAAACCTTGCAAGAAGATCTGAACAAATTAATGGGGTGGGCAACTACATGGCAAATGAGGTTCCATGTAGAAAAATGTAAAATAATGCATTTGGGTGGCAAAAATATGAATGCAAACTATACACTGGGGGGGAGAACCTCTGGGGGAATCTAGGATGGAAAAGGACCTGGGGGGTCCTGGTAGATGATAGGCTCAGCAATGGCATGCAATGCCAAGCTGCTGCTAACAAAGCAAACAGAATATTGGCATTAAAAAGGGGATCAACTCCAGAGATAAAATGATAATTCTCCCGCTCTACAAGACTCTGGTCCGGCTGCACCTGGAGTATGCTGTCCAGTTCTGGGCACCAGTCCTCAGGAAGGATGTAGTGGAAATGGAGCGAGTACAAAGAAGGGCAACTAAGCTAATAAAGGGGCTGCAGGATATTAGTTATGAGGAAACTTATTCTCTCTGGAGAAGAGACACTTGAGAGGGGATATGATTTCAATATACAAATACCGTACTGGTGACCACACAATAGGGATCAAACTTTTTCATGGAAGGGAGTTTAACCACTTATAGACCGGACCATTTTGCTGGCTTAAGCCCAGACCACTTTTTGCGATTCGGCACTGCGTCGCTTTAACTGACAATTGCGCGGTCGTGCGACGTGGCTCCCAAACAAAATTGACGTCTTTTTTTTCCACAAATAGAGCTTTCTTTTGGTGGTATTTGATCACCCCTGCGGTTTTTATTTTTTGCGCTATAAACAAAAATAGAGCGACAATTTTGAAAAAAATGCATTATTTTTTACTTTTTACTATAATAAATATCCCCAAAAAACATAGAAATTTTTTTTTTCCTCCGTTTAGGCCGATACGTATTCTTCTACATATTTTGGGTAAAAAAATCGCAATAAGCGATTATTGATTGGTTTGCGCAAAAGTTATAGCGTTTACAAAATAGGGGATAGTTTTATGGCATTTTTAATAAAAAATGTTTTTACTAGCAATGGCGGTGATCAGCGATTTTTATTGTGACTGCGACATTATAGCGGACACATCGGACATTTTTGACACATTTTTGAGCCATTGTCATTTATACAGCAATCCATGCTATACAAATGCAGTGATTCCTGTGTAAATTACACTGGCAGTGAAGGGGTTAACCAGGGGGTGGCAGTGTAGGGGTTAAGTGTGTCCTAGGGGCGTGTTACTAACTGTGGGGGGGGGCTGGGCTATGTGTTAGTGAACACTGATCTCTGCTCCAATCACATGGCGCAGAGATCAGTGTCACTTGTTACTAGGCAGAATGGGGAGATGCTGTTTACATCGGCATCTCCCCGTTCAGCCTCCACGTGAGACGATCTAGGACCCACGACCGGACTCACCAGGGTCCCGACCGGCACGCATGTGATGGCAGGGCGGCAAATACATATGAACGTACCTGTAAGCCAATTTGCCTGCCCGTTCCATTCTGCTGAAGTACATCGTCGTGCTCCGGTCGGGAAGTGGTTAACAAGACTCGTGGCCACTCATTAAAATTAGAAGAAAAGAGGTTTAACCTTAAACTACGTAGAGGGTTCTTTACTGTAAGAGCGGCAAGGATGTGGAATTCCCTTCCACAGACGGTGGTTTTAGCTGGTGGCATCGATAGTTTCAAGAAACTATTAGATAAGCACCTGAATGACCGCAACATACAGGGATATACAATGTAATACTGACATATAATCACATGGACTTGTGTCTTTTTTCAACCTCACCTACTATGTTACCATGTATAAGCAACTATTTTTACTCAATAAAAATGATTCATTCAGTGTGTTTTGATGTGATTACCTGTGATTGGCCACAGCTAATCACGTGGTACAGATGGGCTGTAATTGGTCGTGATTGTTACTGTGATCACTGTGACCAGTCACAGCTAGCAACACAATTGTACACAATGAATGTCATGAAAAGAAGCCATCCGTTGTTTACAATTGTCATGTGACCTGCTGTGATTGGTCACAGTGATCACATGGTACAGGCAGCGGGCCGGTATGCTGATCAGTCATCAATTGTGTTCAATGGACTCAGCCGGTGACAAACCGTGGAGGACGAAAGTCCCTCCAGCCCTTCATTTTGCTATAGGCCGGACGGGAACATGTTAAATTGTAACTGAAGGCAAACCTTTTTTTTTTTATGTTGGATAGAGTGGAGACGGATTAGAACCCCGTGAGGTTTTTACTGCTGTCTGTACCACCCCCCCCCCCCCTTAGGGAGATCCCCCCTCTCTATTTGTCCTGTTTATGGTTATCATCAACAGTGAAATTAAAAGAAAGCCCAAATTTTGGGTAGACATCAGAACAGTAATAGAAGGAAATCTTCTAATGGGGACACTAGTTCTGGTGACCCTCGGGATTCCCTTACATTGCAAGGATTTCTTCCCACATCCTGTTTGACTATGGGACAGGAAGAGAAGGGAAATCTCCATAATGGGACACAAAAAAAGGAACAGGTTATAACCTTCCCTTACTCCCTTACAATCCAAAATGAAAAAAAACGTTATGCCTAGACATGTGCGTGTCGTTTTTCAGAAATTTCGGATGTATTCAAATTACAATAGTAACTAATTTAAACGTATTTAAATTAATTTATTATTTATTTATTAATTTACGTATTTATTTACGTATTTATCAATTAATTTAAATCTGTTTCTGTTATATTATTTTCTATTCCTTTATTTTCTATTCTATTTTATTCTCTTTTGAAATTTGAAAACTATTCAATTTCGAAAACTATTAGAATTTGAAAACTATTCAAATTCAAAAATTATTCAAATTTAAAAACTATTTTAATTTATTAACTATTTGAATTCGAAAACTATTTAAATTAATTTATTTATTAATTTACGTATTTATTTACATATTTATTAATTAATTTTAATTATTTTCGAATTTAAATAGTTATTAAATTCGAATAGTTTTTAAATTTTAATAATTTTTGAATTCAAATAGTTTTCAAATTCTAATAGTTTTCGAATTTGCATAGTTTTCACATTTCCAAAGAGAAAAAAATAGAATGGAAAATAAAGGAATAGAAAAGAATATAACAGAAAATAAAATAGAATACAATAGAGTAAAACAGAACAAACTACAATTGAAAATAAAAGAACAGAATAAACTAGAATATAATAGAAACAAATAGAATAAAATAGAATAACTTAGAAAGAATATAACCATCTTCTGAAATCCGAATTTCAAACAGAATAAATTTGAATTTGAATACACGAGAAAATAATAGAATAGAAACGACTAGAAAAGAAAAAAAAGAATAAAATAGACTATAATCGAATAGAAAAGAAATAAAAGAATAGAATAGAAAGAATATAACCATTTCCCAAACTTCAAATAGAATCAGTTTAAATTTGAAAAGAATAGAAAATAACAGAATAGTATAGAAAAAAACTGCAGAATATAAAATAAAGAATATAACCATCTTCCGAAATTCGAATTTCAAACAGAATACATTTGAATGAAATAGAATAGACAAATAGAAAAATAATACAATAAAAAAAATAGACTAGAATAAAAAGAATATAACCATTTCCCAAAATTCAAATAGAATCAATTCGAGTTTGAATAGAATAGAAAAGAATAGATTAGAATAGGAAAATGGTTATATTCATTCTCTTCTATTCTGTTGTTTTTTTTCTATACTATTGTGTTACTTTCTATTCTATTCTTTTGTATTCTATTTAATATTCATTTTATTCTATTCTGTTGTTTTTTTCTATAATATTGTGTTAATTTATATTCTATTGTATTAAAATTCAAATTGATTCTATTTGAATTTTGGAAAATGGTTATATTATTTCTATTCTATTCTATTGTTTTTTTTTTTATTCTATTCTTTTCCATTCTCAATCGAATTTCAGAAGATGTTTATAATCTTTCTATTTAAATCTATTCTTTTTTTTATTCTATTCTATTCCGTTCTATTTTATTCTATTCCGTTCTATTCTGTTCTTTAATTTTCTATGCTATTTTGTTCTGTTTTACGCTATTATATATTCTTTTTTTTCTGTTATATTCTTTTCTATTCTTTTTTTCTATTCTATTATTTTATTTTTTATTCTATTTTATTTGTAAATTGGAAATCTTTTCTAATTGGAAAACTTTTCAAATTCAAAAAACTATTCGAAATTGATTTGAAAACTTTTCAAATCGATCCGAATTCAAAAAATTTGAATCAATTTGAATAAACAAAACAAATTCCAGAAAATGATTTGAAACGGATTAAACAAATTCATGTGAATAACGGAGGTGCGGACGTGAATTCCGTGCCGGAGTCTATCATACACTCGGTGCTGGTGTTGGCAGAGACGTGCCGTCTGGTGAAAGCGTTTTTATAAGCTTTCTGAGGATTTTGGAGATGAACTGAATACAAATGCAGAGGTAAAAATGTAACTCTATAAAAGTATGAAAATGATGGAGTCTATTACTTCCTCCTGACACAAGGGAACAGATACAGGCTGCTATTGTCTGCATGGAAATGTGAACACTTCATTCAACACCCGCCCACTGAGAATGGCGCCATTATGTTTATTAGTTATTTAGCTTTCAAAAATACAGTGCACCGGAAAGTATTCACAGCGCTTCACTTTTTCCACATTTTGTTATGTTACAGCTTTAATCCAAAATGAATTAAATTCATTATTTTCCTCAAAATTCTACAAACAATCCCCCATAATGACAACGTGAAAGACGTTTGTTTGAAATCTTTGCAAACGTATTAACCACTTCAGCCCCGGAAGATTTAGCGGCTCAATGACCAGGCCATTTTTTGCGATACGGCACTGCGCCGCTTTAATTGACAATTGCACGATCGTGCGACGTTGTACCCAAACAAAATCGATGTCCTTTTTTTCCTCCATAAATAGAGCTTTCTTTCGCTGGCATTTGATCACCTCTGCGGTTTTTATTTTTTTGCGCTATAAAAACAAAAAAAGAGCGACAGTTTTGAAAAAAATATATATATTTTTTTTATGCTGCGTACACACGATCAGAATTCTCGTCGGAAAAAGCTTTGATGGTTTTCCCAACAGAATTCCGATGGAATTTGGCTCAAGCTGTCTTGCCTACACACGGTCACATCAAATTCCGGTGACGTACAACACGTACGACGGGACAAGAAAAAGAAAGTTCAATAGCCAGTAGCCAATAGCTTCTGTCTCGTAGTTGAATCTGAGCATGCGTGATTTTTGGCGTGTCGGAATTGCATACACACGATCGGAATTACCGATAGAAAGTTTTTCCGTCTGGAAAATTGAGAATATGCTATACATTTTTGGCTGGCGGAAATTCGGACAGCTAAATTCCGATGGAGCCTACACACGTGTATGAAAAGCTCTCATCGGTCTTTTTCTGGCCGGAATTCCGATCGTGTGTACGCAGCATTACACTTTGCTATAATGAATATCACCAATTTTTTTTTTTTTTAAAAAGGAAATTTTTTGAAAAAGCCATTTTTTGTGGTACGGTACTGCATCGTTTTTAACTGATAATGGCGCGGTCGTGCGACTCTGTACCCAAACAAAATTGACATCCTTTTTTTTCTCCACAAATAGAACTTTCATTTGGTGGTATTTGATCACCTCTGCAGGTTTTCTTTTTTGTGCTATAAACAAAAAAAGATTTTTTGTTTATGTTTTGAAAAAAACACAATATTTTCAACTTTTTGCTATGATAAATATCCCCTTTTTTTTAAAAAAAAGCCATTTTTTGCGATACGGCACTGCATCGTTTTTAACTGATAATTGCACGTTCATGTGATGATGTACCCAAACAAAAGGGACGTCCTTTTTTTCCAACAAATATAGTTTTCTTTTTGTGGCATTTGATCACCTCTGCAGTTTTTATTTTTTGCGCTATAAACAAAAGAAGAGTGAAAATTTTGAAAAAAAACACAATATTTTATACTTTTTACTATAATAAATACCCTCAATTTTTTCATGCACGGCTACTTGACAGAACATAGGAAAAAATAGTCTCTGCCACTCTGCGCATGCGCTCCCAACTTACAAACAAATTTGGCTTAAGAACAAACTGGCAGGCCCGAAACTGTTCGCAAATCGGGGACTGCCTCTACATATTTTTGGTAATAAAAATTGCAATAAGTGTATATTGATTGGTCCGCGCAAAAGTTATAGCGTCTACAAAATAGGGGATGAATTTATGGCATTTTTATTATTATTTTTTTTTTTACTAGTAATGGCGGTGATCTGCAATTTTTATCGTGACATTATGGCAGACATATCGGACACTTTTGACACATTTTTGGGACGATTGACAATTATACAGCGATCAGTGCTATAAAAATGCACTGATTACTGTATAAATGTCACTGGCAGGGAAGGGGTTAACACTAGGGGGGGCGATCAAGGGGTTAAGTGTGTTCCCTGACTGTGTTCAAACTGTAGGGGGAGGGGAGTGACAGGAGGGGATGACAGATCATGGTTCCTAGCTATTAGGAACTCACAATCTGTCACTCCTCACAGAACAGAACAGGGATTTGTGTGTTTACACACACACGTCCCTGTTCTGCCTCTCATGCCCACAATCGCTTATGACCGGCGGCCATCACGACCGTTGGCCACGAGCATTGGCACCCCCGCAGTGCAGCGGGCATGTGCGCACCTGCTATCCTGCTTAAAGGAGCTGACGTATTACTACGACGGCTCGCGGGAACATGCCAACCTGCTAATGACGGAACGCTGGTCGGCAATCGGTAAAAAAATCCCAAGTACATAAGTATTCACAGCCTTTGCCATGACACTAAAAATTGAGCTCAGGTGCATTCTATTTCTACTGATCATCCTTGAGATGTTTCTACAATTTGATTGGAGTCCACCAGTAGTAAATTCAGTTGATTGGACATGATTTGGAAAGGCACACATCTGTCTATATAAGGTCCCACAGTTATCAGTGCATGTCAGAGCACAAACCAAGCCATTAAAGTGGTAGTAACCCCTACAATCAACTTTCTCTTAAACAAATCATTGCAAGCTATTGTACTGTGTGCTCTGTGTGCACCACTTCCTACCTGCTTTCTTTCAGCATAATCCTTTGTTTTGTGCGCAATGACGTCACCGGCGCATGCGCTGTTCGTCCTAATTTTCCGGCAAGCTCTTTGTGCCAAGGAAAAATGTTATTTACATGCCAGGGCTACGTCTTTTTCTTAGCTTGGCGTCATCCCTCGAGATCCCGCGATACTACTTCCCCCTTCTGAAGCCAAGCCTTCGGGAACTACCACGCATGCGCGGGATTATGGCATGAGGGCGGAAATTCACTACTATTTAGATGCGGAAGACAGTCGTTATAATAGCGGCGGCTGCAAGCAAGCAGGAGCTTTACAAAATAGTTTATTATTTCAAGTAAGAAGGTTCTATTTGCCTTCGGTGCATAGCTTCAAAATAACAACATGTAAATCGAATGTAAATCGAATGAAATTGTCTGTAGACCTCCGAGACAGCATTGTATCAAGGCAGAGATCTGGTTAAACTGTACAGAAAATTGAAGGTCCCAGTGGGGTCAGTGACCTCCATCATCTGAAAATGGAAGAAATTTGGAACCACCAGGACTCTTCCTAGTGCGGGTCACCTGGCCAAACTGAGCAATCGGGGGACAATGGCCTTAGTCAGGGAGGTGACCAAGAACCCGATGGTCCCTCTGACAGAGCTCTAGTGTTTCTTTGTGGGGAGAGGAGAACCTTCCAGAAGAACAACCATCTCTGCAACACTCCACCAACCAGGTCTGTATGGTAGAGTGGCCAGATGGAAGCCACTCCTCAGTAAAAGGCACATGAGAGCCCACCTAGAGTTTGCCAAAAGGCAAACTCCAGGTAAATTTAATCTTTATTTTAATCTATATTTTGTTTCCCTTTTCCTTGATAGGGTCAGACCTTATAGATATTCTTTCTATCATATTACATTTCAGAATCAATCCACGTGCATGCTCCTGAAGAGCAGACCAATCTACGAAACGCGTAGAGCTGTTATTTGCTGTGTTTCAATTAATCATGTGTTTTTTATTATATTTTTTCCATAAATATATACTATGTGATATTAACTGTCTGCAATCATGTGGTTCTTATGTATATGTATGAATTTTAATGGATACCTCACTTTGGTCCATTATTACAATTATGTACTATATTATTGACATATACATAGATGTGATCTTTTTATACCTACGTGCTTCATTTAAAGTCCTATTCCCCTTTCCCAATTAGACAGGGATGGAGGCATTGGACTTTACCAGGTCACTGCCTCATTTAACGTCCCAATTGCTCTTACTTTTATTTTATATTGAGATCCAATGTAGATTAACATCCATAACTGTTGGTATTTACCAATGTGTCAGGCGCATTCTAATGTGTAACGTGTTCTGTGATTCTCTTTTAGATTCGGGTGCGAGTGATCGAAGGCCGCCAACTTATAGGTTTAAACATAAACCCTGTTGTCAAGGTGACAGTTGCCGGACAGAGTAAGAGGACCCGGATACGAAAAGGGAACCACCCCTATTTTGATGAGGTAATGTACAAATCAGTTGAACAACGCAGGGGCACATCAGAGGTCATGTGACTGCGTCTGGAGGGGGGGGGGGACACCACCATATGTCCGATCCTTAGGAGGAGATCACGCTGCTACAATAATGGCCCCTCTAGGAGTCCCCGCCCTCCCCGGCAGGTACAGTGCCCCCTCCCCTCTTACCTGTGCACCTCCCTCTAAGCCCCCAGTCACCCCCATCCTCCAGGGGCAGCAGTGACACCCAGCACTGCTCAGGGGTTGAGGGGGGGCAGAGAGAGACAGGGCGGCTTAGATAGAGAGAGAAGAGTGGGGGGGGTATGAGGGAGCGACCCCTAGTTCTGCAGTCCCTGCTCTGCCCCCCCCCCCCCAGTTTCTTTCTGCAGGTAGGTCTCTGTAGCATCATGCCTAGTACCTTCCATGCCAATCTCCGTGTGCTCTCTGCTCTGTTTCTTCCAGCGGCTCCCTCGCAGCTTGCACCTCCCGCCCATCCTTGTCTTCCGGGCTCCCAGTCATCCTGTTCTTTGGGCCACACCGTTGAAGTTTTAGCAGAGAGGAGGTTTCAGAAATACAGACTCTGGAGGGCGCCGGGGATGCTGCGCCTGCTGCTCACCTCTACGGGGGTCAAGGAGGAGATGAGGCTTTTCTCTCCCTCCCGGGCTCTCAGGCCTATCTGCTCACCTTTCCCGCCATGTGCAGATAGATTCCCGCACCTCGACCTCGCTGCTGTTTGATGCCACGCTGCCGCTGCCAGGAACCTGTACTCTCTATGGATCTCACTCTACCTTGCGATCACTGGACTGCTTGTGCGCCCACAGAGAGGGCTCTGCATGGCAGCTGTGGCACATGTGCCATAGGTTTGCCATCACTGGTATATACTGTATCTGAAAATTGATCAATCCCGATTAACTAATGGCCTATCTAATTTCTTGAGGTCCTAATATGCCAGGACAGTACAAATGATGCCTTTTTGGAAAGTAGACAGTCCAAGGTATTTAGTAGGAGGCATAGCCGTTTTTTTAAAGTTGTAATTTTTTTTTGTCATCATTTTTGGGAAAATTAAGAAATACATTTTCTTTTACATACTGTCCCCAGTGCAGTACAGTGTCCTCATATAACTGGTGTGGAGGTGATTAGGGATAATGACTGGTGACAGTACAAAAAAAAATATTTTTTTTTTCTATTTTTGTTTTATTACATTTTTTTTAACTTTTATCATTGTACGATTTTAGGGAAGTGATCGGGATTTTTTTCCCCACACAATATAATTACAATAGCAATAGTTAATAGCAGTGAAATGCGTGCATTTTACTGAACAAAACGGATTTATTCTGTTTTGTTGTGATTAGCTATGATTGGCCAAAAGCTAATCACATGCTACAGATGGGCTGTGATTGGCCCTTTCTGTACCATCACATTGACCACAGCTGATTACAGTTAGCAACACAATTGTACACAATGGATGGCATGAAAGGAAGCCATCCATTGTCTACAACTGTCATATGACCTGCTGTGATTGGTCTCAGCGGTCACATGGTACTGGCAGCGAGCCGGTATACTGATCAGTCATTGGCTGTGTCCGATGTACACATCTGGTGACAGATCGCGCCGCTACGTGACCCAGCAAGCAGCGCTTTCTGAGAGGATGTTAAATGGTAAGGCCAAAGCCCGTCCGTCATTCCACTATAGAATATGCAGCCACTTGTGCCCATCATATGCAGCCACTGTGCCCATCAAAAGCAGCCACTGTGCCCATCAAATGCAACTAAGTGTGCCCATCATATGCAGCCACTTGTGCCCATCATATGCAGCCTCTTGTGCCCATCAAATGCAGTCATTTGTGCCCGTCAAATGCAGCCACTTGTCCCCATCATATGCAGCCACTGTGCCCACTGACCCCCCAGCAGCACCCCCAACCTCCCCCGCGCGTGGCTCTGACATTGTGGCACTTCCGCTGCAGCATGTGTCTCCGAGTCCTCCGCTCCTCTTCCTAAGCACCAGGCATCCAATAGGGTGGTCTGGCGCTTTGGCCAATCAGGAAACAGGTCTAATGCCCTGCCTCCTGATTGGTGGAGAAGAAGGTTATTATATATAAAAAATTAATTTGCTATCGTCACACAAGTGGGTGGGATCAGGGCGCACTCTCTGCACCCCGAGCCCACCCTATTTTAAAGCCTATTATAGCCTCTGGCTCTAATCAGGTGCTTCAACAAAAAGTACCGCCCCCGCCATAGGAATCCATTGTCCAGCATCCTAAAAGGGGCCGGGTGCATGACTGGGGGGGGGGGGCGCCCGTGCGCTCACAGTGGGATAAAAGCCAGCTACCTATGCATCTCAGCATACATATTTATAAAAGAGATCATATAACAGGCATACAATCTCATGCCTGATGAAGGGGTCTTGTGTGGCCCAAAACATTTCACTTTTCCCTTGTGATGATCAGTTTAACCATTTCCCACCTTTATATATATATATATATATATATATATATATATATATGCGGCCTTGGGTTGAAGTATACCAGGATCATAGTTGCAGTTCCAACCATGGTATCAATCTTTCCAGAGGGTAATTCTCTAGTATATAAAATGTATGCTAGCGGCTATATAGCTGCTGGATCACTTTTACAGGTGGAGTGTCCCCTGCCAGTGCTGCTTTTACCAATGGGATGGGAGAGCCCAGTAACGATGCGACTAGCCACATCTGATGCCCAAGACAGAGTGAAAGGAACTGACATTGTTCCTTTTCCTCTGTGACGTCAGAAACTGGAAGCGCTGAGGATTTAATCGCTTCCAGTTTGGGTTCTTTGTTTACTGACTTGTTACGCCCAGTGAACCAGCCAATTAGACTGATCTGTGTCTGATTGGCTGAATTGGAGGCCAAAGGAGAAATATGGGGTCTGGGGACCTGTCACGGCCCATGCTATCATCCCTTGTGATAGCAATAAAGTTGATAAAAAAAAAAGAAAATGAAAAGGTACGGTATAAAAACTAAATGTTTTTAATAAAATGAATGACATTTTTTTTTATCCCCCCCCCGTGCTCATGCGCAAATGCGAATGCGCACGTTAGTCTCTCACGCACATGTAAATGGCGGGGCGCACCACACATGTGAGGTGTTGCTGGAACACCAGAGTGAGAGCAATAATTCCAGTATCAGACCTCTTGTGTAACTCTAAACTGGTAACCTGTAAAGGCTTTTAAAGCGTCACCTATGCATAATTTAATGAACCGTAGTTTGTTGCCGTTCGACAGGCGTTTGCAACTTTACAGCATGAAATATATGAATATATGGTATCTACCAAAAATCTTTTAGATTTTACCCCAAAAAAAATAAAAAATGGGTATTTATATTGTGTTTGTGCTCGCTAAAACTCATGAAAGTGTAACATAAAATATTGCAACACCCAACAATTGATTCTCTAGGGACTCTGCTTAAACAAATACACTGTTACCAAACCTACCGCCTTTACATGAATGAATGACTTGTATAGTGCTACAATTGCGAACTGAATCGCCTGAAGGCACTTGATCCGTCCTGTGCTTTTCTTAATCTTATAAGAGTTGGGTCTTGAGTTTTTTCTGAAGGTCCGATGGTTTTCTTCCATGCGGATGTTAGTGGATAGAGCGTTCCATAGCCATGGTCCTTGGACTGCGAATCTTCGTTCTCCCTTTGATTTGTAGCGGGATTTGGGGATGAGGAGGAGGTTTTGGTTAGTTGATCGGAGGCTGCGATTGGGTGTGTAGTGTTTTATTTTCTTGCATAGGTATTGAGGAGCGTTTCCTTGTGTGCATTTGTGGGAGAGGCAGAGGGTCTTGAAAGTGATCCGATCCTTTACGGTTAGCCAATGTAGGGTCCTTAGGGATGGGGAGATGGATTCCTAGGGTTTTTTTTCTCGTGACTAGTCTTACTGCCATGTTTTGGACGACTTGTAGGCGTGCAATCTGGTATTTGGATAGTCCCATGTAGAGGGAGTTTGCGTAGTCGAGTCGGGAATTGATAATTGTTCCAACCACTACTACTTTCTCTTTTTCTGGAATGAAGGGGATGAGTCTGCATAGTAGGCGGAGAAGATGGTGAGATCCACTGACTACTGATCCTATTTGTGCATCCATCGACATGACTCCGAGACTTTTGGCTTTGGTGCTTGGGGATATGGTCTGTCCAAGGATGGTGGGTGGTGTCCATGGGGTCTTAGTTTTTGTATTTCTGTTTGCGTTGAGGAGAAGAACACACACACACTTGAATTTTAAAGAGGAAGTGGGTTTTACTTGCTCTTTATTTCCCTGCAAAGGTAAAGCATAATGGGCTACTATGCATTACACTGAAGACCATGATGTCTCAGCTGTCCCCACTGGCCGGGAGCGTCCAACTTCTCCCCTCTTCATTCCGGGGCTGCGAACTCCGGCTCTGTGACTGGCCGGAGTCACGTGACTTCACTTCCGCACATGCGCTGGAGCCGCCAGTCACGGCATAAAGGGCGCATGCTCTGATGGCATCGGCGCATGTGCCGTAGTGATCGGCGCTTGGCTTTTTAGTAAATATCTCCTAAACCATGAAAGTTTAGGAGATATTTCAAGCACCTACAGGTAAGCCTTAATATAGGCTTACCTGTAGGTAAAAGTGGTTGTACAGGGTGTACAACCACTTTAATGACATCATACACACGATCGGATTTTTGGCAGGAATTGTGTGATGACAGACTGTTTGCCTAAAATCCGACCGTTAGTACGCTCCTTCAGACAATTGTTGTCCAACTTTCCACCAACAAATGTTGGATGACAGGCTAATAAATTTTCGGTGGACAACGATCTGTTGTCAGATTTTCCTGTCGTCTGTAAACAAATCCGTCACACAAAAGTCCAAAGTACAAACACGCATGCTCGGAATCATTGCTCACCAAACACGACATTAGCAAAAGGTGCCCAAAGGGTGGCGCTCAAGAGCTGAAATTCCTGATAGTACGTCACTAAGTTTGTGTTTGTTGGCCGACAATTGTGTACCATTTGTATGCAAGACCCTTCACAAGCCCTTCAGACAAAAGTCTGACTCTTTGTCTGCTGAAAATCTGATTGTGTGTACGAGGCTTTAGTCTGTAGGGTTTAATATTGAGTTGGCCCACCCTTTGCAGCTATAACAGCTTCAACTCTTTGGGGAAGGCCGTCCACAAGGTTTAGGATTGTGTCTATGGGAATGTTTGACAATTGTTCCAGAAGCGCATTTGTGAGGTCAGGCACTGATGTTGGACAAGAAGGGCTGGCTCGCAGTCTCCACTCTAATTCATCCCAAAGGTGTTTTATCGGGTTGAGGTCAGAACTCTTTGCAGGCCAGTCAAGTTCCTCCACCCCAAACCCACGCATCAATGTCTTTATGGACCTTGCATTGTTCACTGGTGCGCAGTCATGTTGGAACAGGAAGGGGCCATCCCCAAACTGTTCCCACAAAGTTGGGAGCATGAAATTGTCCAAAATATCTTGGTATGCTGACGCCTTAAGAGTTCCCTTCACTGGAACTAAGGAGACAAGCCCAACCCCTGAAAAACAACCCCACACCATATTTCCCCCTCCACCAAATGATTTTGACCAGTGCACAAAGCAAGGTCCATAACGTGGATTAGTGAGTTTGGGGTGGAGGAACTTGACTGACCTGCACAGAGTCCTGACCTCAACAAGCCAGGCCTTCTCGCGCACAACAGTGCCTGACCTCACAAATGCGCTTCTGGAAGAATGGTCAAACATTACCATAGACGCACTCCTTGTGGACGGCCTTCCCAGAAGAGGTGAAGCTGCGAAGGATGGGCCAATTCAACATTGAACCCTACAGACTAAGACTGGGATGTCATTAAAGTTAATGTGCGGGTAGAGACAGGTGCCCCTATACTTTTGACAATGTAGTGTATATGTAAGGCCAGAATGTGTTTTTCAGCTTTGAATATAATGGGGAAGGGTTAAAATTCCCATATGTGTCCTGTTCAGGAGATTTCTCATGATCTTCTGTTTGAGTGACACGGCTGTACTGGGGTGCAGACGTGGTCGGAGGTGGTTTTTTTGGGGGAAATACCCCCCCCCCCCACCACCCTCCTTCTGTGGCAAAGATGGCCACCGGGTGGTGACACAAACACTCAGTCAGTTTAGTAACATTGAGCCTGTTAAAAGTGCAGGCTGGCGTCACTGAGCAGGGTTTACTACAATGACTGGCAGCACTGTGCTTAGGGTAAGGCAGGCCCGGCATAAATAAAGACGCTCGGTCACTGCCCACGGTGCTGGGCAGGAACTCAGTAATGCTGAGCCTTTGATTTTTACCAGACTCAGCGTTATTGAGTTGCACAGTGGACAGAGAGTCCAGTATGGATACTCCGGCTTCAGTGCCGCCCCCCACCAAGCCTTCCTGAGCGCCATCGGAGGCAGCCACCTCAATTGACCTAATGGGTGCCTGGAGACCAAAGAGGATGTAAGAGGAAATCTCTACTAAGACAGTTCTTTACTTCTCTACAGCAATAGGTGTCCCCAATTGGAAAAAAAAAATCTCTATTTCTTTTCTTTTGCAGCATGGTCAACAGAACCTATGGAGTCCGGTAATAAAAACCTGACCGAGGTTCTAATCTTTCTAGACATTACAACTAAATGGCCAAATGTTACCTTTTAAACCAAATGCCAGGCAGATATAAATGAGACTGTGATGGTATTTTACATGACAAGTTTAGGGTCACTGAGTAAGCTGTAAGATGTCTCCAAATAAATAAAGTCTGCTATGCATCACACTGTCCATTAAAGTCTTTACCAAATAAATATCATTAGTTCAATGTGTTAATACCTCCAGCCTACTGTTCCTGGTCATTTGTGGCACATCTAACTGATACCCATTCCTCTTTTTACAGACATTTTTCTTTAACTTCTTTGAATCTCCATCTGACCTCTTTGATGAACCCGTGTTCCTTACGGTAAGTGTCTACCAGAAATGGCCTAGGTCAGTGGTCTCTATGCTTTGGTTGGTTCCACCCACACCTTATTGCTTGGTCTAAGGATGCCAAAGAGACAATGAGGTCCGTTGCTGTTGGGTCAGAAAATGTTTATTTGTGGGGAACTTGCAGTCCTTACAGATAGGTGAGTTGGGGGAAATAAATAAATTGCCTGGGTTTTCCCCTGGCCTTTGATGTGGGTCATAGAATTTGAATGGATATTTATTTGTGTCTTACTTAAGTTTGGGTGTTTCCACAGTTAAAATTATAGATGTTATATGTGCAGAACTACAAGATATGTGCATTTTGGGCCTGTAGCTGTGTATCTAGTTCATAGTGTAGCTGCCTTGTCATTGAGAGATGGTAGACCAGTTACATGAGTGTTGACCAATCTAGTATGGTCAGACTCGGAGGAAGCCTGGAAGCCTTTGATCTTGGGGGGGGGGCACAACCCGATAGATCAAAGTATGCAATGGGGCCTCATTAATTGGTGGGCACCGTAAAAGTCGAGTGTTTCTAAAGCCCATGGTTTATTGTGACAACCAGTTTTATACCTTCCAGCATCAGCTTACTTTGCAGCTCTTGGCATTTGGTCACATGACATTTCAGACATGAGTCTGAAAGGAAGTTGGTGCTGGAAGACTTCTCTCTGCCCACCATGTGTCACTGGCTGCAGGCCCCACTTTGATTAATGTTAAGGCATCTCTAATCGGGGCCACCAGCCCAACATGTCTCATTAGTACTGGCCTGGTGGTGGGGGTTGGACCCTACCTGCAAATGCCCTACCTGCCCCCCAGCCCAGTTCTCCTCTGCTCAGACTAGGAATTGATTCCCTCTGCAGATATTTCAAAATAGATTTACCTTTTCTTATTGATGTTTATCCCCCAGAAAGATCCAGTGCCCCGGGGGGGGGGGATAATCTTGGGCTTGAATCTGTTTATCCCCCAGAAAGATCCAGTGCCCGGGGGAGTAATCTTGGGCCTGAATCTGTTTATCCCCCAGAAAGATCCAGTGCCGGGGGAGTAATCTTGGGCCTGAATCTGTTTATCCTCCAGAAAGATCCAGTGCCCAGGGGGGGTAATCTTGGGCTTGAATCTGTTTATCCCCCAGAAAGATCCAGTGCCCGGGGGAGTAATCTTGGGCCTGAATCTGTTTATCCCCCAGAAAGATCCAGTGCCCGGGGGAGTAATCTTGGGCCTGAATCTGTTTATCCCCCAGAAAGATCCAGTGCCCGGGGGGGGGGGGGGGGTAATCTTGGGCCTGAATCTGTTTATCCCCCAGAAAGATCCAGTGCCAAGGGGGGATAATCTTGGGCCTGAATCTGTTTATCCCCCAAAAAGATCCAGTGCCCAGGGGGGATAATCTTGGGCCTGAATCTGTTTATCCCCCAGAAAGATACACTGCCCAGGGGGGTATCTGTCCAGTCCAAATCATGCATGTTCGGCCTGTACAAGCATACATATTTATGTCAAGGTCACCCTAAAGAATGAACTATTAGCATACCTTTCTACTGCCATTTAATGTTTGTTAAGAGAGACCAAACTTTATTTTAGCTTTGGATAGATTTGAGTTGAACTTTCAGTTTAAATGAGCTAAAAGCATTCCAGTTGCATTAAAACAAAATATGTTCAAAGACTTTCAGTTAATTTACTTTAGAAAGTAGCCACAGCAAGAAAAAAAGCCAACCCCCTGCCAGCAGCTGCAAAGAGGGACCCCTGATTTCTGTGTGGAAGCAGTGGCTTATCTGCAGATCTGCAGGCTGGACACACCCCTGTAAATTAGAGCCCGAATTCTCCAATCAGCAAGAAGCATGAGCTATGGGCCCAAGTCAGCAGGGGGTGTGTCAGCAGGGCCGCTGATAAGCCAGTAAGACTGGCCCTGTTGTACCGGGCCCAGCCACCAGGGGGGGCCCAGGCAATATAAACAGGGATGAAAGAATGCATAGTAACTAATTAAAAAAAAAAAAACGAAAAAAAAAAAAAGTGTAGCCCTCCCCTTCTTCAGCCTCACCTTTAACTGTAAACAATGCTGGAGTGGGGCTGAATGGGGGAGAGCCAGGAGGGAGACACAAGGACATATGACTAGAGCTATACAAGTTCTGCAGGTAACAGGATCTGGAGCACAGTTACATGTAACTGGCCGGCTGCAGTGTCTTCCAGATATCTATGTGATCAGCCAGTGTACAGGTTATCGATCAGCCTCCCCTCCCTCTTGTCTTGCTGGTTACTTTTTTTTTTATCTGCCTAACCTGACCTGCACATTGCCTGATCACACTGATAAGATTCCTGGAAGACTCTGCAGCAGCTTTTAACCATTTCAGCTTATAATCAACTATTTAGCCAGAGCTCTGTGTGTGCTGCACAGATTGTTTGATATTTTAATTATTTTTTGGAGAAGGATTTACTTCTGAATCAGGCTAGAAGCTTCACAGACCCATTAACTGGTTACTGTCCTCAGTAATCCTGACCAGTTCACTGTTTGGAAGAAAATTTGTATTTTGGAAATTGGATGTGAAGCTGTCTTCTGTCACTTGGTTGTACTTTCAAAGAAAAATCACTGACTTTATTTTGCAGAGGTGGTTTAAATAGAGTGGATCAGCCCTGTGATACTATATACTTGTACACTGGGTTCAGCCATAAACGGAGTCTCTGACCATCTCCTGAATCAATCATGTCTGCGATCCCTAACCATCTCCTGTACTATGTATGCAGTCTCTGATCATCTCCTGTACTATGTATGCAGTCTCTGATCATCTCCTGTAGTATGTCTGCAGTCTCTGACCATCTCCTGTAGTATGTCTGCAGTCTCTGACCATCTCCTGTACTATGTATGCAGTCTCTGACCATCTCCTGTGGTATGTATGCAGTCTCTGACCATCTCCTGTGGTATGTATGCAGTCTCTGACCATCTCCTGTGGTATGTCTGCAGTCTCTGACCATCTCCTGTGGTATGTATGCAGTCTCTGACCATCTCCTGTAGTATGTCTGCAGTCTCTGATCATCTCCTGTGTTATGTCTGCAGTCTCTGACCATCTCCTGTGGTATGTCTGCAGTCTCTGACCATCTCCTGTAGTATGTCTGCAGTCTCTGACCATCTCCTGTGGTATGTCTGCAGTCTCTGACCATCTCCTGTAGTATGTCTGCAGTCTCTGATCATCTCCTGTGTTATGTCTGCAGTCTCTGACCATCTCCTGTGGTATGTCTGCAGTCTCTGATCATCTCCCGTAGTATGTCTGCAGTCTCTGACCATCTCCTGTGGAATGTCTGCAGTCCCTGACCATCTCCTGTACTATATCTGCAGTCTCTGACCATCTGGGGAGGGGCGAGGGGTGGGGCTGGAGGAGGGACCAGGGTGGAACTGAAGGGGGCCCCGTCAGGTAGGCTGTACGGGGCCCCATGATTTCTATCAGCGGCCCTGTGTGTCAGATTTCTGCGGAGAGACCTCTGCTACCAAACAGAGAGCAAGTGTCCTTACTCTGCAGCTGCTGACCAGGGATTGGCTCTACTCAGGCTGTGGCTACTTTTTAAAGAAAATTAATGGCATTGAGCACCTTTTTGTTTTGATACAACCAGAAATGTATTTGGCTGATTCAAAATAAAAGTCGAGTTGGGCTTGAACATATGCAGTTGCTGAAAGCCATGTGGGGTGCCCAGGGTGCGCCTAAAGAATGTCAGCCTGTTTTTTTTTTTTTTTTAATTGGTCTTACCGCCCTGGTTGTGCTGTCTAGTAGAGGTACTTGAATCAGAAGACTGGCTAAACAGAGTTATATATATGTTAGCCATTTTAGTGTCCTACCACTTTAGGTTAGCAGGACAGTTTATAAAAGAACATTTCTTGAAACAAGTGTAACAGAGACAAGTGTATCACAGATGACCAAATAGAAAAATGAATATGTGGCGCTGACTCAAAAAATATATAATAATAATATATGTGTAACACTAAAATAGCACTAACAAAACCGTTCTAAAAACGAAATGCTAACTCCTCAAGTGCAAACAATCTTCAGTATAATAAGCAGTAACGATCATACATTTTGCAAAAAGATCTAATAAAGTGCAAACATGGAAATAAAGTGCAAACAAATCCTCCAAAAGTCGAGTATGAAAAGAAGTAAAAAACTCCAGTGACAGTTCATAAAGGGAAAAAAGTGCATGTGCAAAGCAACCAAACAAAATCCACTTCATCTAATTGATATCATCATCCGTTTGCCCCAGCCTCTCACCTCATATAAACCCCTACAGGTCAAATCAAGCCTTGGTATGGATACACACTGGATCCTCAGCAACCGATCAACTCCCACAGATATTCACAGCACTACCGGTACCAGGGTAAATTCCAGGCTCATCAGATGTAATAAATTTGGGCCGTGACCGGAAGTGACGACACCTGGCTCCTCACTGACGTGTTGCGTCACTGAACATGTGACTTCATCAGGGAGGTGCCAGGTGTCGTCAATGCCGGTTGCAGCCAAGACCAGAAGTACCCTACAGAGCTGTACCTACGATTTTTAAACTGTAATGCCACGTACACGCGATCGGAATTATGGTTAGAAAAGGGTCTGACGGTTTTCCCGACGGAATTCCAACGGAATTCTGCTCAAGCTGTCTTGCCTACACACGGTCACACCAAATTCTGACCACCAAGAACGCGGTTTTGTACACTACGTACGACGGGACTATAAAACACATGATCGGAATTTTCGTCGGAAAAAGCTCTGATGGTTTTCCCGACTGAATTCCGACGGAATTCGGCTCAAGCTGTCTTGCCTACACACGGTCACATCAAATTCCAATCATTTATAACGCGGTGACGTACAACACGTACGACGTGACTAGAAAAGGGAAGTTCAATACCCAGTAGCCAATAGCTTCTGTCTCGTAGTTGAATCTGAGCATGTGTGAGTTTCTGTGCGTCTGAATTGCATACATACGATCTGAATTTCTGATAGAAAGTTTTTCCGTCGGGAAAATTGAGAACATGCTATCCAAAATATCCTATTTTGCTGGTGGGAATTCGGCCAGCTAAATTCTGATGGAGCATGCACACGGTCGCATTTCCTGATGAAAAGCTCTCATCTGTCTTTTGCTGGCCGGAATTCCGATCGTGTGTACGCGGCATAAGTTACTACATGTTTTATAATAAATGGGATTGTACTATTACACTATGGAGCCCCTTCTCTTTGTTGCATGACTTTATTACATCTGATGAGCCTGGAATTTACCCTGGTACCGGTAGTGCTGTGGATATCTGTGGGACAGGGTCAGACTGACAACTCATAGGGCCCCCGGGCAATAGGAGATTATGGGGCCCCCAGGCAATCAGAGATTATGGGGCCACACAGTATACAATCACACAGTATACACATACATGTACACACAGTATACACAGACGTTTCTATTGGCTGAGAAGGTACTGGAGGGGTGGGGCAGCTATAATCTCAGGATTTTTAGACCAAAAGGATGTCGGTAAGGGACATTTCAGAGACAGATGGAAAAAAAACACAGATTTTTATACACTGTCCCTGGTTTTACTGGGGCTGGCAACCCTGATGGGGTCCCCTAGTCGCCCGGAGGCCCTCGGGCAGTGACCTAGTGGCCGAATGGTCAGTCCGTCCCTGCTGTGGGATTATTAGATCTTATTATTATTATTAGGTTTATTAGATCTTTATGCAAAATGTATGATCGTTACTGCTTATTATGCTGAAGATTGTTTGCACTTGAGTTAGCATTTCGTTTTTAGCACAATTTTGTTAGTGCTATCTATTTTAGTGTTACACATATATTACTATTATACATTTTTTGAGTCAGCACCACATGTTCATTTTTATATTTGATATTTTGTGTGGAAACACTTTTTTTATGTTGGCAGCTTAACTTATTAGTCATTAGAGCCAGCCTAGGTTTGCGCATAAGTTCTTTTCTCTTTTTTTCGTATCACAGATGACGTTGCTGTACTTGCACAAAGTGGTAAACCTAATGCACTGAGCAGTTTCATAAAAAATTTTTAAGTATATACCAAAATGGTGTGGCTGATGTTTTGTCAGTAATCTGCAGTATTGCATTGTGCTCACCTTGTTCACATTCTCTGTATTCAGGTGCTAGACTCCCGCTCCCTCAGGACAGACTCCGTTATTGGAGAATTTCGGGTAAGTTTGTATCTACATGTGATTTAGGGTGCACATAAATTCAAAATGTAAAGATTTGCTAGATTTTAAAAGGTTAATTGTGCTCAAGCAGTATTCTGAACAAATGTACCATTTATCTGGAATTCTTCCTGAATAACAGTACTTCCCAGTATGTGAGTGTGCCTAGGCACTTTCTCTGACTACATCCTCATAGCTGTATAGCTGCAGTGTGAGATCTAAGGCACAGCTGCCTCTGATGGGAGCCTCAAGAGATATGGAGTGAGATTGAGAATTGTCATTACTGTGCTGCTCACTGTTCTCCTCACTAGAGGTATGAGGAAGCAAAGTCCTGCCTCCACCAACATGGCTGCCTCCACACAGAGGCACAGTGCAGAACAAGGCATGATCATTCAGTAGCGGTGAAAGATCAGCTGCAAGAAGATCACAGCCAATAATGGTGACTAGCTTTTTGCCATTTAGTGGCCACTTATTGGGCACAGCTTCCAGAGTTAAAGTGGTTGTAAACCCTTTACAACCACTTTTTGCTACAGGTAAGCCTATAATAAGGCTTACCTGTAGCTACACTGGATATCTCCTAAACCTGCACGGTTTAGTAGATATCCCCTGTGTCTGCACGTGCCAGCATCATTGGCACATGCGCACTGAAGCAATGGCAGTACATGCTGTTGCTTCAGTTAGATTGTGCTGTCACTGGTGGCTCCCATGTGCATGTGGGGGAATGACGTAATCGCGGCTCTGGCCAATCACAAAGCCGGAGCCCACGATACCCGGGAGCGATGATGCCGGCCGGAGCGGTGAGCGAGAACCGCTGCCGGGGCTTCAATCTAAGGTAAGTAATACATAATGAGCTAGTATGCTATGCATACTAGCTCATTATGCCTTTGTCTTGCAGGTTTTTTTTTTTCGTTCTTTTTGTTCGTGGGTTTACAGCCACTTTAATTTCCTCTTTAAAGTGAACCTGATCTGTAAGATCAGCAGTTAGAGCAGGAACCACGAGGAGGTTGATATGACTTCCCTTGTCCAGAATTCCCTTTAGTGCCCCATCTGAGATTATTTTGTCTTTGTTATGCAGACTGGCAACCTGCTGGCCTCTTGTTCAAATGGAAGTTACTTAGTCACCAGCAAGGCACTCCTATTGGACAAGTGGCTGGCATTTGGGCAGGTTTTTTGTGGTAATATTTTAAAGCATGGTCTCTTCTCTCCATACAGATGGATGTTGGAATGATTTATGGAGAGCCAAGTAAGTACCATTTTTTATGCCCAGGTATTTGGATATCCTAGACAGGACAAAACAGCAATAAACATTGTCAGGGGTATAGAAAAGTGCAATCAATTATATTTAGGCACCTGGTCACTGAGGATGATGGTAGCCATTGCATGTGTACTTGTGTTCTGTAGATATCTGCTGATTGTTTCTTTCTAAATGACAATGTCCACTTAGAGGTCACATGGTGGAAATTACAGTGGTAGTATGCCGCCATGGATTGGCACCAGGAAAGGAAAGCTACAGTAAGTATTTGATACAATTTTTCATTTTCCTGGTGCCAATATGGAAGATAAAAAATAATAATAATTTTGGGAAATGCTATAGAGGGAGAGAGGGAGGTTTGTGGTTAAATTTGTAAAATAATTTAGACAGACACTTTACTGTGCGAATATGTCAATCATTTGCATGGCCATTACTAGTCTTTGCCATAATTTGCTTAATAAATTTACTTCCTAAATTTGTCAGCTCCATCTAGTGGCCATAATGCATTATTTTCCTGAAATACCTCAAACAGGAAAATACAGTATTATTACCACTAGATGGTGCTGATGATCCTAGAAAAGAAGTGTTAGGCAAATTACAGTGAAATTACAGCGAAGATTCATTACAGCAGTGCACATGATTGACACATTTGCATAGAATTAATTTTATATTTTTTATAAATAGACCCCTTTAAAAACATGTAGAGTTCCCCTGAGCCTGTACTCCTCACTGGTCCGGTATAAGAGCACTCTAACTGAATCCGGTCACCAGACTGAACAGATAGATAATCTGAGATTCTGACAGGAGAAGCCACAAGCACAAGTTGCTAATATTGATTTCTCCCCTACTCAGGATGAGATTTATTTTTGATAGATGAAATATCCATCCTGCTTATTGTGTGGTTAGCCAGTGGAGCCTCTATTATAGAAGATATGCAGAAGGTTTGGTTTTCTGCTTCAAGATTTATAGTCAAAGGATGGGGGATACAGAGAGTTCAGAATAAGTCAAAGGCTTTCTGATTATTTTATTATTTATTTTACATACAAAACTACAATACAAGTAAACAGAGCACAAAATAAAAAGAGAAAACAGAGGGGCAAAAATGGTTAGAACTACAGAACACCTCCGACCCTAACCCAGATCCAAGGAGAAAAGGTGGGGGTAATGTTTGTATTCCAGATTAGGGGACCAACCTAGGGTGACAACGCTTCTCCTTAATATAGTAGATACATTATAGTACAGTAAAGGAGTGTTGTCACCCTAGGACAGGAAGTCAAGACCATTTGTAAGGCAGGGCAAAAGGGGCAGCTGCCCTGGGCCCCATCATTGTTGTGGGGTCCAAAGCAGCTGCCTCGTACTTGGCAACTATCCCAGTTTAAATTCCCGTATCCCTTGAAGTTTTAGTCCTGTGCCGTGTCACGAAATCTCAGTGTAAAGTTCTTTTGCTGCTGCCCAGCTCTGCTCTATTGCCATATACAGATGACTCACCTACAGACCCTGTGTTTACATGTAAATAACCGGCATTTAATGTGTAAATAGCGGCAGCATTAATACGTAAATAGTTACGGACCGTGACATTGATATGTAAATAGAGGCAGCATTCATATGTATATCATGTCCCCCTGACGTGCTATCTACCATCACTTCTGCTGAATGCTGCCCACTGGGGAGGTAAAAGGAGCATGCTTGAAAGTCCTGCCTACAAATATAGTCATTAAGCCTAACATCAGCCTGTTCTACAAAGATAAGCAAATTGGAGGTGGAGCCCTTCTTCAAAAGAACCTGGTGCCACAGCACCCTAAATTTTGGTGCATGTGAATGTGTGACACACAAATGTGAACGCAGGCTAAATGTCTCAGTTACATTGGTGGTCAGTGAAAATCTTCTCATTACATTGGGGCTTGGTGTACAATCCTTTCATTCACACTAGTAGCCAGTGTGAAGGACCCCCTAGTGGTGGTCAGTGTAAATCCCTCCTTGCATTGGTGGTAACTGTGAATGCTCCTATTAGTGGTCAGTATAAATCCCCATTACATTGGTGGCCAGTGTTAGAAACACCTCTTTATATTGCTAATCGTTAAAAAAATCAAAATTTGCATTTGTGGTCAGTTTCGAATACTCCCTTACATTGGTGGTCCATGTAGAAACCCCCTTTAAATTGGTGATGAGTGTAAATCCCACTTACATTGGTGGCCAGTGTAGAAATCCCCCTTTATTGGCTGTTGATGTAAAATCCCCCATTACATTGGTTGTCAGTGTAAATTCTTCATAAAACATTGGTGATCAATGTACATTTCCCTTTACATTGGTGGTAAGTGCATAATTGCCCTTACACTGGTGGTCAGTGTAAATCCCCCTAATATTCCTGGTTGGTGTAGAAAGGTCACCTTACATTGGTGGTCAGTACAAATCTCCTCGACAATGGTTGTCAGTGTAAATTCCCCCTTACATGGAGGTCATTGTATATTGCCCCTTACACTGGTAATTGGTGTAAATGATCTTATTACATTGGTGTCACTGTAGAAATCCCTCTTGTTTATATTAGTGGGTGGCGTAAAATCCCCCATTAAATGGTGGGGATTTTTTAAATCAGTGAGCAGTAATGCTGTGCACTAACCTCTTGAAACCAACCATTGAGCGGTAAGGATATGCAGTAACCTCTAGGAACCAATAAGTGAGGAATAATAATTATCAGTAACCTCTAGCAACCAATTAGTGAGTGATATAGATGTCCAGTAACCTCTAACAATCAATCAGTGAGTATTATTGATGTACAGTAATCTCTTGCAACCAATCAACAAGCAGAAGTCATGTGCTGTAACCTCTAGAAAATAATCAGTGTGCCATAATGTGTGCTGTAACCTCTAGCAGCCAGTCAGTGAGCTGTAATGCTACACTGTAACCTCTGGCAACCAATCGCAATCGCTGCCTGATCTGATTCGGTAAAGAGAGAGGGGGCCCAAGAAAATGTTTGCCCAGGGTCCAAACAATATTAATGATGGCCCTGCAGGAAGTGTATTACCAAGAGAATCACTAGGTGAAAATAAAGCCATTTTTACATAGTCACATAGTTATGTTGAAAAAAAAGACACAAGTCCATCTAGCTCAATTAATTGATAAAAAAAAAAGAAAATATCCATCCTTTACCCACAGTTGATCCAAAGGAAAGCAAAAGCCCCCCAAAAATTATCTAATTTGTTCCAATGGGGGGAAAAAATATTTACTGATCCCCCAGGAGACAGTTGGATATTCCCTGGATCAACTTCCCCTGGCATTGTTACCTCTAAAAATTAGTATCTAGTTATTTGTACATTTAGGAATGTATCCAGTTCTTTTTTAAAGCAATGTACTGAGCTGACCAGAACCACCTCTGGAGGGAGTCTATTCCATATTTCCACAGCTCTTACTGTAAAGAACACTTTCTGCGTTTGGAGATTAAATCTCTTTTCATACAGATGTAAAGAATGCACCCTTGTCCTCTGTAATGACCTGAAAGTGAATAACGACACCGAGTTCACTATATGGACCCCTTATATATTTGTACATGGTGATCATATACCCCCCTTATCTCCTCTTCTCAAAGAGAGAATAAATTCAGTTCCTCTAATCTTTTCTCATAGCTGAGTTCCTCCATGCCTCTTACCAGTTTGGTTGCCCTTCTCTGCACTTTCTCCAGTTCCCCGATATCCTTTTTGAGAACTGGTGCTAAAAACTGAACTGCATATTCCAGATGAGGTTTTACTAATGATTTGTACAGGGGGGGCAAAATGATATCTCTCTCTCTGGAGTCCATACCTTTCCTAATACAATAAAGGACTTTGCTGGCTTTGGAAACCGCAGCTTGGCATTGAATGCTATGACTGAGCTTATGATCTACCAGAACACCCAGATCCTTCTCCACCATGGATTCCCCCAGTTGTACTCCACCTAGTATGTATGATGCATGCATATTCTTACCCCCAAGTGCGAAACTTTACATTTATCAACAATAAACCTCATCTGCCACATAGTTGCCCAAGTAAATAGCACATTAATTTTACTTTATTTTCACCTGATGATCCTTCCAATAATACACTTCCTGATTAAAAGGAGCTTGGGTTTGGTCCAAACCGGGGTTTTGTCTGAAGGTTGTTGCCAATGCAGGGAATTCCCTGGCCGGCAGCTTTATGTACACCAAAGGTTAGAGATGCTCGTAACATAATTACATAGTTAGTAAGGTTGAATAAAGACACCAGACCATCTAGTTCAACCTAAGTGAGTGTGGGTGCGTGTCTACAATTGTCCCTATCCCTGTACATTGTGTCTCATTAAAGCGGTTGTATAGTAAATTTTGGGACTTTTACCTACATGAAAGCCTATAATAAGGCTTACCTGTAGGTAAAAAAAATATCTCCTAAACCTGTACGGTTTAGGAGATATTCCCCTCGCAATGCACAATGCATGCGCACAAGGGGATTCTCGGCTGAAAGCCTGGCAGACGCCGGAACCTGCCGGGAAGAAATCTCCTGTGCGCATGCGCGGGAGTGATGATATTGCAGCTCCAGCCACTCACAGCGCCGGAACAGCGATACCCGGAAGAAACGGCGAGGGAACATGTCAGCTGCCTCGGTGTGGATCGGGCCAGATTTCGGTGCCTCGTTCTAAGGTAAGTATTTCATAATGAGCTAGTATGCGGTGCATACTAGCTCATTATGCCTTTTCCTTTGCACGTGAGCAAAAAAAAAAAAAAACATCAGCGGGTATACAACCGCTTTAAGATGCTCATCTATTATATTATTATTTTATTTAAGGTACCCATATAGCACAGACAATTTTATGCAATGCTCCACACATACATCGCACACTCACATTGGTCTCTACCGTCAATGAGCCCACAATCCAAGGTCCCCAACTCACATTCATATACTAGGGCCAATTTTGGACAGAAGCCAATTAAAGCGGAGGTCCACCCTAAAGTGGACCTTCCGCTCATTGGAATCCTCCCCCCCTCCGGCGCCACAATTGGCACCTTTCAGGGGGGAGGGGGGTGCAGGTACCTGTACAGTACAGGTATCTGCACCCACTTCCGGGATAGCTCTCTGCGGAAAGGGGCGTAGATCTACGTCCCTTTCCGAAAGTCCCCCGCTGCCTGCTGGGAAACACACAGATCCCAGAGGCAGCGGGTCCATCCTTATTGTGCAGCGCGACTCGCGCATGCGCAGTAGGGAACCGGGAAATGAAGCCGAAAGACTCCACTTCCTGATTCCCATACCCAAGATGGCGGCGGCAGCACCCGAGAGACGATCGAGAGATCGGCTTCGGGTGCCGACATCGCGGGCGCGCTGGGCGGGTAAGTGTCCTTATTTTAAAAGTCAGCAGCTGCTGTATTTGTAGCTGCTGGCTTTTAAAAAAAAAAAAACGGCGGACTCCCGCTTTAACCAACCAGCATTTCTTTGGAGTGTGGAAGGAAACTGGAGTACCCGGAGGAAACCCACGCAGGCACAGAGAGAACATGCAAACTCCAGGCAGGTAGTGTTGTGGTTGGGATTCGAACCACTGTGCCGTCCATTATTGACCTTATATTGTTAATGAAATTTACCTAATATAGCCATGTGGTCATATCAGAGGAATGATGTCACCAGCATTTCCGTCCCCTTTATGTATGTGACGCTGTGGGCGGGTAATCCCCCACTCATAGCTCATTGGCCCAGCAATGACAGGTGCCTTCCAGGTTTGGCCTACCCAAGCTCTTCCCTATACCTGACCTATGAGGATGATGCTCACTATTCTGTATGTTTGAAGAAGCAGCATTTTCACCCTAGGACAGAAAGCGTGTTAGGACTACAGAACATAACCCTACTGCCATAAAATAGATTGGAGGTTTTCAGTAGTTCATGGAGAGGCCCTGCAACAATGCTGACTCATAACAGTCTGCACAGGCAAATATTTAAAAAGCTATCAACAAATTATTAGTTTTTTTATACTTATGAAACAGATAATCCAAAAAGATTTCAATGGTACATATAATGGACCAAAAAAGAGCAAATAAGAGGAGTTAATTGTTGTAATGCATATCCACCTTAACAGGCTGAGCCCCCGACCCATGAGCTTCACCCCAACCTTTCTCCTAGAGCATGTGCAGACAATCTGCAAGTCTCTGCCATGTCCTATAGAGACTGTGCCCAGATATCACACAGAATACGTCATCCTGCTCCTGATGGCGTCATATGTGATGAAACGCGTAGGGAAGAGCTATGACACTTGCCAGCCACCACATGCGCAACTGATTGCGGCCTTCATTGTTTCTGTCTGGTGGATGTTTTTTTTTCATGTTAGAGGTGCTACTTTTGTACATTGCTTAGTACATTTATATTTTTAATCGCTGATCTTCACTATGGGGAGTTTTTTTTGTTTTTTTTCTTCCTTATATTGTGAAGTGATGCTTGAACAGTACCCTGATCCACGTGTATGGGCATTGGGGTTTTTCGTAGTGGCTTGGGAGACCAACTGCTCTGGTTTTTGATGCCTGGAATGCTAGCTGTGGGGAAATTATATCATCCTGGAGTGATACAAGTGTTTTTGACCACTATATTTTAGCTGTGGTTTCCTTCTGGTAAGCCCCTATCTGTTTTCACTGAGGTGGTGTGACGTGCTTGTCATTCGGGATCTGGAGGCTGCCTATCTCCCACTCTGATTGGCCCTCAGGGGGACCTCTCTTTGTAGGTCTACATCTCTCGGGACTCTTTTAGCTGGTTTTGTGTTCTCCTTCATGGAATATATACCCTGTTTCCCTGAAAATAAGACCTAGCGTGATTGTCGGTGATGGCTGCAATATAAGCCCTACCGCCCAAATAAGCCTTACCCTGTTTACCCCCCGAAAATAAGCCCTACCCTGAAAATAAGACCTACAAAGACTTTAACTAGGGCTTATTTGGGGGGTAGGGCTTATATTGCAGCCATCACCAACAATCACGCTAGGTCTTATTTTTGGGGAAATATATAAATTAGCACCGTTCATTTATTTACTGTATATGTGTGTGTATATATATATATATATATATGTATTTTTTTATTTTATTTAATTATTGCAGCTTTAAACAATAATTTTTGAGAACTTTATTAATTTTGTTATCGCACTGCATACAGTGGGGTATGCTAAGTTTATTTGACAATTGCAGATTTTTACTTAAGAGGGGAGGGGGGAGGAGTCAGAGAAGAAGAAGTGCTTTTCATGGGTGAAGGTCCTCTTTAATTGGAGAGGTTGAAGGAGGAAAGCCAAACTTATCAAACAACATCACTTTACAGTAGTGTTGTGCAGAAGGCCATCTCTGATGGTAAAGGAGGACCTACCCGCTAACAGACAGAGGTGCCTAATGAAGTGCCTACTGTGCAGATAGAAAATAATGTAACAAGGGTGCCCTCTGCCTGTGTTTAGAGGAACAGCACTGTTAGTTGACTTGGTGGTGAATCTTATAGGCAACCAATCGGGAGCATCAGGCTCAATTAAAAGTTTGAATGAAATCAATTGGTATGAGCAGGGACTGTTCAACAGCTCACAGTCTTATATTGCTTTGTATAGGTTACATAAGATATATTTATCAATATCATTATACAGCATCATATACGTATATTATTTCATATTTTATATACAGTAAAACCTTCGATTGCGAGCATAATTCGTTTCAGAAAAATGCTTGTAATCCAAAGCATTTGTATATCAAAGCAAATTTCCCCATAAAAAATAATAAAAACTCAAATGATTTGTTCCACAACCATTTATTCACAGGTCCTTCAGTCTATAGTCCATATAAAAAGATGATAGCAATGTTATCAGTTGTGTAACCATAAAATGTCCATCCACAAATGGAAGCCTCCACAAGGGGATGAGAAGCAAAATCCAGCAGGAGCTCCAGAGTATAAAAGAGAAGAGGGGTGCCTCTAAGTGTAGCAGTATGCTGCTAAATGTTGTACCTTCATTAAATGTAACCATATTGCTACACTTGGAGGCTCCTCTCTTCTCTTTTATACTCCAGTTGTGACGTGACGCTACTTGTATATCAAGACATCACTTGTATATCAAGTCAAAATTTATTATAAAATTTGGTTGTCTTGCAAAATGCTCTCAAACCAAGGTTTTACTGTAATCTATATACTGTACATCATTATACATGCATCATTACTAGACTCCGGAAAATTTTCTCAGCTTACAATATCACCAGGACAGGGCGTAGGGAGAAAGATCTAAAATTCCCAATGGCTGAAATTTTGCAACAAAAAAATTATTGTACAGGACTACAGATCAATTATCTAGGCCAGTGTTTCTCTACCAGGGTGCTGCCCAAAGAACTCAGGTGGCACCTGGGCATGGGAGCCAGTTTGCCCTGGATCAGTGTCATGAGCGACCAGCTTGCTTGCACCATGGCAGTACACGCCTCTGATCTAGGGCTGCCGCCAGCATTCTGGAGAGGGAGGAAGTCATCTTCCTCTGGGCATCTCCCACCTCCCACTCTTTGCTTCACAGCTGGAGCCAAAAGGTAGGACTTTGATGTGAAGAGGGGACTGTGTGCTTGGGGGGCTCATGGGGAGGCCTGTGTGACTGGACAAAATCTGACATGAATGAATGAATGAATGAAATACTTATATAGCGCACAATGCGAACTGAATCGCCTCTAGGCGCTGTGGCGAGCTTTGATCATCTGCTAAAAGAGGAAGGTCTTGAGTTTTTTCCTAAAAGCCAGGTGATTTTCTTCTAGGCGGATGTTGATTGGTAGAGCATTCCATAGCCGAGGCCCTTGGACAGCGAATCTCCGATCCCCCTTGGATTTATACCGGGCTTTGGGCACGAGGAGGAGGTTTTTGTTGGCTGATCGAAGACTGCGGTTTGGTGTGTAATGATTTATTTTCTCCATTAGGTATTGCGGAGCTTCTCTATGCACGCATTTGTGGGTGAGGCAAAGGGTCTTGAACGTGATCCGATTTTTTACAGTTAGCCAATGTAAGCTCCTCAGTGAAGGAGAGATGGATTCCCAGGGTTTTTTTCCTGTTATCAGCCTTGCCGCTGTGTTTTGGATCAGTTGTAATCGCGCAAGTTGATATTGTGGTAATCCTATGTAAAGCGAGTTTGCGTAGTCCAGTCGTGAATTAATGATTGTTCCAACTACCACTGCTTTGTCATTCTTTGGGATAAAAGGGACGAGTCTGCGAAGCATGCGCAGCAGATGGTGAGATCCACTGACTACAGATCCTATTTGCGCATCCATTGACATTTGTGCGTCTAAAATAACCCCGAGACTCTTGGCTTTGGTCTTTGGGGAGATAGTCTGCCCAAAGACGGTTGGTGGAGACCAGGAGGTTTTGGTTGCGGGCTTATGATTTGGGTGTAAGATAAGAAGCTCTGTCTTTGATTCGTTCAGCTGGAGGGAGTTAGTGGTCATCCAGTCCTCTATTGATTTGAGGCAGTTTTCAAGTTGTTGTTGGTGATCTTTTTTTCCATTGATCCGGAAATAAAGTTGCGTGTCGTCAGCGTAAGAGTGGAAGCAGAGATCTGAGCATCTGATGATTTGAAGGAGTGGGCGAATGTAAATGTTGAAGAGAACGGGTGACAACGGAGAGCCTTGAGGGACTCCGCAGGTGACTGCCCGAGTTTCGGAGAGGAATTTTCCTAGTTTCACTGTCTGTGACCGATTTCCTAGGAAGGACGCGAACCAATGGAGATCTATGTCTTGGACTCCGGCTACTTCTGTGAGGCGGACGAGTAGAGTATTGTGATCTACTGTATCAAACGCTGCACTTAGGTCTAGCAGTACGAGGAGACACGGCTCTCCGTCATCTGCCGCTTCAAGGGCGTCATCCCAAATCTTGAGGAGAGCTGTTTCTGTTCCATGACCCGGGCGGAAGCCTGATTGCAGCGGGTCCAGGAGTTTGTGAGTATCCAGGTGAAGTTGTAGCTGATGTACTACAGCTTTCTCCATGATCTTAGAAATGGTGTTGATGCTTGTAATTGGCCTACGGTTGTTTGGATCCTGAGGGTCCAAGTTTGGTTTCTTGAGTAGAGGTTTGACGATGCCTTGTTTGAGGATGCTGGGAACAATCCCTTCGTGGAATGATCGGTTTATGAGGTGGGTTATGGTTGGAGCCACGATGTCGGAGCATTCTTTCAGTAGTTTTGTGGGGATGATGTCAATAGGTGAGGTACTGTCACACAGTTTATTAATGATGGGTGGGGGCTCTGATGTGATGGTGGACCTCTGGTGTGAAGGGGGAGTCTGATGTGATTAAGGACCTCTGATGTGATGAAGAATATCTGATATAAAGAGGGGACTGTGTGCTTGGGCAGGGCTCTGTGATGAGGGGGCCTGTGTGACTGGGGGAACTCTGACATGATGGCAGATCTCTGACGTAAAGGGGGAGTCTGATGTGAAGGGGGGGGGGGTTCTGTTGTGATGGAACACATCTGATGTGATGGGGGATCTCTGATGTGATGGGGGATATCTTATATATAAAGGGGACTGAGTGCTGGGGGAGCTCTGTGATGAGGGGGGGGGGGGGGGGACTGTATGATTGGGGGCATGCTGACATGTTGGCGAATCTCTGATGTGAAGGGGGATTCTGAGGTGAAGGGGGATACTGATGTGAAGGGGGATACTGATGTGAAGGGGGACCTCTGATGTGATGGAGCACATCTGATGTACAGCAATGGGGAACCTCTGATGTGATGGAGGACCTCTGATGTAAAAGGAAGGCTCTGAAGTGATGGAGGACCATCTGATTTGAAGGATGGTTTTTATGTGGTGAGGGACCTCTGATGTGATGGAGAACATCTGATTTGTTGGGGGGACTGTAAAGTATGGGGGGCTTCTGATGTGATAGGGGACCTCTGATGTGATCAAGAATATCTAATATGAAAAGGGGACTGTGTGCTGGGGGAGCTCTGTGATAAGGGGGCCTGTGTGACTAGGGGAACCGGACATGATGGCGGATCTCTGACATGAAGGGGACCTCTGATGTGATGGGGGACCTCTGATGTGATGGATGGACCTCTGATGTGATGGGGGGAACCTCTGATGTGATGGGGGGAACCTCTGATGTGATGGGGGACCTCTGATGTGATGGGGGGAACCTCTGATGTGATGGAGGACCATCTGATTTTGAGGAAGGCTTTGATGTGGTAAGGGATTTCTGATGTAATGGGGTGACTCTGATGTGAAGAGGGGCTTCTGATGTGATAGGGGACATTGATTTGATGGGGGACCTCTAATATGATGGGATAAGCATTGATGAGATGGGGAGACCTCTGATGTTAAGAGGGGCTTCTTATGTGAAGTTAATTTCATTAAGGTGACTGTGTGCGTGATTTCAGGCTCAGGTTTCCCATTTATGTTTTTTACTTTTTAAATTTGGGTGCCTCAAGATTTTTACTTTTAAAGGGTGGCGCGACCAAAAAAGGTTGAGAAACACTGATCTAGGCAAGGGGTAGGAAACCTCTGCACTCCATCTCTTGTGTAACTACAAGCTCCAAGAGGCAGTGCAAGACAGAATGCCACTGGCATGACTCCCAAGAGAAGGAAAGTAATGGAATTTGTAGTTTCGGCATAGCTGGAGTGCCAAGGTTGCCTACCCTTGGTCTAGGTCTAGGCTAATATCAAAGTAAAGTCCAGTTAGTATTATATACATGACAGGAAGTTAACCTTAAATCAATGATGTCATAGTTCTTAGAACCTTAAATATATGGCTCTATAGAGTCCTGCATGAGGAATTCCCTTTCTAACCACCTTGAGGCCCAAAAAACCAATGGCGATATCACATTTGAATTCTTGGGCCACATATTTGATGCCCAGGTCATATAACCTGTCTATTGTATTGCAGGACACGCTTTCCTGAAAAAGTGGCTATTGCTTTCCGACCCAGAGGACTTTTCTGCCGGGGCAAAAGGTTATCTGAAGGTCAGCCTGTTTGTGCTGGGCCCTGGGGATGATTGTCCGGTGAGTAATGTATTCATCCTGACCAGGCATTAATGATCTATATACATAGGGCTGTGTGTTGTTACAAGGCAAAGACAACTGGGAATCCCCCTCAGCCGTCCTGCCAAGGCCCGGGTTCATTGATATTTGACCATATGTGCATAACATCAGCTGGAGCTCAAGCAGAGCATTAATAATGTTCCCATTGCATTCAGTGCCTTAAAAAAAAAAAAAAAAAAATATATATATATATATATATTTTTTTTTTACGATACCTGCACAGAAGGAATATTAGGACGGGGCTGTATTAGTTCTATTCTCTGTAAAGTAATGGGACTTCTTATTCCTGCAGGTGGAGAAGAAGGAAACGGTAGAAGACAAGGAAGATATAGAAGGGAACTTGTTGCGGCCGGCCGGGGTTTCTCTTCGTGGGGCTCATCTGACTCTTCGGGTCTTCCGTGCAGAGGATCTGCCACAGAGTAAGAGATAGCGAGAATGTGGAAATGGCGGGTGGTTCTTTCTCCATGGCCATTGGTAACCCGTCTCTCTCTTGTGTCTCAGTGGATGACGCCGTCCTTGATACCGTCAAGCAGATGTTCGGGGTGGATAGTAACAAGAAGAACCTGGTAGACCCCTTTGTAGAAGTGAGCTTTGCAGGAAAAACTGTAAGTAAACTGCGTTAGGTTTTCATTGTTAAAGCGGAACTACACAGCATCTGAGCAGCACAAACCAAAAGTACTATTTAATTCATTTTTATTATTCAGAGCAAACTCCTCCATCCATCCAAGCTTTATTTTGCAGAGAAACCACTGTGAAAAGCACCCCTAGCATTTCTGGCTATCTTAAAGAGGAGTTCCACTGGTTGTTAAGTTTATTAAAAGTCAGCAGCTACAAAAAGTGTAGCTGCTGACTTTTAATAAACAGACCCTCACCTGTCCCAGGGTCTAGCGATGCGGCCTGATGCCTCGCTGCTCTCCCTCGCCACTCCGTGGCGCCAGCATTGTAAGTGTGGGCACCTGGCTGTGACAGCTTGTGGCTTCACAGCCGGGCGCACACTGAGCATGCCTGAGTCGCGCAGCGCTCTGTCAGTGGGCAGGCAATCTTTTGGGTCCTGTGATGTGTCCCAGAAGATTGCAGGGAGGGGTCGCCTAGGGGGAGAGGAGGAGTCGCCTAGGTGGCCAGAAGACAGAAGGAGAAAGTGGGACTGGAAGTCCCTCTGAAAACCAGGTACCCCCCCAAAAAAAATGACGTGCCAATTGTGGCATGTCAGGGGGCGAGGAGTAATTACATCGGTAGTTCAACTTTTGGGTGGAACTCCGCTTTAAGTAAGAGCAGACGAAATTTACTTCCTGGAATCTAGAATCCATCTGCCCTCATTTTAGGCATGCAGGCAGGAGGGTGTGCTTAGCTGCGAAAGACCCCTCCTCCCCTCCTGAAGTCTTCTGGGATATATGACATTATTTACCTAGGCATGGAAAACAGGAAGTAACTGAAGAAGTATAAAAAAAAAGTTAAAAACAAGTAAATATAATATTTACTAATATTAGCAGCATAAGGTTTACAAATAGTAATTGATGATTGAGAGCGTTACGTTCCATTTAAGGCGGCTGTTCCCACACCATTTCCTTACTGTGACATTATGTTAAAGGTGGCACCAACCAAATACAAATAAAGTAAAATGTTGAGTGAAAGCTGCCCCTTCAACAAGTGAAATAAATCCCCTAACAATCAATTCGATCATATAAAAGGCCGGCGCCTTATAGTGACTGTGAATATAGTGCATAACCCAATACACCAGATAGTGACAGGTACTCTTAATTAACCAAGCTGTGCTCCACCTTCACTCGGGGGAGAAGATTGTAGACTCACCAAATCTATCAATGGAATACTTCAGAAGCTCAAGTCCTTTGCAGGGACAATCTTTATGTTTGTAAGACTATATGACTCGGTGTAAACAGAAATAATCACATAGCGCAATATGTTTTAGATGTGATTCAAACACCAGTAAGGAAATAGAAGCGCTCATTTACATATTAACCACTTTCTGCCTGCCATATAGCAATATGACGTTAGCAAAGTGGTTGCGATATCATATGACGTCACCAGGATATCAAGCCAATGCACGCCCCCGGGAGTCACGGCGGTCGTTGTTGCGGTGTGTCAGTTTGACACACCGCAACTCCGATCTAGGTAAAGAGCCTCTGACAGAGACTCTTTACCACGTGATTAGCCTTGTCCAATCACGGCTGATCACGATGTAAACAGGAAGAGCCTTTGATCGGCTTTTCCTCACTCACGTTTGTCAGACTCGAGTAGAGGAGAGCCGATCAGCTGTTCCTCTGACAGGGGGGGTCTGTGCTGATTGATTATCAGCACAGCCCCCCGAGGATGCCCACATTGGACCACCAGGGATGCCACCAGGACCACCATGGATGCCCACCACTCATCACCACCATGTATGCCACACATGGCCACCAGGGATGCCATTCAGTGCATACTATGGATGCCAATTAGTGCCCACAATGGATGCCCACCACTCATCACCACCATATATGCCACACATGGCCATCAGGGATGCGATTCAGTGCATACTATGGATGTCAATAAGTGCCCACAATGGATGCCCACCACTCATCACCACCATATATGCCACACACGGCCACCAGGGATGCCATTCAGTGCATACTATGGATGCCAATCAGTGCCCACAATGGATGCCCACCACTCATCACCACCAGGTATGCCACACATGGCCACCAGGGATGCCAATCAGTGCATACTATGGATGCCAATCAGTGCCCACAATGGATGCCAATCAGTGCCCACAATGGGCATCACTGATTAGCAGGCATTATTGTTTGACCCTATTTGATCCATCTGTGCCATCCATTAGTGTACATCAGTGCCACCCATCAGTGCCCATCCATGCCACCTATCCGTGCCGCCTATCATTGCCCATCCGCGCCACCTTTCAGTGCCATCTGCGCCACCTTTCAGTGCCCATTAGTGTCACTTATATGTACCCATCAGTGCTGCATATCAGTGCCCATCAGTGCCGCATATTAGTGCCCATCATCAGTGCCACCTCATTGGTGCCCATCAGTGCCCGTCAGTGAAGGAGAAAACGTATTTATTTACAAAGTTTTGTAAAAGAAACAAAAAAATAACTTTTTTTTTTCAAATTTTTCAGTCTTTTTTTTTTATTTGTTTAGCAGAAAATAAAAATCGCAGAGGTGATCAAATACCACCAAAAGAAATCTCTATTTGTGGGAACAAAATGATAAAAATGTAGTTTGGGTACAGTGTAGCATGACCGCGCAATTGTCATTCAAAGTGAGAGCGATGAAAGCTGAACATTGGTCTGGGCAGGAAGGTGTATAAGTGCCGGTATTGAAGTGGTGAAGGTGCTCATCTGCTAGCACCAGCGTGTACGGCGATCTTTAGCCAGAATAGGGACAAAGTCTCTCCACATCTCCCAGCGAGATCCGGAACCAGCCGTACCGGAAATGACGTCAGCAGAGGAGAGTGCACAGCCTTAGTGCATTTCGTGATCAAGGTGTCATCACAGTCATGAGCATAGGAGAGTTAGTGCCAACCTTTTATATGTTCAAATTGATATCTTTGTATCAATTGTGAGGAAGAAAAGGTTTTTAAAGCTGAAGAAGTGGATGTTCCTAGACAGACTTTATTTGCATGTAGACCGCCCTAGGTAACTCCCACATGTGATGGTGAATCTGAAATCCAATAAATGAATGGGACGGGCCAGGGACAGTAACTCTTGAGAAGAAAGGGCTAGATGATGCCGGATGGGCTCCAGCCAGGAAATTAGATGGGCTCTATCTCACTTGCTGCAGCTCCTAATGCACGTTTTGAGAAGCTCACAGTGTGCAGTGAAGTCAGAATAAGCTATTTCAGCACAGAAGAGGAGTTGGTAGAACCGTGCAAAGACTGGAGGAAAGGATGGAGTTCAGAAATAACACATTTACGGGAAGTGTCAGAACTTTCTTGTTGTAGCCTATACACTGAAGGGCCACTTGACCATTAGGTATGTCTGTCCATTAATACAAATATCCCAGGAGCAGGTCATTTGGCTACAAATCTTTACATAAAGCACCCAGACATGGTCAGGAGATTAAGGGGATTTTGAGCCCAGGTTCACATTAACCACTTGCTTACTGGGCACTTAAACCCCCCTCCTATCCAGACCAATTTTCAGCTTTCAGCGATGATGCAATTTGAATGACAATTGTGCGGTCATACAACATTGTACCCAAATAAAAAAAAATGCGTTTTTTTTCCCCCAAATAGAGCTTTCTTTTGGTGGTATTTGATCACCTGTGCGATTTTTATTTTTTGTTTGAAAAATGTAAAAAGACCAAATTTTTATTCTGTTATAAAATTTTTAAATGGGTAATTTGTGTCCGTCATTGATGTACTCTGATGAGGAGGCAGTGATGGGCACCGATAGGTGGCAGTGATGGGCACCGATGGGTGGCAATGATGGGCACTGGTTACACTGATAGGCAGCACTTCTAGGTGGCACTGATTGGCACCGCTGGTGGGCATTGATAGTTGGCACTTGTGGGCATAGATAGGTAGCACTTGTGGGCACTGATAGGTAGCACTTGTGGGCATAGATAGGTGGCACTTGTGGGCATAGATAGGTGGCACTTGTGGGCACTTTCAGGTTGCAATTATGAGGCATAATTGCCTCTTCCATTTCGGGAACGATGTCCCTTTAAAGTGGTTGTAAACCCTCACAAACCACTTTGACCTACAGGTAAGCCTAGATTAAGGCTTACCTGTAGGTCCAAGAAATATCTCCCAAACCTATACGGTTTAGGAGATATTTGCCCGAAGATGAGCACCGCTATCTACGGCGCATGCGCCGTAGACAGCGGCGCGCAGGCGCACTGAGCGAGGCATCGTCGATGATGGCAATGCCGCGAGTCTCGGCTCCCGTGCGCATGCGCGGGAGTGACGTCATCGCTGCTCCGGCGAATCACAGCGCCGGAGCAGCGAGACCCACGGAGACCCACCAAGAAGATGGACGCTCGGAACTACAGGGGACAGCGGTGACATCGCTGGCTCCTGTGTCAGGTAAGTGACACATAATGAACTCCTATGTGATGCATAGTAGTCCATTATGCTTTGCCTTTACAGGGAATGAAAGAGGAAGTAAACTCATCAGGGTTTACTTCCTCTTTAAGGTGAGCCGGTGACCTGCTTTTTTTTTCTCCTCCGCTGTCAGCGTGAGGAGAAAAAAAAAAACGATCACCGAGCTTTTGTTTTGATCATGTGATCAGCTGTCATTGGTCATTGTGATCACATGGTAAGGGGCCGGGGCCGGTGCAAGTCTCAGTGACTCAGTGATCACAGCGGCAGGGAGTGTGCACAGGGAAGGCCGTCATATGACGGCCTCCCGGGAATTCAGATCCGCGCTGTAGCCGTCATTCTGCCATAGCGCGGATGTCATGTGGTTAAAGCGCTTTGGCATGAGGTTTGACATGTCAAATCGCATGCCAAATCAGCGGCTATTGCCGACAATGGCACCGCCCGAAATCGCACGGCTCCGGCTTTGTGGCACCACACTGATTCCCAAAAGTAGTTCCTGTACTACATTTAGTGGTTGGGGCAATTTGTATATACATTTGAGCATGAACCCACACAGATGTCTGTCAAATCGCCTCTAAAGTCGGACTGCATTGCCGGGTTGAAATCCTTTGAGTTCAGCTGACTTTGCATGATTTCTAATCCGCAGCAATGTGAACCCAGGCTTAACCAATTATTAGAATGGGGGGAAATATGTAATTTTAGCAGCTTTGACCATGGAATGATTGGAATGACTGGTACCCATAGACGTGGCAGTGGACTTTTTCCCAGCTCTGTGGGTGAGTTGATGACACAGGGTTAGAGTAGTATGGCTGAACAGAAAATCCACGACTGCCCAAATCATAAATCTCCTTATTGCTATTACTGCACGTTGGACACTGTTGCCTTTCATGACATAACTACAATAACAATTCTTAGCACAAGATGGCGCTGTTGTCTTTTATTATCTGTCAGTGTGATCTATAACTGATATTTTTTTCTGTTGCTTGGCTATAGATACAACGCTGATCGATTGGATGTGTTATAATGGACGCCAGTCTTTAAAGAATATTGCATGCAGCATTTGGGAGACCTGACAAATTTTTCCCAAATATGCGATACTGAAAATGTCAATTTACTAACCCTTTACGTGGTATTTACTTAAAAAAAAATGCTCAGTAAATACCGCATAAAACAGCGTTAAAGTCAATCCATTAAAGGAAATAAATGCATGTGTTAAAAGCCAATTTGGAGTAGTCTCTACCTTTTTGGGTCAGTATTGTCTCAACCAGTGGCGGCCGATGGAATTTTTTATTTTTTGGGGGGGGCAAACATGCCATCCCCAACCCCCCTGTCAGTCGATCGGTCAGTTGGTAGCACTTACTCCATCACCGGCGGCTTCCCCTGCTCGGCGGCAGCGGCATCCCATTCTCCTGCTCTCTATGCGTAGTCTTAGATTGTGTGTGATCTAGGCTACATAGCTTGGGGATCAGCAACTTTCTTTTTTGCCAAGAGGATCTCTCAAAATGATAATGTTATTTGGTATTTCTAACAAGTACTCTTCTGATTCAGATGTGAATTTTCATGACTGGTCCACTTTAATAAACTCTGTATCTTTAAATCCCAGTTATGCAGCAAGATTGTGGAAAAAAACGCCAACCCTCAGTGGAGCCAGAGCATTACATTACCCATACGGGTGAGGCCCCCTCCCTGTAATAGCAGTGTCACTATTATTATGTCTTGGAGTACCGTCTATGGATTGTAATTGTATGTTTTTTGCTATGTTTTCCCAGTTCCCATCCATGTGTGAGAAGATGAGGATTCGCCTTCTTGACTGGTCAGTCACCCCAGGCTCTGTCTTATCTGATTAAGGGATCTGTCCTCTAATGTATACAAAGTATTTCTTGGCATGTGTTATCTTTCTGCACAGGCCTGTATTGGGCCCCATACACAGAGCCAGTGCTATATAAGGCCTAGGGTGCAGCAGGGGGACTCCGGGGATCCCGATGTAAGGGGGAGCTATGGGGACTCTGATGTAAGGGGAGGGGGCTTTAGGATTCAAATGTAAGTTAAGACTTTGGAGATCTTAATGAAAGTGGGGTCTCTGTTGTAAGGGTGAACTCTGGGGACTCTGATGTAAGGGTGGGAGGAACTCTGAGAACCTTGATTTAAGGAGAGGGGACTCTTAGGACCCTGATGTAAGGGGGGAACTTTGGGGACTCTAATGAAAGGGATGAAAAGGGGTCAGGCCCGGAGGGCCCAGGCCTAACGCTGTGTAAGTGGCCCCAAAATTTCTGATGGCTGCTCTGTTCCCCACACACTGCGCCAACGTTTCTCATACTGCTGCAGGATTGAATGATGTCATCTGGAGACAAAGCCATCTCTTACCAACTTTACCCAATCCATGAAGAAGAGGTATCCAGCCAATGAGGTTCCATGTAAGCCGTGCTGCATGCAACATCACTTCCTCCCAGCTCCCCGGTCAGTCTGTACACGGAGCCAACAAGCGGGGGGAAGAGAGAAAGCATTCCTGTACAGGCTGCATTTGGGGCCTTTATCTTTATTTTTTGGGAGGGTGGGGGTGCTAGTAGCTGGTCTTGCCTAGGGCGCAAAATAGTTTAGCACTGGCCCTGCCCATACATGGCTCATGGGTGTCCCTGCAAGCCACCTGGCTTGATAATTTTATTTAAAAAAAATCAATTAAACTGAGGATAAAATTTTGGTTTAACAGTGACTGCATTTTATCAGATGCAACCACCATTCAGGTATTCAGATAGCTGCGGGTGCTGGGGCTGTCAGAATACAATAGCCAGCTGTGGACATTCCTCCATACTTGCTATAAGCATGAATGTTTCACACTGGGGCGGGAGGAGCGTCGGCGGTAAAGAGGCGCTATTTTTAGCGGCGCTGTACCGTTGGATTTGCAGCGCTATTTTGCCACTAGTGGGGCAGTTTTACCCCCCACTAGTGACTGAGAAAGGGTTAAAAACCACCGCAAAGCGCCTCTGCAGAGGCGCTTTGCCGGCGGTATAGCTGCGCTGCCCATTGATTTCAATGGGCAGGAGCGGTGAAGGAGTGGTGTATACACCGCTCCTTCACCGCTCCAAAGATGCTGCTAGCAGGAATTTTTTTACTGTCCTGCTAGTGCACCGCTCCAGTGTGAAAGCCCTCGGGGCTTTCACGTTGGAGAGACAGCAGCGGCTGTTTCAGGTCGGTTTGCAGGCGCTATTTTTAGCGCTGTAGCGCCTGCAAAATTACCCAGTGTGGCAGGGGTCTTATAGCAGAAAGGGAGTGGCAGCAGAGAGGAGGAGCAGGGTGTAGAAACCATCTTACAACACATCTAAACTAAAGGTGCCCAATTGGTAAAAGCATCTCTGGTTATAGGGTGACAGTGCTCTGTCCCCATCTCTGAATCACTCCACTGTCACACGTTCTTTTGGCGGAGGCTGCAAAGGGCCGTGCTGATGCTCGTTACGCAGGCATGCATCGGATGCATCTCAGTTCAAGATTTCAGGGAGCCTGTTAAGCCTGGATGGTGAAATCCATTGACTTTTCTAGCTCAATGAGAGAAAACTGAGCTGTGTATGTCTGGCCCTGGGGCCATGTCACACCAGTGACTGCTCTATCGAAGACACTTCATCAGGATTTCTGAAGTACAGCTCCACTGAACTCCCTCACTCCCTTACCATTGTGACTTCCATGAGTTTTTATTCCCCTTTGAAATTGGAAAGGAGCTGTAGGGGGAGCAAAATAAAGATAATGGAGACCAACATTGGTACCCCCATGAACCTTCCATGACAGGTGGCCTTTCAATGGTGTGCATTCAATAGTTTTTTTATTTTTTTTCCTTTGCAGGGACCGCCTGACTCACAATGACATTATCGGCACCACTTACTTGAACATGTCCAAGATCTCAGCACCCGGGGGTGAAATTGAAGGTAAGTACTCTAGCTATTTTCTATCTTTGCTCTTCGTTCTGGGCTGCTATGAGGCTGTTCTGGCATCCTTTGTTGGAATGATGGCGGTATGGCTTGGTGTCTCCACTGGTGTCATGTGTACTACTCAGAGCACCTTGTCTAAATAGACCCCCACCCATCCATTAACCACACAATATACTTACAATGTAACCAGTTTATTGCTTGAGGTTAATCTGCAGTGTACTATTGAGTGTATTTAACCCCCCCCCCCCAAAAAAAGTAATATATATACCTCTCCTTAAATGTGGTGGTTGCATCCGTTTTATTTGTCAGACTTTTTTCCCTTAATCCAGCAAGTGACACACTCCCTGACCTAGGGTGACAACGCTGACTCCTCCATTGTATCTGTGGAAGAGCAGGGCTCTCCCCCAAGACTGATCGTCTGGGTTGGACTACGAACAACTCTTCCTCTCCATTCCAAGGGGGATAGGGGAATCATTTTTTTTCAGAAGATAAGTCAAAAGAAGGTAACATTGTGATTTCAGTTCAGCTCACGTCAGGTGAGAAGGACACAGGGTTTCAAGCAGAATCGGCAGGTATTTTCTCTAACTGCTGAAAATGATCTTTAGCCTAATAAAAAACGAATGCAGCCACCACATATAGGACTGGTAACCCTCAATATATATATTTTGTGGTTCAGGGCTATAGTTATCCTTTAAGAAGAAAATCTCTAGACAGTAAATGAATATAATACTGCTAATAATAAACATTTTACACAGATTTTTTTGACAAATTCCTGGTGTCAGGTAGCCAGGGACAAATATAGGACCTGTCATTGCTCACCTCCTTTTGAAAATGCTAACTGACTGGCTGCTCTGTGGATCAATTCTCTTGAGTATTTCCAGTGTAATTGATCCTGTACAGCAATGGTTCTCAACTCCTGTCCTCAGGACCCACTAACAGGCCAGGTTTGCAAGATAACTGAAATACATCACAGGTGATATCATTTGCTACTCAGTGATTGCAGTATTCTAGTCTACATCTCCCCAAGGTAATACATAAAACCTGGCCTGTTAGTGGGCCCTGAGGACTGGGTTGATGACCACTGCTCTAGTCTGCATCTCCCCAAGGTAATACATAATATCTGGCCTATTAGTGGTTCCTGAGGACAGGGTTGATGACCACTGCTGTACAGGCTTGAGTATCGGGGAAGGTGATATCTGCATAATATTTCTGGGTCGTTGGCTTGAAATATGGAAGCCACGGCGCAGAATGACAGCCATGCAACTAGCATTTTCAGGAGAGCTTTTTGCTTCTTTATGAGCTGGCAACAATGGATCTCAGTAGAGCTCTGTGTCAGTTATCATCTTAAAAACTACTAACTGGCTCCTTAACGCTGCAAGAATGTGCTCAAAGCTGCTATAATCCTTAAAGCTTCAGTCCATCCAAAACCAATTTTTCAGTGTTTGGAGGGTACAACCCCCCAACATTCTTTTCTGTCTCATGGGGTTTGAGCATGATACCCTATTTCTTGTACATTCCCCATTGAATGTGGTACCCGGTTTGTTCTATGTGCCCCATTGAGTGTAGTACCCAATTTCTTGTACATTCCCCACTAAGTGTGGTACCCATTTTCTTGTATGTGCCCCATTGAGTGCAGTACCCAATTTCTTGTACATTCCCCACTAATTGTGGTACCCAATTTCTTGTATATGCCCCATTGCTTGTGGTACCCAATTTCTTGTATGTGCCCCATTGAGTGCGGTACCCAGTTTTTTGTTTGTGCCCCATTGAGTATGGTACCCAATTTCTTGTTTGTACCCCATTGGGCGTGCGCAACTATTGAAAATTGTTATATAGGCACCTAAGCAGGCTTAAAAAAAAAAGATGTCTCCTAGGCTCAACCATAACCATATAATAAACCTTTCTTTCTCTGAATCCTTCAAGGACAACACTTTACTCTAAATGCCTATAACCCACCTTACTTCTCTTGTACTGACCTGCACTAATGCCCCCCACCTGGCTTCTTACCTCTGTAGCAGAGACTGTGCAATGTTTGCTTTTTCCCAGAAGAATACTCCTTCGGCAGCATCAGGGCCAATGCACCAAGACATCATAGACTTGTATGGGCTACTCCTCGAAGCACCTCCAGTGTCCAAGATGACCCATACAAGCCTATGATGTCTCAGGTACCTGGCCAAAGAGGATTTCTGCCAAATAGGAAACAGAATTTGTACAGGACACCGCTCTGCTAGAGAGATAGGTAAGAAGCTGGGGGTGTTTGTGCAGGATGGATAAAAGACTGCATAATTTATGTTCCATATTTCATATTTTTCTGACAATATAAATACTTTTTTATTGTTTTAGTCCTGACCATAACACAGATGTGCTCCAAAGTTTGCATACACCGGCAGAAATTGTGAAATTTTGGCATTAATATTGAAAATATGACTGATCATGCCAATAAACTGTCTTTTTATTCAAGGATAGTGATCACATGAAGCAATTTATTATCACATCATTTTTGGCTCCTTTTAAAATCATAACAATAACAGAAATCACCCAAATGGCCTTGAAAAAGTTTACATACCCTGGAATGATTGGCCTTGGTACAGACACACAAGGTGGCACACACAGGTTAAAATGGCAATTAAAGGTTCATTTCCCACATTTGTGGCTTTTTAAATCGCAATTAGTGTATGTATAAATAGTCAATGAGTTTGTTAGCTCTCACATGGATTCACTAAGCAGGCTAGATACTAAGCCATGGGGAGCAGAAAAGAAAAGACCTGCGCAATAAGGTAATGAAACTTTACAAAGATGGCAAAGGATATAAAAAGATATCCAAAGCCTTGATTATCATTTTAATAAGAAGTGGAAAATTTGGGGATCTCTTGATACCAAGCCACGGATAGATCAAGAAAGATGTCAGCCACAAATACCACAGGAATTGTTTGGGATACAAAGAAAAACCTACAGGTAACCTCAGGAGAAATACAGGCTGCGCTGGAAAAAGATGATGTGGTTGTTTTTAAGGAGCACAATAAGATAATGCTTAAAAAAAAGAGCTGCATGGTCAAGTTGCCAGAAAGAAGCTTTTACTGTACAAGTTCCACAAAAAAAGCCTGGTTACATTATGCCCAACAACAGCTTAACCTGCTTCATTGGGCTTTTTTGTGGCATTGGCGCAATAAAGGCTTCCTTCTGGCAGCTTGACCATGCAGCTCTTTTTTGTTCAAGTATTTGTTGAATTGTGCCCCTTAAAAACAACCACACCATCTTTTTGGAAAGCAGCCTGTATTTCTCCTGAGGTTACCTGTGGGTTTTTCTTTGTATCCTGAGCAATTCTTCCGCCAGTTGTGGCTGCAGTCTTTCTTGGTCTACCTGACTGTGGCTTGGTATCAAAAGAGCCCCAAATTTTCCACTTCTTAATAAGGCATTAAACAGCACTGACTGGCATATTCAAGGCTTTGGGTATCTTTTTATATCCTTTTCCATCTTTATAACGTTGCATTACTTTGTTATGCAGGTCTTTTGACTGTTCTTTTCTACCTCCCCATGGCTTAGTATCTAGCCTGCTTAATGCATCCATGTGAGAGCTAACAAAGTCATTGACTATTTATACATAGACACTAATTGTAATTTAAAAAGCCACAAATGTGGGAAATTAACTTTTCCATTTTAACCCGTGTGTGCCACCTTCTATGTCTTTACCAAGGCCAAACTTTCCAGGGTATGTTAACTTTTTATCAGGGCCATTTGGGTAATTTCTGTTATTATTATGATTTAAAAATGATCCAAAAAAATGATGTGATAATAAATGGATTCATGTGATCACTATCCTTAAATAAAAATATTTTCAGTCATATTTTCAATAATTCATAATTTTAATGCCAAAATTTCACAATTTCTGCCAGGTTTTGCAAACTTTGGAGCTCAACTGTTTATAATATAAGCACAATGGTGATAATTAACAAAGAGTGGTGCAAGCCTAAAATCTGCACCACTCTTCTAAATTAGAAAATGGAGCAGATGCTGCTTCTAATTAACAATAGGGGTGAAGCTAACCTTCAGAAGTTTCATTCCAGTTGTGTGGGCAGCAGTAAAAATAAGTATTCACTTGCTTCTTTGTGTAGGACCAATCACAGGGTCATGACAGGGTTAATGACAGGGTCACATTAACATCAGTCTTCCATATACCCCAAATATACCTTGATAAGTGAAGAGAGGGTGGTCTGTCATTTTATGCATCCTTTGCAGCATATTTGTCCCTCCAGCTCTGCATAAGCTCTTTGAAGTGTTTTTTATATTGTGGTGTTTCTATGGCATCCTTTGCATGGTCTTGGCTTTTTTCGGTCTAACAGCAGCTCACCTGCTTTCTGCTATATCATCTGAACCATTGATGATTAACACAACACACTCCCGGATCTGCATCACAAAAACGTTAGGACTATTCCCATCATTGCACACAGTGCATGCACCACAGCTTAGTGACCACACCAAAGACTCTGGGGACCTTCAGAACTGGTGACTCTGTCTGTCCAAAATGTAGTATATGGGCTAAACTTCTTCAATCCAAAGCTGCCCTCCCCACCCAGTAGTACTTCTCCGCCATAAGTAGTCCTACCATCATCCAACCTAAAAAGACTGAGACAAAACTATTAGGCCTCATGCACACTGGATGTTTGGCCATCTCTCTATTGTTTGACCTTTAAGGGCGTCAAGCAGTTGGCCAGAATATACATTTTTTTCTGGCCATTGAAATGAGTTAACGCTCAAGCACTAAACGCACCTAACATTAATGCACGTTTAGACGTGTTTACATGTGTCAAGCATTTTTTCTGCTCCTGGACATACTGGCAGTGGGTTTTTTCTGCCTCTAAACTACTGTGTGTGCATAGTAGACATGTGCACTGACAAAAAATGTGTTCGTTTTCGTTTCATTAGTTTGTTTGATTATTTCAAACATTCGAAAAATCAGAATTCGAAAATTTTGTGAATTTTTACATTTCGATTTTTTGAATTTACGAATTTATGATTTTCTGAATTTCACATTTTCGGATTTACGAATTTTCGATTTTCCGAATTTCGGATTTTCGGAATTCGGGAATTCAAAGATTTGAAAGTCAAAACAATTAGAAAATCTGAAAAAAAGAAAGAAAATCAGTTTAATTAATAACTAACTAAATTAACGAGTACGAATTTATCCGAAGTTACGAATTATTGGAAATAACAAAAGCCGCATCTAAGCAAATGGAAGGAAACAAATTAATAATAAATAATTAATAATAATAAAAAGGTTTTATTATTATTGGATTGTTACATTCCATTTGTTTAGATATTCTTTATTTCAGATAATTGATAACTTCGGATAAATTCGTTATGTTCACTTACAGAAAAATTTGAAAGGGAATTCCAACACCTATGATTTAATAGTTAGTTATTATTTAGAATTAAACAGATTTTCTTTCTTTTTTTCTGATTTTCGAATTTCCGAAAATTCGGAATTCCGAAAATTCAAAATTTGGAAATCCGAAATCTGGAAATTCGGAAAATTGGAAATCCGAGAATTCGAAATTCGGAAATTCAAAAATACGGAAATTCGGAAACCTGAAAATTCGGAAATTCTAAATTTCGGAAATTCGTAATTTCGCAAATTTAGAAATTCGGAAATTTTGGAAATTCAAAAATTCGGAATTAACGAATTTGTCTAAATTCGTTAAAAAACTAATTTGGAACTAAATGAATTGCACATGTCTAGTGCATAGTAGGGATTTATTTACTAAAACTGTAGAGTGCAAAATCTGGTGCAGCAGTGCATGGTAGCCAATTGGCTCCAAACTTCAGCTTGTTCAATTAAAGTGATTGTAAAGCTAAAGATGTTTTTAAAAAAAATTAACAAACATATATTTACCTCCACTGTACAGATTTTACACAGAGTGGCCCCGAACCTGGTCTTCTGGGGTCCCTCGTCTGCTCTCGCAGCTTCGCCCCACATCTGATAACCCCCTCGGAGAAGTGTTTTCCCGAGGGGGTTACCTTTCAGACGTGCTCCCGAGTCCAGCATTCGGTGTCCATAGAAGCCGAATGCAGGATTCTGCCCCACCCCACCCCCTCCCCCCACGTCATTGGATTTGATTAACAGCAGCGAGAGTCAATGGCTGCGCTGCTATTAATCTATCTAATCAACACAACAACTGAGAACCCCAGGCAGAGGGACAGTGCGTCCCTGTGGGTCAAGTTTGAGGGGTCTTGGGGGGGAGGCAGACCCTGACAGGTGTTTTTTTCACCTCATTGCATAGAAAAAACACAAACCTTTACAACCCCTTTAAGCATTGACAAAAAAAAAAAGGAAGCTGCACCAGATTTTGCACTCTCCAGGTAGTAAATCAACCCCGCAGGCTAACTAACATGCTGTTATGTTTAGAGGCAGACAAAAAAAATCCTTACAAGATCCTTAAAAATGTCCAGTGTGTATGAGGCCTTAGTGCTCCCTTAGTATGGCGCCCTGCACTTACAGGGGTTGATTTACTAAAGGCAGATAGACTGTGCACTTTGCAAGTGCAGTTGCTCCAGAGCTTAGTAAATTAGGTGAACATTCACTTTGCAAAGAGTACCCAATCACATGCAAGGAAAGTTAAAAAATAATAATGCATTTTTGCTTGCACATGACTGGATGATGGAAGTCAGCAGAGCTTCCCCTCATTTATTAAGTTCTGGAGCACTTGCGCTTGCAAAGTGCACCGTCTGCCTTTAGTAAATCAACCACTGTGTGTGCAGCTGTCATCTCTTACGATTTCCTACAATTCCCAGTTTCTCAGGGATGTGTTGTGAGCTGCAATGGTTCATGGTATCTCCTTGCACTCCTGCATGTCCTCCGCCAGTCCATCCTTCCATCCTTATTATGTCATTACCATCACCTAACCAACAATTGTCTCTTTATGCTCCAGATGAGGCTCCGGGCTCAGCGTCTGCAGTACTTGACAGTACGTCCCATATAATGTTGTGTGGAAATTGTACAGTTTGATCCGCGGTGTGCCATTCTGACATAGAATGGCCTAAAGAAGCACTCTGCTAAACTCTCTTTGTATCTGAACTTGCCACACAATGAAGGAACAAAAAAAAAGCAGGGGGGTCCTCTAAATGGTCTAATTGAATTTGCTTGTTTTTTTTGTGGAAAGTCCCAATTCTGACAGATTTACCTAATTATGAAGCTGCTCTGGGCAATCTCTACTTTTTTTTTTTTTTGAATGAGGTTAAAATTATACATAAAAAAATACATTTAGCCAATTTCTAAAGATTGTCCGTCCATCAACTGGAGGGACATAACGTTTGTCAAGATTTTGTAATCATGTTTTAGAAGGGAGTTTGGTCTAACTGACTGTATCAAAAACGATTGTCTTTGTTATACCGGCCATAAACATATGATAATAAAAAATAAAGCACCCAATGGAGAAGGTAAGCCCAATGGAAGAGGGGGGAAGGGGGGCCTCTGTGAAATTTGAAATCTTCAGTAACCCTCTTAGCCCTTGTAGACACAGTCAGACATTCCGACGGAAAATGTCCGATCGCACCGGGTTGTCGGATAATCCGACTGTGTGTGGGCTCCATCTGACTTTTTCCGTCGGAATGTCCGACCAACAAAGTTTGAGAGCTGGATATAAAATTTTCCGACAACATGATCCGACTGGACTTTTTCTGGTCGTTTGTAGAGAATTCCGATCGGACAAAGTGCCACGCATGCTCAGATCAAATTACAATACCAAAGTTATTGGCTACTAGCCTGAACGAACGTCATCACATTCCGAACGATTGGATTTTCCGACAACTTTGTCCGACCGTGTGTATGCAACACCAGTTTCAGGCAAAATCCGTCTGAAAAAATCAGACGGATTTTGTGGTCGGAATGTCCGACCGTGTGTACAAGGGCTTACACATAACACATCCAATATTTGATGAGATTTCAGCTGGCAAGTATGGAGGTATATACAGTATATACAGGCATGTGAAAAAATAAATACACCTCATGGGAACTGATGACTTTTTCACTCATATGAATGAGCAAACATTAAACCTTCATTCAAACAGTTCCTACAGATAAAGGTGATAGACTTTAATAAGAACACGAACACAAGATAAATACCTTTTTCAATAATTTATTCAACAAAACTATCAATAGATCAATAAATGTAATGGTTTGCAGTGGAAAAAGTAAGGGCATTCCTGGCCTCGGAAACTGGCATTGTCCCATCTAGCAGGAATGACATCTTGGATACCAGTCCTCCAGTCTCTGATGTCGATTAGATGACATTTCTGACCACTTCTCCATGCTTCTTCTCCATGGTTTTCTTGCATGAACTGCCCATTTCAAAATTCCTCTTTAGAAAGTTTGGAGACCCCTGATTTAGATCATAACAATGAATATACCATGTCAATTTTATATTTTGCTTGTTCAAGTAGATCACCATTTCGGTAAGCACTATTTAAATCCCAATTTTAAAGATTTTTACACATTTCTAAATATCTATATATATATATATATATATATATATATATATATATATATATATATATATATATATATACAGTGCCTTGCGAAAGTATTCGGCCCCCTTGAACTTTTCAACCTTTTGCCACATTTCAGGCTTCAAACATAAATATATAAAATTTTAATGTTTTGTGAAGAATCACCAACAAGTGGGACACAATTGTGAAGTGGAACGAAATCTATTGGATATTTTAAACTTTTTTAGCAAATAAAAAACTGAAAAGTGGTGTGTGCAAAATTATTCGGCCCCTTTACTTTCAGTGCAGCAAACTCACTCCAGAAGTTCAGCGAGGATCTCTGAATGATCCAATGTTGTCCTAAATGACTGATGGTGATAAATAGAATCCACCTGTGTGTAATCAAGTCTCTGTATAAATGCACCTGCTCTGTGATAGTCTCAGGGTTCTGTTGAAAGCGCAGAGAGCATCATGAAGACCAAGGAACACACCAGGCAGGTCCGTAATACTGTTGTGGAGAAGTTTCAAGCCGGATTTGGATACAAAAAGATTTCCCAAGCTTCAACCATCCCAAGGAGCACTGTGCAAGCAATCATTTTGAAATGGAAGGAGTATCAGACCACTGCAAATCTACCAAGACCTGGCCGTCCCTCTAAACTTTCAGCTCAGACAAGGAGAAGACTGATCAGAGATGCAGCCAAGAGGCCCATGATCACTCTGGATGAACTGCAGAGAACTACAGCTGAGGTGGGAGAGTCTGTCCATAGGACAACAATCAGTCGTACACTGCACAAATCTGGCCTTTATAGAAGAGTGGCAAGAAGAAAGCCATTTCTCAAAGATATCCATAAAAAGTCTAAAGTTTGCCACAAGCCACCTGGGAGACACACCAAACATGTGGAAGAAGGTGCTCTGGTCAGATGAAACCAAAATCTAACTTTTTGCCCACAATGCAAAACGATATGTTTGGAGTAAAAGCAACACAGCTCATCACCCTCAACACACCATCCCCACTGTCAAACATGGTGGTGGCAGCATCATGGTTTGGGCCTGCTTTTCTTCAGCAGGGACAGGGAAGATGGTTAAAATTGAGGGGAAGATGGATGCAGCCAAATACAGGACCATTCTGGATGAAAACCTGTTGGAGTCTGCAAAAGACCTAAAACTGGGATGGAGATTTATCTTCCAACAAGACAATGATCCCAAACATACAGCAAAATCTACAAAGGAATGGTTCACAAATAAACGTATCCAGGTGTTAGAATGGCCAAGTCAATGTCCAGACCTGAATCCAATCGAGAATCTGTGGAAAGAGCTGAAAACTGCTGTTCACAAACGCTCTTCATCCAACCTCACTGAGCTGGAGCTGTTTTGCAAGGAAGAATGGGCAAGAATTTCAGTCTCTCGATGTGCAAAACTGATAGAGACATACCCCAAGCGACTTGCAGCTGTAATCGCAGCAAAAGGTGGCTCTACAAAGTATTAACGCAAGGGGGGCGAATAATTTTGCACGCCCCACTTTTCATTTTTTTATTAGTTAAAAAAGTTTCAAAAATCCAATAGATTTCGTTCCACTTCACAATTGTGTCCCACTTGTTGGTGATTCTTCACAAAAAAATTTAACATTTTATATCTTTATGTTTGAAGCCTGAAATGTGGCAAAAGGTTGAAAAGTTCAAGGGGGCCGAATACTTTCGCAAGGCACTGTGTATATATATATATATATATATCTCTATCTATCTATCTATCTATATATATATACACATATATATATATATTTATATATAAATAAATATAAATGTAATCTTGCTGGGTGGTAGTCAGCCCAGACTGATTATTAGTCTGTTTATTTGGTTTTTCCCTGAACTCCATTGAGTTATGGTTTCTCTCTGCTGCCAGAAGTTGCCACTGGTATCTCTGGCAATAGTGTGAGAAGATACAGTTATACTTAGTTATGAATATTTATGTTTTCTCTAGCCAACCAGTAGGAGGTTTATTGCCACTGGTGCATGCTGGGGGGGGGGGGCAAAAATATATGGCATAGAGCTTGTGAGCTCTGTCTTCATCTTGGGCAGCAGCCAGGAGAGGGTGCATGCTGAGTTATCAGGGAGGCCTTTGCATGCTCTTGGACCAAATGCCGCGAAGCAGAAGCCTACCTATATAGTATACCGTATATACTCGAGTATAGGCCGACCCGAATATAAGCCGAGGCCCCCAATTTACCCCAAAAAAACTGGGAAACTTATTGACTCGTGTATAAGCCGAGGGTGAGACATGCCTGTCCATCCCTGTGTGTCCATCCATCCCTGTGTGTCCGTCCATCCCTGTGTGTGTGTCCGTCCATCCATCCCTGTGTGTGTGTGTGTGTCCATCCATCCATCCCTGTGTGTGTGTCCATCCATCCATCCCTGTGTGTGTGTCCATCCATCCATCCCTGTGTGTGTGTCCATCCATCCCTGTGTGTGTGTCCATCCATCCCTGTGTGTGTGTCCGTGCAGCCTTGTGTGTCCAGCCTACCTGTGTCCCGAGCCTCCGCCCCGTGCCTCCGTCCCGTGCCTCCGTCGTCCCGTGCCTCCGTCGTCCCGAGCCTCCATCCCGAGCCTCCGTCCTTCTGCCATGCCAGGATCGCCGCTCTTCGTCGGCGCCTCGGCGGCCATTCCTCTGTTCAAAAGCCGCGCCTCCATCTGTGATAGGCGGAACACTCAATTTCCCAGCAGTCTGTGTTCCGCCTATCACGGACATCCTCTCATCCTCGTCCGTAGTATGAGGATGAGCGGATGTCCGTGATAGGCGGACCACTGACTGCTGGGAAATTGAGTGTTCCGCCTATCACAGACGGAGGCGCGGCTTTTGAATAGTAGAATGTCCGCCGTCTGTCTGCTCGACACGCTGATCGGGCAGGCAGACGGTGATGACTCGAGTATAAGCCGAGGGGGGCACTTTCAGCCTCAAAAAAGAGGCTGAAAATCTCGGCTTATACTCGAGTATATACGGTAGTCTTTCTGCTTGGGTACTGGGCTCAGGAAGCCCTTAGAGAAAATCTGGAAGAAGTGGTGCCCCCTGCGGAGAGGAAAATTACAGAGAGGCTGGAAGAGCCTCTCGAGGATCACTATGGAGGCTGTTGCTGCTGGAAACTACTGCTTCTTCTGGAAATGGTACAAGTTGCTGGTTTCATCTTAGAGTCCATTCAGACAACAGCGGCTGGTGGCGTCACAAGGGACGCAGTCTCCGGGTGACGTCACTGGATGGCCGCGCCCCATGGCTATATAAGAAATGGCACACAGCGGGAGGCAGGGTTTCCGGGTGATGTCGCCGGATTGGCCTCGCCTCATGGCTGTATAAGAAATGGCACACAACGAAGGCAGCCAGCATTGGAGGAAGACAGTGTTTTTTATTTTTAGCAGGCAGCGGCAGGCGAAAAAGACATCACCGGAGAGAGAAGAAGGAGAAGACAGCAGAGGGAGAAGAAACACCGCAGGAAGAAGACACGATTTTTAATAAAGGACTTGTCAAAAACTGTTGCTTGTGTTTTGCAACACTATACGTCTTTTTTTTTTGGTGAATGGGTAGGGGTACAATATATCCCATGCTCATTTACATACGGGGCGTGGGATCTGGGGGTCCCCTTGTTAAAGGGCGCTTCCAGTTTCCGATAAGCCCGCAGACCCCCACAACCACCGCCAAGGGTTGTTTGGGAAGAGGCCCTTGTCCCCCAAGGTGCTTTGGGGTGGGGGGACACCCTCCTAAAGGGCGTCACAAAAAGTCCTGCCAGCAGCTTCTTTGGAGCAGTGAACTCACCTCTCCTCCACTGCTGCTCCCAATTGAAATCAATGGGGCAGCGCTATGATTCCGCCCGGCAAAACGCCACTCCGACGGTATTTAACTCCTTTTCAGCTTCCAGCGGGAGGTTAAAACCACTCTGCTAGTGGCCAAATAGCGCCGCTAAAAGACAGTAAAGCGGTGCAAAAAATAGCGCCGCTTTAACGCCGACGCCCCCCGCAGCTTGGTGTGAAAGTTGTCCTAGTGAATCAACCCCTATGTGTGCATAGTTAGGCTTACATAGAGGTACTTTTACTGGCTAGAAAAACAAAAAGTCAACACCTGTAAAAGTGAAATTTTTTAGTTCAATCTTATTTTATTAGATTTTTTTACATACAAAAGTAACAATTACTAAGCTAAACTATAAAAGAAATACAGAGGTAATAGAATTCACATCTGACAACAATTTTAAAGGGTGCACGTAAAAGGTATTATATAAACAGTATAAAGGTCCGAAATAAAAGATAGAATATACCCTGTTTCCCCAAAAATAAGACCTAGCGTGATTGTCGGTGATGGCTGCAATATATATATATATATACACACACACACATTGTATGTTACAGTGTATATTACTGTTTTACTGTTATATCTATAATATACTCTATATACAGCGGAATGAATGTAGCCATATCTGGGTGACATTTTTCAGTTGGAGTCCTGCTCTGGTATCTTTTAGAGTCCTTTCACACGGGCTATCTGATCAGGTCCACCTGATGGTCCATGCATTCCTATTGACCGGCGGGTGTAAACAGACGTTTACATCTGCCTACCTCAGGGTTGATCAGGCCCGTTAAAAAAGAGGACTGCATCCGATATACAAGAAAATGTGACTAGACATCAGAGTCCTCCATGCATGCTTGTCAACATGTTTCGCAGAAATTTGCTTCCTCAGGACAGATTGGGTAGGCGCTACTGATTGACCTTGAAAAGACAGACACCGGGCGGAAACAAATCTAAAGTAAAGGGCAGAAGGACCTTCAAAACATGCCCAGCAATGCCAGATAACAAATGGCGTCCAACCGCCAACGCGGGGTATTTTTCATAGGCTTTTCCTCTGATAGTGTAGTGATCCAATCAGATATCAGTTTTCATTGGTTTAGGGCAGTAAAAGCTGACTTCTGATTGGTTTCTGCATGTTAAAGTAAGCCTGCCGTGTAAGCCATATAAATTGATACAAAATGAACTGATGTGGTAAACCATAGACACCTACTTTACTACGAATATTCAGGCTACAGCGTGCACTTTGGTGACGAGTTCCCTTTATCATTTAGAATCTTGCACATAAAAATGAAAAAGCAGTAAAGCACAGCAATAAATGGTAAAACGCTAGTGTGTAAAATATTTTCTTGGGAGTAAAAAGACACAAAAGTCATGCAAACCTGCTTGTACATTGTATATGGGATAAGTGTCTCACCTTTCCTTTATGCGGTGAGGAATTCTTTGTGGAGGTTTGGGCCTCCTATGCCCTATATATATATAAATATATATATATATATATATATATAAATATATATATATATATATATATATATATATATATATATATATATATATATATATATATATGTGTATATATATATATATATATATATATATATATATATATATATATAAATAAATAACTGAGCCATCCAATAGGCTCCAGAGTAAGATCACTCTACCCAATGCAATTTGTAATCTTAACAGACCTGGTCAGACACGCCCCCTCACTTCCTACACGTCTTTGTGATGATGGGTGTGGTTGTTACTGAGCTATTCCAGCACAGAGCTCTGCAGTGGGAGGGCGGAAAGCTCCACTTCCACTAACGGTAGAGGCAGATTTTATGCCATTTCTAAGTGGAAATTACTTTAAAATCATTTGGTGGTACAGGACAGCATGGTCTGCAAACAGTATATCTGTGCAGAAAATAATCTAAAGACCTTTGAAGAATAAATTTAACTTGTATTCAACGATATCATCACTTGTATTATTAGGTGTATATAGTTATTAGTATACAAGTCTTTTTATTGGTCATCTAAATTGACTGATACCTTTAAACTACAGCTTGTACTGCACAATAATTGCATTGTGGGATATCTCTGTACAGGTATGAGCTCATAGTGTAAGTTAGACATTTACACCTTGGACTAATAAAGAGGATTAGTGTATGAGCAATCACTAATATTCTTGGGTGTTTTTTTATGGCATTCACTTTGCTTATGGTTGTTTTGAATTTTTAGTTGATGACGATGTGGGTTTTCTACCCACCTTTGGACCCTGCTACCTGAACCTGTACGGCAGCCCCCGAGAGTTTACTGGCTTCCCGGATCCCTATGATGAGCTCAATATGGGCAAGGTAAGAATTCCATAGTAGATTATTTTAAACAAGTTGAGAATGCGGACTCAATGAAGAGATTTTCCTAGTGGTGATCAAACATATGATACAGGACCAGGCTGAGGGGTAGGCAGAAGAGACATTCGTCATTTTATCATTTTCTCCTTTTCTCCTCGGTTTCTAAAAGATCCATCCTGGTACTGCTCAGGGCTGCTGTTTTGGTGCTGGTAATTTGTTGTTGGCCAGTATTTATGCACCTGTGTCTGAACAAACTTGCTTGTTCTTCTATAGAGGAAATGTATTGTTAGGGGGTACTGTGATCTCTGTGAGAGGTAATAAATACCTGACACAGCACTTACCATATATGCATTTAAGATTAAAAATATATGTGATGACAGGTCCGGTTTAAATAGGGCCCCTGATTTTAAATAAAGCTTAACTAAGAATACTAGGTTCAAAAATCTCCCAAAAAATAACTGGCCCCCAGAGGTTCTTATTGATGACTGTGTTGATGTAGGATACCATTGAACTCACCTCCTGTCATGTCACCTGCAAGGGGAAATCACTCTAGTAAACATACATTTTAGTGGAATGGTGGGGCAAGAGGAGGGTTAGAAACTGTGTTAAGCTGGCTATATACTGCTTGAATTTCTGCTGAATTCCTTTTTGAAGGAGCCAGATAGAAAAAGTGGTGGCTGAATAGTGACTGCATCCAATAACATGCGGTCACTGTCCAAAGCTTAGTTTAGTGTGGTTGGGAAGTAGGCATACACAGACCTTATCTTTGTCCATGGCCTGAATGGATTGTTAGAAACCATGAAGTCAGACCAAGACAGAGGTACAGTTAAATTATATTTGTTTAATAATAAAGGTAAAAAGAACCAACGTAGTCAAAATATAACCAAAGCTCAGCAACCGTAACAGATAGTCTGCCAAGCCAGAAGTCAGGGATCAAAGTAGTGGAACAGTAAGCAGGATCTTGAGCCAGAAGAGATGTCAGCAAAGCCAGTCTTTAAACAGGAACACATGAGATGTTTCTTGTGATGTTGACCAAGAGATCCTCTGGACTGCTCGGCTTAAGTAGGCAGGACTGAAGAGCAGGATATTATCAACAGCTGAGTAACTGTGGAGAGAGATGGGAGCTGGCAATTAGCTGACTGCTGAGCAGCCAGCTCAGAGAAGGAAGGGATGAGCCCAGCCCTGACATGGACAATATGATGAGTCTCTTCAAAGACTAGTATTGCATTAAGGTTCTTCTTCCTTCCTGCAAGACTAGAATTTATGCTGGGAAATTATTCCATAAAGATTCTACAGACTGTCTGGCATTGGGTTGGGTATTTGGCCTGTCCCACATCAATTATTCGGGTCAGCTGTCACCACATGTCTCCCCTTCCTCTGTTACCTTACTGGTATTTTCCTTCTGAAATGTCCTCTCTTTGTTTTGGAAGGGAGAAGGTGTAGCGTATCGCGGGCGCATTCTGCTGGAACTGGAAACCAAGTTGGTGGAGCACTCGGAGCAGAAGGTGGAGGACATTCCTTCTGATGACCTTTTACGAGTTGAGGTAATGACAGGTCTGCCTGAAGGAGGGCAGAAGAATGTTAGTTCCAAATTTTCCTGCTAAATGGTTGCTCATATTATTTGAGAATGTTGGAAGGCCTGAAGCACCCTGTAGTCAGAAAGACATAAATGATCCAAGTTAGGTTACCAATGTTTTTTCCAAGCTCAGGAATTCTATGTTAAGAGGCTTACTTATGTTCTTCCTGTTTAAACATGTCTTGGTTAAGAGGTGGAGAGGATGACAGACTAGGTAAAGGTCATTTCCTCTATTAGGTCTACAGTTACTGACAGCCCTCTCAAGCATTACATATATTGAAGATTATGTGAGATCCTTTGGTGATGTGAGGGGCCGCATTTGAGGCCCCCTTTAGCTCATAAGTTGACAATCACTGTTTTAGACTCTATTGTCCTGGTTTTACAGCGATATCTGCGGAGACGGAAGTACTGCCTCTTTGCTGCCTTCTACTCGGCCACCATGCTGCAGGACGTGGATGACGCCATCCAGTTTGAAGTCAGCATCGGGAACTATGGCAATAAATATGACACCACCTGCTTGCCTCTGGCCTCCACCACTCAATACAGTGGAGCCGTGTTTGATGGTAAGAGCCATTGCTGGGCTACATAGACAACAAACATTTTTTTGCATGTTTGGCATTGTGCCTCAATGTATACAGTTTAAAGAACATTTTTTTTGTGAAGCTGCTTTCTTGCTTAGAGATCTGTCATTAACAGCATTTCCTGTTAGAGGATGACAATGCTAAGGCGCTACCTAGCAAATATTGGCTGCTCTATTGACCTTGTACACACGGTCGGACATTCTGACGGAAAATGTCCGATCAGAACATGTTGTCAGATAATCCGACCGTGTGTGGGCTCCATCGGACTGTTTCCGTCTGAATATCCGACCAACAAAGTTTTAGAGCTGGGCTGTAAAATTTTCCGACAACATGATCCAATCGGACTTTGTCCGATCGTTGGTAGAGAATTCCGATCGGACAAAGTGCCACGCATGCTCAGATCAAATTCCTAGACCAAAGCTATTGGCTACTAGCCTGAAGGTATTCCCGTCGTAACGAAATAACATCATCACGTTCCGAACGATCGGATTTTCCGGCGACTTTGTCCGACTGTGTGTATGCAACACCAGTTTCGGGCAAAATCTGATGGATTTGGTTGTCGGAATGTCCGACCGTGTGTACAAGGGCTATCAGTTGGCTGTTGGCTACCAATTTGATAGACTTGATGGGCAACCCAACAGCCAACTGAAGGAGCGCACACAGCAGGCTGCCAACTTTGCTGTTAATTACAAGCAACAGCTTACTGTGTTGTCATCTTCTAATAATAGGAAGTTCTGTTACTGAAAAGATCTCCACATAAGAAACTTTGTAAAGTATTCACAAAAAATTTTTTTTCTTAACCTCCCTGGCGGTGATCCCGAGTTTGGCTCGGGTTGGGATTTTACTATCATAAGCGGTAACCCCGAGCCAGACTCGGGATCACATGGCTGGATACAGGGAGACTTACTTATCTTGTCCCCTGGATCCAGCGATGTCCTCCGCGCTGTGTGATCGAGCTGTCCTCCGCTCGATTCACACAGTGCCCGAGTGCCGCCAAGCTCCGTTCCCTGCGACGTTGTGGCGCACGGGAGCGGAGATTGGCGCCAAATTCAAAAAAGTAAAAACACACAAAACACACACAGTACTGTAATCTTACAGATTACAGTACTGTATAAAAAAATTACACACCCCCTTTGTCCCTAGTGGTCTGTCCAGTGCGCTGCATGCACTTTTATATTATAAATACTGTTTTTTCTGCCTGGAATTTGGAGATTGTCCATAGCAACCAAAAAGTGTCCCTTTATGTCAAAAGTGATTTTAGACCAACTAGAAAACAGCGATAATATATTAGAATCACTTGCAGAATTGAGCGATAGCGATTTGTGGGGAGATCCGTCATCAAACACTAAATCTAATGACAGCGACAATTCTGCAAATGAGCAAATTTCAGTGTTTTTGGATTTGATTACATTATTGAATAATTTTTGTTATTATTTATTATATTATAAACTTTATCATACCCGGGATGTCTGCCAGACTCTGGTTTGAACAGATTTAAGAGAGTTATTCCTAAGAATTGCAGGACTACAATATAAAACGCCAAATTTCCATGCAAAATAATTGTACCGCTTTCAGCACCTAAAACCAGAACTAATCATACCGCCAGGGAGGTTAATGAAGATCTATCATTATAATTTTAATTTACCAGCTTGTGCCCTATGGGATCAAGTACATGTGTCACTTTGTGCCATGTTTCTAAGCCCCTGTACACACGGTCGGAGATTCTGCCAACCAAATCCGTCGGATTTTGTCCGTCAGATTTAGTCTGTCAGATTTAGTCTGACGGATTGTGTCCGAAACTCTTGCATACACACGGTCGGACTAAGTTGTCGAAAAATCTGATCTTTCAGAATGTGATGACGTAATTTCGTTACGATGGGACTTGATTCAGGCTAGTAGCCAATAGCTTTGATGTAGGAATTTGATCTGAGCATGCGTGGCACTTGGTCCGATCAAAATTCTCTACACATCGGATTACGTCCGACTGGCCCAGTTGGTCGGGAAATATTTCCAACATATTGGAAAATTGGGTCCGACGGAGATTCGGACAGAATCAGTCCAATGCATACCACACACAGTCGGATCATCTGACGACACAGTCCGATAAGACGCATTCCGACGGATTCTCCGACCGTGTGTACGCGGCATAAGAGCTTTCTAACCTGAATTATGAGTACTGACCTTCCCCCTCCTGCTGTAGCCAATCCAACAACAGCTATGAAGAAGACGGCTGATTTATAGCCAAAACTTGTCACCACTGTGAACACTTTCTGAGACAAACAACGGCAAGAGGAAAGTAGAGGGAGGGGGCTCTGCTGTTACTGGCAGGATCACAACGTCATAATAAAGGGGGAAAAAAAAAAACACCTGAACAAATGAAAACTAAAGCAGCTGCCACATCTAAGGATCCATAAGCTGCTACATATAAATTTTTTGGGATTTAGATACACTTTAACCAATTGAAGACCTGGCCTTTTCTGGCATTTTTTGTTTAAAAGTTTAAATCAGTATTTTTTGCTAGAAAATTACCATATTTATCGGTGTATAACATGCACTTTTTCCCCCTTAAAATCAGGGGGAAATCGTGGGTGAGTGATATACGCCAACCCCCCACCGATTGTGAGGTTTTATGCGGCTTTCGGGCGTTCTCGGCGGCTTTCGGCTATTTTCAGCCATTCTTTGCAGGTTTTGACCACTTTAGGCAGCTTTTGGAAAGCTGAAAGCCACCGAGAACGGGCGAAGCCGCCATGAACGGCCGAGTGTGGTCAAAAATAGCCGAAAGCCGCCGAGAACGGCCGAGAGCTACCGAGCGCTGCCAAGATACGTAGGACATCCGCTCTGTATCTCGGCGGCGCCATTTTTAATTGCCAAGCCTGCAACAACACTGACAAGGCTGCAAATGACTGACATGGTTGCATTGATGGGCATTTAAATGTAAGTTTTTTTCCTTAAACTTCCCTCCTAAACTTGGGGTGCACGTGTTATACGCCAATAAATATGGTACTTATAACCCCCAAACATTATATATTTTTTTACATTATATATTTTTTTTTAGCAGAGACCCTAGGGAATAAAATTACGATTGTTGCAATTATTTATGTCACACGGTATTTGCACAGCAGTTTTTCAAACGAAATTTTTGGGGAAAAAATACATTTTAATGAATAAAAGAAAAGGAAAACACAATATATAACCCACTTTGTATAATATGAAAGATTATGTTACGCAGAGTAAATAGATACCTAAAATGTCACGCTTTAAAATTGCACACGCTCGTGGAATGGTGACAAGCGAAGGTGCTTAAAAATCTCCATAGACAATGTTTTAAACGCCTTTACAGGTTACCTATTTAGAGTTACAGAGGAGGTCTAGTGCTAGAATTATTTCTCTTGCTCTAACGTTTGTGGTGCTACCTCATGTGTGGTGCAAACCCTTTTTTACATATGCCTGCGTGACTTACGTATGCGCTCGCTCCATGTGCAAGCATGGAGGGAAGGGGGCTCTTTAACCACTTGCCGCCCGCCATATAGCAAAATGATGGTGGCAAAGTGGTTTTAATACCCTGACCGGACGTCATATGACGTGATCAGGATATTAAGCCGCTGCGCGCCCCCGGGGGCACGCATCGCGGCAATCGTTATTGCGGGGTGTCAGTCTGACACCCCGCAACTACGATCTCGGTAAAGAGCCGATCACAGTGTAAATAGGAAGAGCCGGTGATCAGCTTTTCCTCACTCTGTCAGACGTGAGTAGAGGAGAGCCGATCGGCTGCTCCTCTGACGGGGGGGGGGGGGTCTGTGCCGATCGATTATCAGCACAGCCCCCCCGACGATGCCCACACTGGACCACCAGGGATGCCATCAGACCACCAGGGGATGCCCAGCACCAGGTATGCCCCCCTAGACCACCAGGGATGCTAGCCAGTGCCCATAATGGATGCCAATCAGTGCCCACAATGGGCATCACTGATTGGCATCCATCCCTACAATACTTTAAATTACAATGCCGCCTATCAGTGCCCATCCATGCCACCTATCAATGCCCATCCATGCTGCCTATCAGTGCCCATCCTAGCCACCTATCAGTGCCCATCCATGCCCATCCGTGCTGCCTATTCATACCCATCCGTGCTGCCTATCCATGCCCATCCATACCGTCTATCCATGCCCATTTGTGCCGCCTATCCATGCCACCCATCCATGCCAATCCATGCCACCTATCCATGACAATCCGTGCCACCTATCAGTGCCTATTTGTGCCACCTATCAGTGTCTGTGTCGCATATCAGTGCCGCCTATCAGTGCCACTTCATTGGTGCCACCTCATCGGTGCCCATCAGTGCCGCCTTATCAGTGCCCATCACTGAAGCCCCGTCAGTGCCCATCAGTGAAGGAGAAAACTTACTTATTTACAAAGTTTTGTAACTGAAACAAAAAAAACATTTTTTTTTTCAAGATTTTCGATCTTTTTTTATTTGTTTAGCAGAAAATAAAAATCCCAGAGGCAATCAAATACCACCAAAAGAAAGCTCTATTTGTGGGAACAAAATGATAAAAATTTAGTTTGGGTACAGTGTAGCATGACTGCACAATTGTCATTCAAACTGCGACAGCACTGAAAATTGGTCTGGGCAGGAAGGTATATAAGTTCCCTGTATCGAAGTGGCTAGAAAAAAAAAATGTCTTATTTTTACACAGTCACTTTAATTCTTTTAATTTTTTTTTAATCACTTTTGTAAACATCCCTTGTAATAGATGCCGTTGTAAACAGCATCTCCCCGTTCTGCCTAGCAACAAGTGACGCTGATCTCTGCTCCATGTGATTGGAGAAGAGATCAGTGTTCACTAAATGAAAGCCCAGCCCCCAACACTTAGTAACACTTAACCCCTACACTGCCACCCACTGGTTAACCCCTTCACTGCCAGTGTCATTTACACAGGAATCACTGCATTTGTATAGCAGTGATTGCTGTATAAATGACAATGGTTGCAAAAATGTGTCAAAAATGTCCGATGTGTCCACTATAATGTCGCAGTCACAATAAAAAAATCGCTGATCGCCGCCATTACTAGTAAAAAAAAAAGATTAATAAAAATACCAAAAACTATCCCCTATTTTGTGAATGCTATAATATTTTGCGCAAACCAATCAATAATTGCTTATTGCGATTTTTTTTTTACCAAAAATATGTAGAAAAATACGTATCGGCCTAAACTGAGGGAAATAATGTTTTTTTTATATATTTTTGGGGGATATTTATTATAACAAAAAGTAAAAAAAATAATGCGTTTTTTTTTCAAAATTGGCGCTCTATTTTTGTTTATAGCGCAAAAAATAAAAACCGCAGTGGTGATCAAATACCACCAAAATAAAGCTCTATTTGTGGGAAAAAAAAGGACGCTAATTTTGTTTGGGAGCCACGTCGCATGACCGCGCAATTGTCAGTTTGTCAGTGCCGAATCGCAAAAAGTGGTCTGGTCTTTGGCCAGCAAAATAGTCCGGGGCTGAAGTGGTTAAATCCCCCTACTTAGTAGTCTGACTGAAGTCCTCTATACCAGTGGTTCTCAACCCTGTCCTCAAGTACCCCCAAAAAGGCCATGTTTTGAGCATTTCTCTTACATAAAATAGTTGTCCAAAATACCAAGCCATTGACTCTGATTTAAAACACCTGTGCAAGATAAAGGAAAACCTGCAAACATGGCCTGTTGGGGGTACTTGAGGACAGGGTTGAGAATCACTGCTCTATACCAGTGGTTTTCAACCTTATTGAGACCAGGACCAGGTACATTCTTCCAAAACCTTCCATGCCCTAACAAGTTTATATCCACACAACAAAAGAATGGAGATACAGAATATGCACTGAAATTATGGTTGGGGTGTCACTGTGGGAAGATGAATGTTGGGAGGTTAGGGGACACTGCACCAGACCTGAATGGGGTGAGGTTTCTGGAAAGGGTTGGGGAGAGGGTCTGTAGAGGAGGCTGGAGGTCTCTCCAGGAGAATTTGGGATTTGCAGGGGCAATGTTGGAGACCGGAGAGCACTTTGGAGATGAGGGGACACTGTTGGGGTCAATGTGGGGGGCTGGAGTCTCTGCAGCAAGCTAGGAAGCACTGCTTGGAGCTGGGGAACAATGTGGGATGTGGGTGGGTACTGTGGAAACTGCTGGCTCGTAGGAGGCCTGGGGTTACTGTGAGAGGCTGAGGGGTACTGCTGGCCACTTTGGAAGGTTGGGTGTCTTTGGGAGACACTTTGAGAAGTTAGAAGATCTGCAGCTAGCTGAAGGCCTGGAAGAAAGAAGGCTGCAGCCCCATGGTTGAGAACCAGTACTCTATATAATTCTCTCAACATTTATTGCAGTGATGAATTCATTGTTAATGGGAATTGTTTGCTTTATACTTCAGGCTGTCAGTACTATTACCTGCCCTGGGGAAACGTGAAGCCTGTTGTTGTTTTGTCATCATCCTGGGAGGACATCAGTCACCGCACTGACAGCCAGAATATCATCTACCATATCATTGACAACTTGGTGAGTTTGTGGGCATTCTGATTTTCTTGTTTATGAATGAATAGTTGGTAGTTACTACAATGCATTTGCTTACCCAAAGCCAAACTATGGATAGTAAAACACTAAGGCCGCGTACACACGGGCGGACTGTTCGCCCAACTTTGTCCGCTGAACAGTGTTTCAGCGGACAGTCCGCTCGTGTGTGGGCTTCAGCGGACAGTTTCAGCGGACAGTCTGACGAACAAAGTTTTTCGGAATTTCCGTAAGACTGTCCGCTGAAACTTGGTTTGAGCGGACAGTCCGCTCGTGTGTAGGCTTGTTCGTCAAACTAAGTTCCGCGCATGCTCAGAAAGGATTTACACGCCGAAGGTTGCATTGCAGTGTATAGGACTTCGAATCTCTCGTCCCGTTGTACGTGCCGTTCACGTCATCGCGCAAGTTTTCAGCGGACTGTTCGTTCGTCGTGTGTGGTCAAGTCCGTTCATGCAAATTTTGAACGGACTGTTTGTCAAACTGTTTGACGAACCTAGTTGGGCGGACAGTCCGCCCCTGTGTACGCGGCCTAAGGCCTCATGCACACGAGATGCAGTTAAACACGTGTTCAGATGCAGTTGGGCACTTTTTTCAACTGCCCCTGAACTCATTCAATGTTATCCTATGTGTCCATGCACACAGTCTCGTTTTTTGCCGTTTTTATGCAGTTGCATTTAACCTCGTTTTTCCAGAAGCAAAAAAATGGGTTCAGACGCAAAAATTTCCATGTTTCAGACGCAAAACGCGGCTAAACGCGTCTAAACCTGGCACCCGCGTTTTTTTGGACTTGAAAACTCCGAAATATGATCTGAGAATGACATTTTGTGACCCGACTTTGGGGGCCCATATCTTAGGGCCAATTATTGCCAGGAACCCCAAATTTGGTATGCAGACACTGTGGATCTAGCACTACAACATATCCAAATATGGGGTTCCTATCACCAAGTGACCCCGAGATAGGGGGCCCCAAAGTCGGATTGCAAAATGTCATGCACTTTTCTGCATCAGAGAATGACATTTTGTGACCCGACTTTGGGGGCCCATATCTTAGGGCCAATTATTGCCAGGAACCCCAAATTTGGTATGCAGACAACAGTGGAACTGGCACTACAACATATCCTAATTTGAGGATCCTGTCACCAAGTGACCCCGAGATAGGGGGCCTCAAATTCGGGTTGCAAAATGTCATGCACTTTTCTGCATCAGAGATACATGGCCTCAAAGTCTATAAATGCGTCTAAACGCGGCATGCAAACGCGGCAAAACACGCGCTTCTAAATGCGCGTTTCAGCTTTTTTGAGCAGAGTTTTCACCTGCGTCTCGTGTGCATGAGGCCTAAGACACATCTGTCACAGTCTTATACCATACTTACATACAGCAGGGGCTCCATAATTTCTTCTTTAAACAGATACCCTTGTTCCTGCTGAATGTGGCCTCCCGGAATGAGTTTTGTCCTTGCAGAACTGTGCGCAGAATGCGGGGTAACCAAGGTCCTTCCCTAATGCCAGGTAGTCTCCATGGAGGTCTGGAGGACTGTCTTAAATCTATCTCTCCAACTACAGAACTTGATCTCAAGCCAAGCCTATCTTTCCTTGATCGGCAGGTGTCTTTCCCTGTCTTTACACCTCCTTCAGCAGAGATATGCAATTAGTGGACCTCCAGCTGTTGCAAAACTACAAGTCCGATCATGTCTCTGGGTGTCATGCTGGTGGCTGTCAGAGTCTTGCTATGCCTCATGGGACTTGTAGTTCTGCAACAGCTGGAGGTCCGCTAATTGCATATCCCTGTCCTACAGCATCAAAATGATCCAGCAGGGGCTATAAGAGTCCAAAATGGCAGTCCAAATCTTGGAAAAGCTCTCAATCAGATACAGGTTCCCCCAAGATGGTCGATATGAGCCCAGTGCGGAGGACAAGTCAGTCCTCTGCAGTGATTACCTTCGCACCAGGCACCTAATGAGTTAATGAGTGATCTGTGGATTAACACCTCACTACCCATGCTGTCAAAGGTTCACATATTGATATGTGATTATACAACAGTTCAATAAATGCATCACATTATAGAAATAGGTGTATAGATGCCACCATATTACATCAATATGTGGGACAAAGAAAACATAAATATGTCCAGAGCACTAAGTGTCATGCCTTGCGGCTTCACTGCCTGTTTACTACTGCGCATGCGCGAGTCATGCAGCGCTTTGTGAATGGGGTGCGCTGTGTTCTGGGACACACAGTTCCCACAACACACAGCGCCCCATTCCCCGGAAGACACCGCGGAGTAGGAAGAGGCAGATTAGGACGATCTGCTTAGCAGCAGGCATTTCTGGTAAGTTTAAAAAAAAAAAAATCCAGATTTTTTTGCGACATTTTAATGTAATTTTATTTTTCAGGGTGGCCCTCCACTTTAAATTGGTATTTTCTAGGCTGTAGTCATCCTGAGATGGATTTATACTGTAGTTCTGCTTTCTTGGGCCTTTCCTGGCCTCTTGTCATTGATAGTGTGTTAGTCTTTGGGAAGTTAGTTTTCCACCTGGGTCTTTACAATCACTTAAAGAGGAACTGCAGTCTGCTCACATAATTTGTAATAAAAACATCTTTGCCATTCTGAAGCTTCCCTCCAACCACTATGCATATTATTTTATATATCGTATCTCACAATAATGAGTACACCCCTCACATTTTTGTAAATATTTTATTCTATCTTTTCATGTGACAACACTGGAGAAATTACGCTTTGCTACAATGTAAAGTAGTGAGTGTACAGCTTGTATAACAGTGTAAATTTTCTGTCCCCTCAAAATAACTCAACACACAGCCATCAATGTCTAAACCGCTGGAAACAAAAGTGAGTACACCCCTAAGTGAAAATGTCCAAATTGGACCCGAAGTGTCAATATTTTTTGTGACCACCATTATTTTCCAGGACTGCCGGTGTTCTGGCAGATAGTGTCCTGCCATCATATAGTGTCCGCCCCGTACTGCGCATGCGCAGTATGGAGCAGACGAAGCTTCGGAAAATCTCCAAAAATGAATGGCGCCTGCGCCGTGAGTGGAGGTGGTAGCCCCACCATCCAAGTGGACATAGCCAACTCTATTCCAACTCTATGTCCACTTGGATGGTGGGGATAGAACCTGGACTCACGGTGCAGGCTCCATTCATCTTCGGGTATTTTCGGAATCTGTGTGTGCTGTGTACTGCACATGCGCAGTACACAGCGGACACTATCTGATGGGGGACAGTATATTATAGGACACCGGAACCCTCTTGGGGATGGAGGTCACCTGAGCTTCACAGGTTGCCACTGGAGTCCTCTTCCACTCCTCCTTGACCACATCACGGAGCTGGTGACGTATGGTCTGAGGACTGACAGGCTGACCCTCCCATCCCTTTAACCTCTGCAGCAATGCTGGCAGCACTCATATGTCTATTTCCCAAAGACAACCTCTGTATATGACGCTGAGCACATGCACTCAACTTTGGTCAACCATGGCGAGGCCTGTTCTGAGTGGAACCTGTCCTGTTTAAACCACTGTATGGTCTTGGCCACCGTGCTGAAGCTCATTTTCAGAGTCTTGGCAATCTTCTTATAGCCTAGGCCATCTTTATGTAGAGCAGCAAATTCTTTTTTTCAGATCCTCAGAGAGTTCTTTGCCATGAGGTGCCATGCTGAACTTCCAGTGACCAGTATGAGAGAGTGAGAGCAATAAAACCAAATTGAACACACCTGCTCCCCATTCACACCTGAGACCTTGTAACACTAATGAGTCACATGACACCAGGGAGGGAAAATGGCTAAGTGGACCCAATTTGGACATTTTCACTTAGGGGTGTACTCACTTTTGTTGCCAGTGGTTTAGACATTAATGGCTGTTTGTTGAGTTATTTTGAGGGGACAGCAAATTTACACTGTTGTACAAGCTGTACACTCACTACTTTACATTGGAGCAAAGTGTCATTTCTTCAGTGTTGTCACATGAAAAGATACAATAAAATATTTACAAAAATGTGAGGGGGTGTACTTACTTTTGTGAGATACTGTATACTGTTATTCTGTGCTTGCCAAATATGCTGCAGAAATCTCCCTCCACTGAGTCTGGCTGCAATAATTGTAACTGTGGGCAGCTGAAGCTGCTGCCTCTTCACTTACTGGATTTACACACAGAGCTGCTAGGCTGCCCACTGTGGATTCAGTGCTGCCAACCTAGCGGTTTCTATTCCTTAAACCCTTTAAGCATCACACTGGGCATTTAACCCCAGCGCATTAAACTCCGGCACAAGCCGGTAAAGCTTCATGAGAGTCTGAAAGCTGCTGCAGCTGGGCAGGGATGGACAATGCACCGAGTGCTACTAATGTATAGGGCAGTGAACGTCGGATCAGAACGCAGCCAGTTCACTTTCCAAGCCTTCGTCTCCTTGATGCATACTGACCTAAACAACAATCCATTTTGTTATCTGCATGTATCACTCTGCATTCAAGTGTGTTAATAATAATAATAATAATAAAAATGTAAAAAAAAAAAAAATTGTGAGACATAAAAAAAAAAATCACATAGATATTCATGTTGTTTCCTTTGCTGCTTCTGAATTGCTATTTGAATATTTCTGTGCTTAGGAGAAGAACCTGGAACGAGTGAACTTGTTACTAAAGACGGAGCATTCCCCAGAAGAACGGACTGATGTACTTAATCGTATGATCGACGCCGTCCTCAGTGATTGTCAGTAAGTTTGGGGGGGGGGGGACTCCTGTTTTTTTTTTTTTGTTGTTTGTTTTTAATTGACAATTTTTATAAAAAAAATTCTAATATACAACAGAAAAGGTAGAAGATAAAAAATAAATATGTATATACAGTGGTGTGAAAAAGTGTTTGCCCCCTTCCTCATTTCCTGTTCCTTTGCATGTTTGTCACACTTAAGTGTTTCGGAACATCAAACCAATTTAACCACTTCAATACAGGGCACTTTCACCCCCTTCCTTCCCAGCCCAATTTTCAGCTTTCAGCGCTCTAGCGCTTTCAGTGACAATTGCGCGGTCATGCTACACTGTACCCAAATGAAATTGTTATCATTTTGTTCGCACAAATAGAGCTTTATTTTGGTGTTATTTATTCACGACTCCGTTTTTTTTTTTTTGCGATATAAGCGCAAAAAAAGCGGAAATTTGGGAAAAAAACAATATTTTCTTTTTTCTATTTGAAAAGAAATCCAATAAAATCAAATTTTGTCATAAATTTAAGCCAAAATGTATTCTGCTACATGTTTTTGGTAAAAAAAATTCCGTTAAGTGTATAATAATTGGTTTGTGTGATCACGGACATATGTACGCAAATGATCATGTACATATGTGTGCAGGTGATCACGTACATATGTGTGCAGATAATCATTGGGACATGTGATTTTAGTGGGACATATGTGGGGGACAAGTTTTTATTATTAGGGACATGTGTTTTTATTATTTGGGGACATGTATGTTTTGGGGACATGTGTGTTTTGGGGACATATGTGGGGACTGTGTTTTCACTGTGTGGTGTGTTGTGTGTTTACACTACACTGATGATCAGTGAGTAAAAAGCTGTGAAAAGCAGCCCATACTCACTGATCATCAGCCGGCTGCAGCGATCTGCTCTCCTCTCCTCAGCGGTGACTTCCGTGTGAGGAGAGGAGAGCCGATTGCCTAGCAACCGGCTGTTTGTTTACATCACATGACGGCCGTGATTGGACACGGCCGTCATGTGATCAGGAGGGCCAATCACAGAGCCCTCCTGCCGATCTGAGATGTGCCGTGTCCGGGTGACACGAGCACATCGGGATCGCGCCGCTGCGCGCGCGCGCGCGATCCCGCTACTCCTGAAGGACGTTCCTGAACGTCCTATCAGGAGCAGGCGGCTCCCACCCGGCCGTATATATACATTGGCCGGGTGGGAAGTGGTTAAACAATAGTCAAGGACAACACAAGTAAACACAAAATGCCATTTGTAAATGAAGGTGTTTACTATTAAAGGTGAAAAAAAATCCAAACCATCATGGCCCTGTGTGAAAAAGTGATTGCCCCCTAAACCTAATAACTGTTTGGGCCACCCTTAGCAGCAACAACTGCAACCAAGCGTTTGCGATAACGTGCAATGAGGCTTTTACAGCGTCCTGGAGGAATTTTGGCCCACTCACCTTTGCAGAATTGTCCTAATTCAGTTACATTAGAGGGTTTTCGAGCATGAACGGCCTTTTTAAGGTCATACCACAACATCTCAATAGGATTCAGGTCAGGACTTTGGCTAGGCCACTCCAAAGTCTTCATTTTGTTTTTCTTCAGCCATTCGGTGGTGGACTTGCTGGTGTGTTTAGGATCATTGTCCTGCTGCAGAACCCAAGTTCGTTTCAGCTTGAGTACACGAACAGATGGTCGGACATTCTCCTTCAGGATCTCTTGGTAGACAGCAGAATTCATAGTTCCTTTTATCACGGCAAGTCTTCCAGGTCCTGAAGCAGCAAAACAGCCCCAGACCATCACACTACCACCACCATATTTTACTGTTGGTATAATGTTCTTTTTATGAAATGCAGTGTTCCTTCTACGCCAGATATACTTGGACACACACCTTCCAAAGAGTTCCACTTTTGTCTCATCGGTCCACAGAATGTTGTCCCAAAAGTCTTGGGGATCATCAAGATGTGTTGTGGAGAAATTGAGACGAGCTTTGATGTTCTTTTTGCTCAGCAGTGGTTTTCTCCTTGGAACTCTGCCATGCAGGCCATTTTTGCCCAGTCTTTTCCTGTTGGTGGAGGCATGAACGCTGACCTTAACTGAGGCAAGTGAGGCCTGCAGTTCCTTGGACGTTGTTGTGGGGTCTTTTGTGACCTCTTGGATGAGTCGTCGCTGCGCTCTTGGGGTAATTTTGGGCGGCCGGCCACTCCTGGGAAGGTTCACCACTGTTCCATGTCTTCGCCATTTGTGGATAATGGCTCTCACTGTGGTTCGCTGGATTCCCAAAGCTTTGGAAATGGCTTTATAACCCTTTCCAGACTGATAGATCTCAATTACTTTCTTTCTCAATTGTTCCTGAATTTCTTTGGGTCTCGGCATGTTGTGTAGCTTTTAAGGATCTTCTGGTGGACCTTACTGTGTCAAGCAGCTCCTATTTAAGTGATGCCTTGATTGTGAACAGGTGTGGCAATAATCAGGCCTGGGTGTGGCTAGAGAAATTGAACTCAGGTGTGGACAACCACAGTTATAGTATCTTTTAACAAGGGGGGCAATCACTTTTTCACACAGGGCCATGATGGTTTGGATTTTTTTTCACCTTTAATAATAAACACCTTCATTTACAAATTGCATTTTGTGTTTACTTGTGTTGTCCTTGACTATTGTTTAAATTGGTTTGATGTTCCGAAACACTTAAGTGTGACAAACATGCAAAGGAACAGGAAATGAGGAAGGGGGCAAACACTTTTTCACACCACTGTATATATATATATATATATAACACACACATTCACTTTAAGAGGGAAGTTTCAGGAAAAAATTTAAATTTTAAATGAGGCAGCTAAAATTGAAGTATTGGCGTATAACACGCACACGCTATTTGCACCCGATTTTCATGGTGAAAAAGTGAGTGTTATACGCCAATAAATACAGTATATCTATCTATCTATCTATCTATATATATATATATATATATATATATATATATATATATATATATATATATATCTTTGTCTATCTCTCTATATCTATATAGATATATATATATATATATATATATATATATATATATAGATAGATAGATAGATAGATAGATAGATAGATAGATATATATCTATATCTATATATATATATCTATCTATATATATAAAATGATGCGGATTGCTGCACAAAATTCCTTTATTTCCAAAAAAGAATTACATCAGATAGAAATATCAAAAAGTACCAGGTACAACTGGCAGTCGACGTTTGGGGCTATGAAGCTAGCGCCCTTTCTCACAATCTCATGTCTGCAACTGGTAACACACTTCACATAACATTTATCAGAATCACAGACTCCTTAAAGTGGTTGTAAACAACTCAAAAAAGTAAAAGACAGGATTGCAAGACACAAGTACTCTATTCGTGATAAATTTGAGAAATTACCATTATCGAGGCATTTCTTGGAGAAAAAAACACACTGTATCTTAATTAAGATATATGGTTATTGATGGAGTATCCGCAAATAGACGAGGGGGAGACAGGGAATTGATTTTAAAAAAAAACGAGAAGTTGGATCGATCGTTTGGACGCTTCACCCGAAAGGGTTAAACACTGACTTTGACCTGTACCTGTTTCTTTAATGAGTGCGGGTCAAAATGAATAACTAGTATATGTTAGGATGGTGCTGATATCTATGGTGGTTAATTGATTGCTTCTTTTACTGATTTATGATTGTGATCGAGCATTTGATTAATCAATAATGTATTCTTTTTTATCTAGTGAGAAATCAGATGTACCCATGACCTATAAAATCACTCCGATACCATTTCAAAGTGATTGATAGTAGCATTAAGAAATATAGAGTTAAATGTGGCTTAATTGATTTCTGCTGAATTTATTACTGTGATTAAAGAGTCTGTGATTCTGATAAATGTTATGGCCCCTTTCACACTGGGGTGGGAGCGGTGTTGGCGGTAAAGGCGCGCTATTTTTAACTCCGCTTTACCATCGTTTTAGCGGCAGTATGTTAAAACCGCCCCGCTATCGGCCAGAAAAGGGTTAAAACCAGTGGCGCTTTGCCGGCAGTATAGCCGCGCTGCCCAATTGAATTCAATGGGTAGGAGCGGTGAATACGCCGCTCCTTCACCACTCCAAAGATGCGGCTACCAGGACTTTTCTCACCATCCTGCTAGCGCACCGCTCCAGAGTAAAAGCCCTCCGGCTTTCACACTGGAGTGAAAGGGGCCGGTTTTTTCAGGCGCTATACAAGCACTATTTTTAGCGCTGTAGCACCTGAAAAACGCCCCAGTGTGAAAGGGGCCTATGTGAAGTGTGTTACCAGTTGCAGACATGAGATTGTGAGAAAGGGCGCTAGCTTCATAGCCCGAAACATCGACTGCCAGTTGTACCTGGTACTTTTTGATATTTCTATCTGATGTAATTCTTTTTTGGAAATAAAGGAATTTTGTGCAGCAATCCGCATCGTTGTTTCTACATATCTGTCTGTGGGAAGGACTAGATTGCTTGCACCTTCAAGGATCGTTCAGTGCATCTTACCTCTACAATTGTGATATATATATATATATATATATATAGATATATCTCAATCAAACATATGTCTATCATTATATATATATATATATATATATATATATATATATAGATCTATAGATATATCTATATCTATATATATATATATATATATATATATATATATATATATATATATATATAATGATAGACATATGTTTGATTGAGATCTATCTATATATATATATACATATATATATATATATAGATATATCTATATATATATATATATATATATAGATATATCACAATTGTAGAGGTAAGATGCACTGAACGATCCTTGAAGGTGCAAGCAATCTAGTCCTTCTATAGAGCTATACATATATATATATATATATAGATATAGATATAGATATATAGATATATTGATCTATAGATTGAGATATATATATATATATATATATATATATATATATATATATATATATATATATATATATATACAGTGGTGTGAAAAAGTGTTTGCCCCCTTCCTCATTTCCTGTTCCTTTGCATGTTTGTCACACTTAAGTGTTTTGGAACATCAAACCAATTTAAACAATAGTCAAGGACAACACAAGTAAACACAAAATGCAATTTGTAAATGAAGGTGTTTATTATTAAAGGTGAAAAAAAATCCAAACCATCATGGCCCTGTGTGAAAAAGTGATTGCCCCCTAAACCTAATAACTGGTTGGGCCACCCTTAGCAGCAACAACTGCAACCAAGCGTTTGCGATAACGTGCAATGAGGCTTTTACAGCGTCCTGGAGGAATTTTGACCCACTCATCTTTGTAGAATTGTCCTAATTCAGTTACATTAGAGGGTTTTCGAGCATGAAGGGCCTTTTTAAGGTCATACCACAACATCTCAATAGGATGTGGGAAGGACTAGATTGCTTGCACCTTCAAGGATCGTTCAGTGCATCTTACCTCTACAATTGTGATATATATATAAACACTTTTTCACACCACTGTATATATCTCAATCAAACAAGGACATCTGGTAGATACAACAGACCGGACTCCCCTGTATTATTGCCCCAAAACTGCTAGGGCTGACTTTGCTCGGTGGCAGTTTGCCCCACCTCAATATATGATGGGACCACACCACTCATGTTACTGCAGGGTCTGTGATGCCCCATAATTCATCGTAAAAGGTAAATCCCACTGAAAGCCCAATCCAACCCCCCACCAGTCAAGCTGCATATAGCCCTGCAGCCTGTAATTGGACAGTAAAATGAGAAGCAGCGGACTGATGAGCTCATCTCTCTGTCACTCTGCTCTTTCCTCTAACCAGCATGATCCTTGTACTACAGCATAACTGATTGCATCCTTTTGCTGCTTCCCCTTCCCCAAGTCTGAGCTCTGTTGTACAGGGACTGCAAAGGGGTAGCAAGTGAAATTTAGGTGTTTACACTTAGTGTTCCTAAACCCAAAACGGTAAAATCAGTCTGTATATGCAGTAAAGCATGCTTGTTATACTCACTGTGGAACCTAAGGGGTTCATCCTCCACATTTGTGTAAAAAAGCTGTTTGATCCTGTCTTCTCTGATCCTCCCCTAATTCCACTGTTCCCAATCCACCTGCTGATAGAACAGAGCCCTAGGAGGCATTTTGCACATGCTCAGTTTGCTGTGTATTGTTACAGAGGTTTTTTTTTTTTTGGGACAATCAGAGGAGAATGAAAACTCCCTTACAAGCTTTAATCAGTGCTCGGCTGGATACTAATAGAAGTCACATGACTGCTATACAGTATACTGCTGATGAGAAAAGGTATTTAGCAGTTTATATTTACTAAAATAATTGCATTTCCATGTTCTGTGTACTGTGGGAGGCCATATATAGGGAATGCAGGGTCCTGGGTTTAGTAATGTATTAATGTGTATAGAGCTGCATATACTTGAATTTTTTTTTATTTGCCTGAAGTTGGGCTTTGAAGTTGTCCCGAATAATTGCAATAATAGTGACACTTTTCTCACCTGTCCTATGCGGTCACATGCTTACACATAAGAGTTGCTCTTCTATATCTGCAGCCAAGAACTACCTGACATTCCATCGATGTCGGGAACCACGCACCTGGATCTGTATCTTTTCAACTCCCGGACGACCAATCTGAGTGAGATCATCCGGACGGCCTCAATGCTGAAATACGAGGAACATGAGTATACAGATATCCTGGAGCAAGCCGAGGATTGGCTGCAGAGATTGAAAGCCATAGCAGAGGAGGTAGAAGGAATATATTTTACTGATGATTGGGTGCAGTGATGATAAGACATGGGGGGGGGGGGGGGTGCTTTTCATGTAAAATCAAAAGTTTATCTTATACTTCCTCTACAGGTGAAATGTTTTTTTATTTTAAAAAATATTGAGTTTCTAGAAAATACTAAATTATTGCCACTAGATGGAGCTGTGGATGATAGGAAAGAACTATGATCACCAGCTCCATTTAGGCCAACAATGCGGTATTTCCCAAACCACTCTATTTTTTATGAATGTATGACATTCAACCTGTGGAGGAAATAGAAGAGACCATCCCATTTAGACCCATTGGCACAGTAATTACATTGGACAAATAGCTATATGATTTCTTTTTCTTTTTTTTTTTATAAATACACCCCTTAGTTTGGTTTGTGTACTGTGTATTGTAAGCAATTGCTATTTTTTCCATAAAATACAGTTTTTTTATTCTTCGTTGTATCTCAGTGTTACTGACCTCCTGCAACCTCTTTCAGCTACTTCCTGTCTACATATAATAGCTCCGGCGTCAGCTGCACATCATTGCTGTGAACTGGCTATCTGATATTGACAACAGTCAATCATGGCTGAGCAATGCCTGTCTGCTTATCTCTGCCAGGAGGGTGTGCGACTGGGTACTTTACCATTGGTCCAAGACTCCAAGCTGTCCATTGAGCTCAGTGCGGTGAGGAGAGGCACTGTGAGCTCATCCTCTCAGTCTGCTGTAAACAGAGTGTGCCGGCTTGTATTTGAACTGGCCGCTCTGTATGTAGCTTCTGACAGGCTGTGGAAGGGGCCCCGTATCTCCGGAACCATAGATGATAGGAGCCCCAAAGTTTGACCACGAAGGACCTTGTTTAGGCACTTCCTGGCATGAGGTGACAGCTGTCTACCAGGGACATGCAGTCAGCGGAGGCAGAGTAAATGTTTTTTTTATTACAGCCACCCTGCCATAAGCAGAGTTGACTGGTAAATTTTGTTCTATCGGGTGGTAATTTACCCAGGGTAATTTCATAGCCTTTTACTTGGCTATTTTCTGCAGGAGGTACATTGGTGGTGCAGATGAGAAAGCGGGTTACAGTGGTGGGGCAGATGAGAAAGTGGGTTACAGTGGTGGGACAGATGAGAAAGCGGGTTATAGTGGTGGGGCAGATGAGAAAGCGGGTTACAGTGGTGGGACAGATGAGAAAGCGGGTTATAGTGGTGGGGCAGATGAGAAAGCGGGTTACAGTGGTGGGGCAGATGAGCAGATGGGTTCAGTGTTAGGACAGATGAGAAAGCGGGTTATAGTGGTGGGGCAGATGAGAAAGCGGGTTATAGTGGTGGGGCAGATGAGAAAGCGGGTTACAGTGGTGGGGCAGATGAGCAGATGGGTTCAGTGTTAGGACAGATGAGAAAGCGGGTTACAGTGATGGGACAGATGAGAAAGCGGGTTATAGTGGTGGGGCAGATGAGAAAGCGGGTTACAGTGATGGGACAGATGAGAAAGTGGGTTATAATGGTGGGGCAGATGAGAAAGCGGGTTATACTGGTGGGGCAGATGAGAAAGCGGGTTACAGTGATGGGGCAGATGAGAAAGTGGGTTACACTGGTGGGGCAGATGATAAAGCGGGTTACAGTGGTGGGGCAGATGAGCAGATGGGTTCAGTGTTAGGACAGATGAGAAGGTGATTTAGTAGTGAGACAGAAGAGCATGGGGATACGGCAGTGGAGCAGATGTGTAGGGAGGTACAGTGGTGGGGCAGATGAAAAAAGGGGTACATTGATGGGGCAGATGAGCAGGGGGGGTTACACTGGTGGGACAGAAGAGCAAGAGGGTACAGTGGTGGGGCAGATGTGCAAGAGGTACAGTGGTGGGAGGGATGAGAATGGGGTTCAGCGGTGGGACAGAAAAGCAGGGGGGTACAGTGATGGGGCAGATGAGCAGGGGGATTTGTTGTTGGGCCAGATGAGAAGGGGGTTACAGTGGTGGGAAAGATGAGCAGGGGGGTTCAGTGTTGGGGCAGAGGAGAAAGGAGGTACATTGGTGGGACAGATGAGCAGGGGGGTACAGAGGTGGGGCAGATGTGCAGAGGAGAAAGGAGGTAAATCAGTGGAACACATGAGCAGGGGGTTACAGTTGTGGGGCAGAAGATCAGGAGGTACAGTGGTGGGAAGGTGCATGAATTGGGGCTGATCTGAGGCGTGAGAGTGCAGGATGTTAAAATTTCTCACTACTAAAATAGTTTATAGCAAAATCCTCAGGGTGCTCAATTTCTTTTAAAACATTTTTCGGCACACTGTGCTCAAAAGGTTGCCTACCCCTGGTGTAGTGCATACTGGAGGAGGATATAAATATTAATGGAGTGGCCAAGTGAGTTCTTTCTTCCCATGATGCGACCTTGGGAGGTTGTGTGCAGTTCTTGGTGCTGATTAGGCCAGAAGCCCTTTTTGGGCCAACACAGAATCCTCAAGCTGCCCTTCCTGGTCGAGGAGGGTACAGCACCCAAGTTGGAGAGCCAGGGTAAGCAGTTCTGCTGCAGGCGGATGTAGTATGACCCTCAGAGAATCCTGCTACTCCCTTGGAAAGAGTAGAATTGTGGCGGAGTCTAGAACCCATGTTTGTGGAGATACTTGAAGCCCTAACTCTCTCTTCTTGTAAGTCAGAGCAATAAAAACCTGGAAATGACCAAAGTGACTGGTGCCTTTTGTTATTGTAACTCTCCATTGTGGCCATGGATTCATCCTGGGGTAATGTCAGCCTGGCCCTGCGCTGGGGGAGGGGGTATTTCTTTCCCTGTCCTGGGAGTCGCTACATCATACAGTAGATAACATATGATATATTATTATTCTCTCTAAATACCTAAAAGTTTGAGATAATTATTTTAGAAAACGTAGTTGTTGGTAAGAGGTTGTGAACGGAATGCCAAGCAATGTTTTAGGTGAAGACATTGGCAGCCTTTCCCATATTTTTCCTCCTTGGCTAGCTCACCTCAAGTGTTGCATTTCACGTCTCTGGGCAGATAATACAGAACGTTAATAAAGCTTGTGTATATCATGGTTGGCTTTCCATAGTTTTCAAATTTTGAGCTGTATTTTTGTGATCTGTGTATTGGATGGGCGTGCTAATATTTTGTTTTGGAATTCCGTTTCACAGCCACAGAACAGCCTGCCAGATATACTGATTTGGATGTTACAAGGAGGCAAGCGGGTGGCTTACTACAGAATGCCAGCCCACCAAGTCCTTTACTCCAGCAATGGCCCTAATTGTTGCGGCAAGTACTGTGGGGAACTCCAGACCATCTTTCTCAAAGTACGCTTCTTTCTTTGCCTCTGCAGCTTCAAGAAAAGTATAAAACTGACACCAGGAGTTAGTGAATTCAACGACAGGAGTGCTAGATGTCTTAAGTGACCATATTTATTATAGATAATGTTACAGCAGAAAGATAGATGCAGTGTCTTGCAAAAGTATTCCCCCCCCCCCCCCCCCCATTGGCTTTTTACCTATTGTGTTACATTACAGCGTTTAGTTCAATGGGTTTTTTTTAACCTGAATTATATGTAACACAATAGTCTAAGTTATTTGAAAATATATACATCAAACTATTTTTAAGAAATAAAAAACTGATAATTGGCATGTGTGTATGTATTCACCCCCTTTGTTATGAAGCCCATAAAAAGCTCTTGTGCAACCAGTTACCCTCAGAAGTCACATAATTAGTGAAATGATGTCCACCTGTGTGCATTCTAAGTGTCACATGATCTGTCACTACATATACACACCTTTTTGAAAGGCCCCAGAGGCTGCAACATCTAAGCAAGTGGCACCACTAACTAAACACTGCCATGAAGACCAAGGAACTCTCCAACCAAATAAGGGACAATGTTGTTGAGAAGTACAAGTCAGGGTTAGGTTATATAAAAAATATCCAAATCTTTGATGATCCCTAGGAGCACCATCAAATCTATCATAACCAAATGGAAAGAACATGGCACAACAGCAAATCTGTCAAGAGATGGCCACACACCAAAACTCACAGACCGGGCAAGGAGGGCATTCCACAGTAGAGACTGGAGTATCTGTACTTAGGACGACATTAAGCCGTACGCTCCATAGAGTTGGGCTTTATGGCAGAGTGGCCAGAAGAAAGCCATTGCTTTCAGCAAAAAAACAAAATGGCACGTTTTGAGTATGTGAAAAGGCATGTGGGAGACTCCCAAAATGTATGGAGGAAGGTGCTCTGGTCTGATGAGACTAGAATTGAACTTTTTGGCCATCAAAGAAAACGCTATGTCTGGCGCAAACCCAACACATCACATCACCCAAAGAACACCATCCCCACAGTGAAACATGGTGGTGGCAGCATCATGCTGTGGGGATGTTTTTCAGCAGTCGGGACTGAGAAACTGGTCAGAGTTGAGGGAAAGATGGATGCTGCTAAATACAGGGATATTCTTGAGCAAAACCTGCACCACCTGTGTGTGATTTGAGGCTAGGACGGAGGTTCACATTCCAGCAGGCCAATGACCCCAAACACACTGCTAAAGCAACACTTAAGTGGTTTAAGAGGAAACATGTAAATGTGTTGGAATGGCCTAGTCAAAGCCCAAACCTCAATCCAATAGAAAATCAGACTTAAAGCGGGAGTCCGCCGGGAGTTCCGCGTTTTTTTTTTTTTTTAAAGCCAGCAGCTACAAATACTGCAGCTGTTGACTTTTAAAATAAGGACACTTACCCGCCCAGCGCGCCCGCGATGTCGGCACCCGAAGCCGATCTCTCGATTGTCTCTCGGGTGCTGCCGCCGCCATCTTGGGCATGGGAATCAGGAAGTGGAGCCTTTCGCAATAAGGATGGTCCCGCTGCCTCTGGGATCCGTGTGTTTCCCAGCAGGCAGCGGGGGACTTTCGGAAAGGGGCGTAATCTACTCTACTGTACTGTACAGGTACCTGCACCCCCCTCCCCCCTGAAAGGTGCCAATTGTGGCGCCGGAGGGGGGGAGGATTCCAATGATAGGAAGGTCCACTTTAGGGTGGACCTCCGCTTTAAAGATTGCTGTTTACAAGAGCAAACCATCCAACTTGAAGGAGCTGGAGCAGTTTTTCAAGGAGAAATTGGCAAAAATCCCAGTGGTAAGTTGTGGCAAGCTCATAGAGACTTATCCAAAGCGACTTGACTTTAGGGGGGTGAATAGTTATGCACATTGACTTTTTCTGTTATTTTGTCCTATTTGTTGTTTGCTTCACAATAATAAAAAAAATCTTCAAAGTTGTGGGCATGTTCTGTAAATAAATGATAAATGCTCAACAATCCATGTTAATTCCAGGTTGTGAGGCAAAAAAAACACGAAAAATGCCAAGTGGGTGAATACTTTTGCAATGCACTGTAGGTAGCCAACAGTCCCTCTTCATCAGGGCTCTAATGTAAGTGACAATGCTTCCTATAGGACTCAAATCAAAGGCCTTTTGAGAAGTGTTTCTTGTCAGTCATAATGAAAATGTGCTGGAACCTATGGATTGCAGAGGACTGATAAAAGAGCAATAAGGTTAGTGTTGCCACCTGTTTGGGATTCACGCCTTGCAATCTGGGTTTGGACTGAAACCCAGGCACATGATTCAAAACCCGGACTGTCTGGCTTTATGCAGATAGAAATGTGGCTTGGAACAGGGCCCGACAGGAGGGTGAGTGGAGGGTGAGAGGGCACTATGGGTGCATTACTATTCTTTTTGGAGTGCCCAAAGGTGTCCAAGGTCTGTTACAATCCCATAGTGTATGCTATAAAAGAAAAAACGGTTTGGCTTGAAGAGAAAGTGGCAACTCTAAATGGGGTTGATTTACTAAAACTGAAAAGTGCAAAATCCGGTTGGCTACCATGCACACCTGCACCCGATTTTGCACTCTCCAGTTTTAGTAAATTAACCCCAATATGTTACTGGGCTTAAACCAGTGGTTCTCAACCTCAGTCCTCAAGTACCCCCAACAGATCATGTTTTTGGGAACTTTCCTTTAGATAAAATAGCTCTTATCAATACCATGTCATTGATATTGATTTAAAGCAGATGTGCAAAGTGTGTGCAAAGTAAAGGAAAACCGAAAGCATGGCCCGTTGGGGGTTACTTGAGGACTGCAGTTGAGAACCACTGGCTTAAAGGACACAGGGATGCAATGTTGGCGTGTCTAATACTTTATTATACGTATCTGTTTTGTTTTTCAGTACCCACAAGCGGGTAATAAAGGAGCCAAGATGCCAGCTCAGGTCCGGGTTCAGCTGTGGTTTGGGCTGGCTGTGCATCAGGCAAAATTTAACCAGTCAGCTCAAGGCAAGCTCTCTGTCTTTGCTGAAACAGTAAGTATGAGTTGTAGGCCAAAATAAGTATTATGAGTTTCCAATTTCCCCTCTTATGACCGGTTTATTATGTGAGGACTCAGCCAGTAGATGTTTTTTCCCCCTCAGGATGACAACGCTGTTTGTTCTGTAGTAAAATGAAGCAGCAGCGTTGTCACTCTGTGAGACAGGGTAGTGTTAGATGTGTTGTTTTATATGGATCCCAAACCCAGAAGAAGCTGGGGGATGTCAGCAATGGTGAGGGAGCTTGCAAATGTCACTCCAGCAGATGTGAGTATAGTTCCACTTTAAGGCTGATGTCATATGGATGGCACATTGCAAGTGGCAGAGATGCATAAAAGAACCCACCACTTCTGGGGAAGTGCTCCCTTGTTGGCACCAAATTCTGCTGAATTGGGATCACTGGTAACAGGTCATTGAGGGAGCGACATCTCGCTGGACCTGCTAGTGAGGGAGCAATTCTATAAAGTAGGGTTGCAGTGATACTAGTATCGGTATCGGAGACGATACCGAGTATTTGCACTGCACTGCACTGCCATGTTGTGAGCTCTGACAGCCGCTTCCATCTTCACCCAGTCTTCCAACCCGGACCTCTGGTTGCGCCGCAATGACGTCACTCCCATGCATGTGCACGGGAGTCACAGAACGCGGCACGGAGCTCTGAAGGGACGATACTGGTATACTGTCCCAGTTAATATTCGAAAATTTGTACATTCGTAAATTCGTACAACATTTAGTACATTCTTAAATTCGTACAATCGTAAATTCATACATTCGCACATGCGTAAATTCTTACATTCGTACATATGAAAATTCTTAAATTAGTACATTCATAAATTCGTACATTCGTAAATAGGTACATTCAGAAATTCGTACATACGTAAATTCTTAAATTGGTACATTCGTCAATTTGTAAATTACTAAATTTGTAAATTTGAAAATCTGAAATGATAATTAACTAATAATAACTTACTATTAAATTATAGGTATTGTAATTTCCTTTCAAATTCGGCTGTTAGTGAATGTAACATATACAAATTTATCCAAAGATACGAATTATCCGAAAATAACGAATGCTGTATCTAAATGAATGAAACGTTTATATTACTATTAATATTACTATTACTATTAATTAATTATTATTAATAATAATAAAAACGTTTTATTATTATTATTTATTTTCTAATTTGTTCCGTTCCATTTATTTAGATGCAGCATTCATTATTTCAGATAATTCGTAACTTCGGATAAATTTGTATTCGTTACGTTCACTAACAGCCAAATTTGAAAGGAATGTACAATACCTATAATTTAATAGTTAGTTGCTATTTCAGATTTTCGAATCTTCGGGTTTCTGGATTTTCGAATTTCAGATTTCCAAATTAGGAATTTACGAATATACAAATTTTCTAATTTACGAATGTACGAATTTATGAATTTACGATTTTACAAATTTCCGAATTTTTAAATTTCCGAATATATGAATTTTCTAATTTACGAATTATGAATATACACATTTTCTAATTTACTAATGTACGAATTTACGAATATACAAATTTTCTAATTTATGAATATACAAATTTTCTAATTTACGAATGTACGAATTTACGAATATACAAATATTCTAATTTACGACTGTACGAATTTTCTAAGTTACGAATGTATGAATCTACGAATTTTCTAATTTCCGAATGTACGAATTTACGAATATATGAATTTTCTAATATACAAATGTATGAATGTACTAATTTACAAATATATCAATTTTCTAAATGACGAATGTACGAATTTCTGAATATACAAATTCTCTAATTTCTGAATGTACGAATTTATGAATTGCGATCATAACCAATGACCTGAAAAACAAAATAAACAAAAAACGGATGAAACGAAAACAAATGATTTTTTTTGGCAGTACACATGTCTACTTTACTGCATACAGACTGATTTTACTGTTGTGGGTTTAGTAACACTTTAAGATCACCCATGTGACATTAGCCTATCAGCCACTATTTTTTTTTTTTCTTTTTGAAAAATATTTAGGTCATATGAATGAATTGAGTCTGTCTCTTTTGTCTAGCTCATTGTATATTACTTTTAGCTTCTTTCATATAACGCATATTTACGAATTGATGAAATTTAGCGCCAGAGCTAGATCATCATCAAGGCAACCAAGGTAGCAGCCTAGGGTCTGTTGGATGTACAAGGAGGAGGGCAGCTACCTCCATGATTCTTCAGTAACCCAAAAAGACATTTCATTTAGTGAAGGCCTGTCTGTCACATCATAGGAAAGTACGCACTAGTAGGCAGTTGGTGTGTGATGAGCTAATACCAATACAGACAATTCCAATAGGGAACCTCCCTAACCACTGCAATCCTTATCAATATCAATTAAATAGAAGGGACTCCATTCTCCTGTCATCTGTTTTTTGCCACCACTCTATTGTTGCAAAGCATCAAATTATAGAATTTTTGCATGCGTTGCAGACTGTACTGTTAGGCAGATTGTGTACACAATTTTTTTTCATTCTCTCATAGTACGAGAACCAGACCAAACTGGCTCTTGTTGGCAACTGGGGGACCACAGGACTTACCTACCCAAAGTTCTCTGATGTAACTGGAAAGATCAAACTACCAAAGGACAGCTTCAAGCCTTCAAGTGGATGGAACTGGGCTGGAGATTGGTTCATCAGCCCTGAAAAGACGTGAGTTTACCAGCGGGAAATGATAATAGACATTTTGCTCTGCTACTCATTCAAACTTTTCCTGCATGTCGCCTTCCTAACAGAAAAAAAAAGAATACGTTCTTTTCCCAGGTTTCAGTTCTACTCCTTCTTCTTCCTCACTGTTGTAGCACCTAAACAAATTCAGCTGAAGTATTGCTATCCATTATCATATAACACTGGTTTTTATTTCTTAATTATCCACTGGGGGGCACTGGCAGAGCCTGGACAAGGGGTGGACGGCTGCCCTGGGCACTGTGGTATCATGTGAGGTGGGGAGGCACAAAGAGATTGGGGGTAGAGGGGATTTGTGTTGAGAAGGGGAATTTGCGCGGCCACTGTGCCCCATCAAATGCTGCCATTGTGACCCCGGTGGAACCTTGCAGTGGGTCAGACAGCGGCTCCTTTGTCCTCCATGTGTCTCCTCCCCTCTTCCTGATAGGCGCCCAATCGCAGCGCCTGTCCTTTCAGCCAATCAGATGATGGGTAACAAACCCACGCAGCTGATTGGCGGAGAGGCAGTTCAGTGTTAGGAAAGCGAATATTTCGCTCTTCACACCTTTTTTGAAGCCTGTTGGAGCCTATGGCTCTAAGCAGGTGCTTCAACCCCCCCCCCCCCCCCCCACACTGTAATTCAGGTGCCTGGTGTCCAGAAAGGGGCTGGACGCCTGAATAGAGGGTGGCGGCAGTGACCATGGATAGATTTGTGCAATGCATGCATCTATCTGTTAGTCATAGAGGGGGGTGGATGGAGACGGGGGGCAGCGCCCTTAATGAATGCACAGCCACTGCATTCTATGGTATTCTCCTTCTCTCCTCCCCTCTCAGCTACATTAAAGGTGATTTAGGAAAGGGGAGAGAGGGGTGGAGGAGCTAGACCAGCAGATAGAATAATTAGACAATCCCAGAAGGGGAGGGGGGTTATGACGTGCAGGGAGAGAGAGAGCTGTGCTAGGGAATTAGATCTTCCTGAAGACATCAGATTAGCTGGCAAGTTCAATTAAAATAGTTTAGGTAAAGGAAAACACTGCAAAAAACTACAAGTAAGCATTTAAAATACTTCTTATTACTTTTAACTATTGCTTTTTACCCATTTTTTTATCCTTTGGTCCTTGCTCCTGTATACTTTGTATGTGTCTTGCACAGTCATCGGCTCCTGGATAGTGACATGTTTGCTCTTTCGGCAGGTTGTTGTATGACACAGACGCCGGTCACATGAGCTTTGTAGAGGAAGTGTTTGAGAACCAGGCCCGCCTGCCCGGTGGACAGTGGATACACATGGCTGAAGCCTACTCTGATGTGGTATAGCAGATCTTCTTACTTTCTAAATGATTGTATGACTAATGTGTAACTTCACTCTATGACAATTGGCAGTGTTGGGTGGAAGTGGGGAACATAAAGACTTACTTGAGAGTGGGTGAATTAACCAGTAGCATTCACAGTAATCCAGAACCGGTTTTGTGCAAACCCTAAGGGTGCATCCAAACTTGTAGAATGCACCCTGCCCGTGATTACCGGTGAGAACCCTAGCGGGGGTTCCTGCGATTAGCTGCAGGTAGGCCGGCCATTGAAAGCAATGGGAAGCTGTTGTATGCCCACTCACATATAATCACTCCCATACGTCTGATTGGTCCTGGACAAAGACTGCTAATCACCTAGCTGTCTTATTCACAGACCTAGAAAATTCAGTACTGTAGTATCCTTTAACACCTTCCGGCCCGGCCTATAACAGAATGGCAGCCAGGCGGTGGCTTTACCATTCTGAGTGGACGTCATGTGATGTTCTCTCAGAAGGTGCCACGCGGTGCGATCTGTCACCGGCCATGTCTACTGGACTGTCAGAAACCAAGAACCAGACCAAAACAGAAGTACAATTAAATCACACTTGTTTATTAATAAAAAGGTAAGCCAGGCCAGAAGTCAGGGATCCAAGTAGAGGAACAGCAAGCAGGATAAGGAGCCAGAAGGGATGTTAGCAAGCCAGTCTTTAAACAGGAACGCAGGAGATGGTTTCTTGTGATGGTACCAAGGTGAAGGCAGAGATGAAGTGAGCTGGACAGCTTTAAGTAGGCAGGTCAGACAAGCATGATCAGGAACAGCTGGGTAACTGTGGAGAGAGATGAGAGCTGGCAATTAGCCAACAGCTGAGCAGCCAGCCCAGAGAAGGAAGGGCTAAGCCAGCCCCGACACGGACACAGCCAATGACTTGCTGCCGGTATCATATGACAGTTGTTCACAATGGAGCGCTTCCTTTCATGCCATCCATTGTTTACAATTGTGTTGCTAGTTGTGATTGGTCAATGTGATCACATGGTACAGTCAGGGCCATTCTCAGCCAATCTGTACCATGAGATTAGCTTTAACCAATCACAGCTAATCACAACAAAACAAACTAAATGAATCAGTTTCATTCAGTAAAATGCTTGCTTATAGCAATGTAATTCACTGCTATAAGCAATAATAATGTGTAAAAATCACTTCCCCAGAGTAGTGCAATGTTACAATGTTATAATGGTTATAATGCTCAGGTCAAAGTGTATTAAAAAAAAATTATATAAAAAAAAAAAATATGTAACTAAAAAATCATTTTCACTATTATTACTCTCACATGTTTTTCAGAATGGGGAGAAAGTTCTCCCAAAAAAGGAGATTGAATGTCCTCCGGGGTGGAAATGGGAGGATGTTGAATGGTCTACAGATATTAATCGAGCCGTGGATGAACAAGGTGAGAATGTAGATTTAGGTTCTGTTTTAACCTTAGCCAGGTGGATATCACCAAAATAACTGAACCCAATGATGTTCCTGACCACATAGCGGCAGATTCAGTGGACATTTGTAAAGCATTAGATGCAATGTAGATGTTGACCTGTGCTATAAATGCAGCTGAGTATGAAGGGTAACATAAACAGACAGAAAAAACCTTCCAGACTCCAAGAATCTTCCCACTGATGGTGGGTCACGTGACCGAATGCCAAGGCCCTCACATGATCTGAGCTGAACAGGTGCGTTTGATGAGCTTCTCATCTGTTGGGGGTTCTATTGGTGAGATCTCTGTGACGAGTTCCTGAGTCTGAGCACCTACTGTGCCCATTATGGGAGGGGGGGGGGGGGGCTTCCACTATTCCTGCTGGGTTTTTTATTTATTTTATATCATGGAAAATGTAACACAAGAAGCCAGAACAAAGGTGCGTGAAAACACTCAAAACTCCAAGGTGGACAGGAGTAGAGTCAGGAATTATAGCAGGAAGACATATAAGAAGTGAAGGGCTTACTCAGCTCACAATGTTTCCCTTATAACTCAAACTTCACAGTTTGGTAGACTGACTCTTTAAAAAGCCATTCATGAATAAAGTATTTGCATTTTAGTACCTAGTTTTACAATTTATAACAAGTTTGCCCCAGCTAACCAAAGTTTTCCTATCATGCCTTAAACTACTTAGTTTTGGCTATAATATTTTTAGATCTAGTATTGATATAGGTGATAATATAATTAAAGTGGAAGTAAACCCATCAATTTAAACAGTTAAAAAAAAAAGGCATGCCGGGAATGCTAACTGCACATTGGCTGTGCTCACAGCCAACTATCAAACCATCCAATGGCTGGTGTCCTAACGAATCACATGTGCAGCACCATAGCAGTTGAAGATTAAACAGAGGCAAAGATGGCAGCTTCCTTGGCTGAAAACGATAGGGGAGTTTACTTCCACTTTAAAGTTTTAACCAAAAACAAAATTACAATGGCCATCCTAGGATTATGTGCTCTCGGCTCATGTAATGGAGATGACACTGTTCTCCTAACCATTGCAGGCTGGGAATACGGTATAACCATTCCGCCAGACCGCAAACCTAAATCCTGGGGGCCATCTGAGAAGATGTATCACACGAGCCGCAGGAGGCGATGGTTCAGGCTACGCAGGAGAGATCCTAAGCAGATCGAGATACTAAAGAAGGTGGGTGGAACATCTCTTGTTAAGCTATACTATGATAATGTTAAAGCGGGAGTCCGCCGTTTTTTTTTTTTTTTTTTAAAGCCAGCAGCTACAAATACTGCAGCTGCTGACTTTTAAAATAGTGACACATACCTGTCCAGCGCGCCCACAATGTCGGCACCCGAAGCCGATCTCTAGATCGTCTCTCGGGTCCTGCCGCCGCCATCTTGGGTATGAGAATCAGGAAATGGAGCCTTTCGGCTTCATTTCCCGGTTCCCTACTGCGCATGCGCAAGTTGCGCTGCGCAATAAGGACGGTCCCCGCTGCCTCTGGGATCTGTGTGTTTCCCAGCAGGCAGCGGGGCACTTGCGGAAAGGGGCGGGCACTTGCGGAAATGGGCGTAATCTACGCCCCTTTCCGCAGAGAGATATCCCGGAAGTGGGTGCAGATACCTGTACTGTACAGGTATCTGCACCCCCCTCCCCCTGAAAGGTGCCAATTGTGGCGCTGGAGGGGGGGAGGGTTCCGATGAGCGGAAGGTCCACTTTAGGGTGGACCTCCGCTTTAAAGGTGGACTGCAAAGGATACAAATCTCAACCTTTCTCCTAGTTATGTAGGTCTAAGAAAATCATTAAAGCAATGCAAAAGCTTTTTTTTTTGCACTTTAGAATAGTGAGGAGGTGGAACCTTTATTAGGATTTTTATTGCTGTCTGTTTCCTCTATGGGGAGTTTGGTGACCACTATTAATGGTCATGAAAGTAAAGATAAAATCCAAAATGTTGCGTTCCTGCTGAAAAAGGAATACAGCGGTAATCTTTGGAAGGGAAACGCGTGTCCTGGTGCTGCTATCTAAAGCTGGCCATAGAAGGGTAGAATTTAGAATGAAAAAAAAAAGGTTCTTAGCCCTTGTACACACGGTCGGTGATTCCGACGGAATGTGTCCTATCGGACCGTTTTGTCGGATATTCCGACTGTGTGTGGTCTGCATCGGACTGTTTCCATCGGAATATCCAACGGACCAAGTTTTCCATCTTGCCGGTAAAATTTTCCGACAAAATGCTCCGATCGGACATACTCCGATCACGTGTAGCCTACTCCGAGGGACAAAGTGCCACGCATGCTCAGATCAAATTCCTAGACCAAAGCTATTGGCTACTAGCCTGAACGTAGTCTCGTCGTAACGAAATAACGTCATCACGTTATGTACAATCGGATTTTCCGACAACTTAGTCCGACCGTGTGTATGCAACATCACTTCCGGACCTCTTCCGGAATTAATCCGTCGGAATTACTCAGACGGATTTGGTTGTCGGAATCTCCGACAGTGTGTACAAGGGCTAAGAATGTTTGAAGGAGCAGGATGAAAGAAATATTCTCAAACTAATTTCTAAGCCCTTGTACACACGGTCGGACATTCCGACAACAAAACCTGTCGGATTTTGTCCGACGGATTTTGTCCGAAACTGGTGTTGCCTACACACGGTCGGACAAAGTTATCGGAAAATCCCATCGTTTGGAACGTGATGACGTTATTTAGTTACGACGGGACTACGTTCAGGCTAGTAGCCAATAGCTTTGGTCTAGGAATTTTTGTCTGCACTTTGTCTGATCGGAATTCTCTACACATGATCGGACAAAGTCCGATCAGATCATGTTGTAGGAAAATTTTATAGCCCAGCTCTAAAACTTTGTCGGTCGGATATTCCGACGGAACCAGTCCGATGGAGCCCACACACGGTCGGATTATCCGACAACACGGTCCGATCGGAAATTTTCCGTCGGAATGTCCGACCGTGTGTACAAGGGCTAACAGCACATGTGGTTTTCGTTTGGTAAAGTCCAATCATTCCAAAATCAAATGTTAAAAGCAAACAAAATCTTTCAAAAGAAATTTGAATGTTCTGAGAATTTTAGAATTAATTTTCCTAAGTCTGTTTTTAAGAAATTATGTTTCAAATTCTATCCATCTCTGGCCAGCTTAAAGAAGTATAGCCAAAGCTTTTTTGGCCATACTTCTCCTATGGATGACCCATTTTCTGCTGACAGCATGCTAAAGCCCGCTTTCATCTGACGTCACAGAGCCGGTCCAGGCTTGGGCAAGATCTCGACTTTACAGTCCACCCAGATGCTTGGACCGGCAGCTGGCTCAGCCTCTCAGTGCGCCACTGACAGCCTGAGCCAGCCCCTCCCACCCCCTGTACAGTGAGCGCTGGAGGGGCAAAGCAGAGAGCCAATGACTGACAGTCATCAGCTCTCTGAAGGATGAAGACCGAGAGCTTAGCAATCAGCGGTGTTTGATCGTTCATTTCTAAGCCTAGATCCATCATGAGTCAGATGCAGCATTGGACTGATACTGCATCAACCTACGTGAGTATAATTTCATTTTTTTCAAAAATTCCATACTTCTATTTTAAGAGGGGACTATCCTTACTTTGGAGAAATCCCTTGTTGTTTATA
>NW_027507718.1:509905101-509915101 GCF_037356315.1 Lithobates pipiens | reverse complement strand
ACGGATAAGGATGACAAACAAGGTTAACACAAACTCGCTTACTTGAACCGGACCTGAAAGTGTGCCCTGGCCTAACGTAGGGTATACCAAAATAAGGGGGCAAAAACATACAGGTAGGGAATGCCTTTATTGATTCGAGTTTGTTACTGGGTGAGCTTGACAAAGGCCTGGGCCATCTCTACTTGCGGATTGGGTATGTAACGGGCGAAACAGGTGGACTTCCATCTACCCAACTTTTTGATAACGTGGACCGGGACCCCTTGGCGGGAGGCAGTTGAAGCCGCTCCGATCCGAAATGAATGTCCGGAGTAGTGAGCCGGATTGAGGTGAAGGATGCCCAGGAGTATCCTGACATGCTCCATGAACTGGGCTGCGTTCAGTGGCTTACCGTGGAATGGCAGAAGCGGGCCAGTTCCTGGTTGATCGGCCAGAAGGGTCAACAAGCGGGTGAGAATGGCGACCGGGCACCAGCGGTTGTTAGTTTTATAAAAATGTATGTCCGTACCTGGGCCAAGCTGCTGCGTCTTGGATACTGCTATATGTAGGATGAAATGGTCTCCGTGCCTGACCAGGTGGTGCTTGCATAGCGTGCGAGCTGAGGGGCTACTGGAGGTAAACTCGCCTGGCCGTAAGAAGCCGTAGAAGGCCAGGTGTATGGCTGCTTGTATAATGATACTAGTGTGGAGTCCGAAAGGTGCAGTGGCCAGAATATCAGACATGTTTCTGAAAACGTCTCCTGTGATAGGCAGGCGTTTGGGGGAGGCCGTAGGCTGGCGTTTCTGGATGCCACGCATGACGGCCCGAATGGCGTGAAAAGTGAACAAGGAGGGTTCGGCATGGTCCTGGAGGGACGTAAAATGTTGTACCCCGGCCAGGTATAGCCGGATCGTGTTAAAGGATAACGCCAAGTCCGAGTGGAAATGGGCAATGAAGGCCAGGACTTGCTTGACCCGGGAGGTCTCTGTGGAGTGAGATGTTAAGAAACGGTTAAAGGCCCTCCAGGCTGTTTGGTAGGCCTTGCGGGTATTGTCTGCGAGGGAGTGATTGATGAGTTGAGTCGCGGCTACTAGGTGAGGGGTTAATCCAGGGTCAGTTGAGACCAGTCCGGGATAGCTGCTGACGTTGGTCCGGCTCCGGGCACCTGATCAAAAAAGGAAACTAAGTTAAAGCGGGAGAGGGCGTCCGCTGCCCGATTACATTTACCGGGGATAAAGGCACAATGAACATTAAATTGAAACAATAACGAGAGCTGGACCAGTCGCCGCAGGAAGGACATAATCTCCAGAGACTTAGACCTGCCTTTGTTAATGATTTCCGCAGTGGCGAGATTGTCCGTTGAAAAGGTCACTGTTTGACCGGACCAACTGCGGCCCCACGTGTGGGCAGCGGCTACGATGGGGTACAACTCGAATAGGGAGGACGTCTCTGTGAAGCCCGGAATTGCCAGTATCTGAGGAGGCCAAGGGGCTGCGAGCCAGAGGTGGCCAAAAATTGCCGCAAAACCCGTGGAGGCCGCTGTGTCGGTCACGACCTGCGGTGACGAGGAGGACACGGAGGGAATGAACAGGGACACGCCATTCCAGGACGTCAGGAATTCCTCCCACATGGCAAGATCTGCTATAGCTGCGGGGTCCAGGCTGAGGACGTGCTCCGGGTCTTGTGAATGAGACAGTAGGACTAACAGGCGCGATACGAAAGCGCGACCTTGAGGGATGATGCGCATAGCAAAATTAAGCATACCGAGAAGGGACTGTAGCTGCCTCTTGGTGCAAGTTCTGGTGCGGGTGAAGTCCCTCATGACCGACCTGATGCGGCTTAGTTTATCCGGGGGGAGGCTGGCCTGCATAGTGCTGGTGTTTAAGCTGACCCCGAGGAAGGTGATTGCCTGCGCAGGGCCCTCCACCTTGTGCTCAGCAATAGGGACGTCAAGGTTATTGAAGACCACCCTTAGTTTATCCAGATCCCCTGGAAGGGAGCCAGGTGACTCGACCAGCAGGAAGTCATCCAAATAGTGTATGACTCCCTGGCACTGGGCTACGTGCAGCAAGATCCATGCGAGAGCCTGCGCAAACGAGTCGAAGAGCCAGGGGCTACTCTTGGACCCGAAGGTTAGCTTAGTGGCAAAATAGTAGAGCTCCCTCCATTTGATGCCATGCCAGCACCAGAGAGATGGATGGATAGGAAGGAGCTTGAAGGCGTCCGAGATGTCGGCCTTGGAGAGCCATGTTCCTGTGCCTGACTTGAGAATGGCCTGGATGGCCGTATCTACGGATGCGTATTTAAGGGAGAACTCCTCAGAGGGGATAAGAGAATTAAGACTGGGGACAGAGGAAGAATAAGGCGCTGACAAATCGTAGACCAACCTAAGTTTATTGGAGAACTTGCCCTTGACAAGCCCAATAGGGCTGACTCGCCAGGTGTTAAATGGGGGCTTCGTGAAAGGGCCTTTGATGAAATCCCGGTCTAGCTCTGCCCGTAATAGCTGGTCGATGGCTTGTACGTCCGTGGCTGCTGACCGCAGGTTCTGGCACTCGTGTGTAAGGTGAGGGAGAGAGATAAGTCCTGTATGAAAGCCCTGAGTAAAGCCCTGAACTAGGTAGGTGGCAAGTGAGGGGGTGGGATGATTGGCGAGGTAGACACTGAGCCACGACACGTTGACCCGGCTTAGTCAAGATTTTCTAGCCTGCTTGACCTCGCACATGAGCCTGGGATGAGCTCTATGACATCGTGAGCATACATGGAGCAGCCTGCACTGGCTGAAATTGCACGACCCACTGTTGTAGTTGTTACAGATGGCTGCGCCTCCCAAGGTCTTGACCGGGCGCCCCAGTTTATCCGTCTGCGGCAGGCGTACCGGCGCCGGTAGGGCCTGGGCAGTACCTGAGGTCGATGGACCGTCTACGGGCGGGGTTGCCACTGAGCTGGCACACCAAGTTGCGGTGTGAGTAGCCGACTGGCAAATGGCACAAAGGGGAGACCGCAGCCCTGCGAAGTGTCGGCAGAACAACTCGGTGTCCATGACACTCCAATCCGTAGGTATCTGAAATTGGGAGAGCCTGGCGGCCGCCTTAGCGGAGAAGGAGCGGTGATAGTCATAAAATGAAAAACCGCCGTATTTATACCCCAGGTCAACTACCACGTGGAGGTAACGATCCAGTTCCTCCCTCCTGCCGGGGGAGGCCGAGCAGATGACATCCCTCAGCATGCCGAAGGCCAAGGTGAACTCGGTGACCGAAAGCTTCCTGTCCAGCCTGGGGTCTTTGGCTTTGAGGACCACCGACACGTCCCCCCAAGTGTAAGCTTTGTTTTCTGCCAGCTCATGAATGGATATCAGGAGTGAAGCCAGATTGACGTCCTTGCCCTCTAGGATGTCCTTCCTGACGTTGGCTGAAATTAAATGAGAAGGGTACACTACTGATGTACACCCGGGGGTACCTGCGCTGGTGTTCTCCACTGCTTGTGAAGCTGGTATAGGAGGAGAAACGACTGGGCGGGTCTCGAGGAGGGCCACCCGACTCTGAACCTCTGACATTGAGGTCGTCAGGGATGACACCAGCGTGTGAAGCTGCGTGATGGAAGCAGCGATAGAGCCCAGGGAGGCCTGCTGGACACTATCCTCAACCGCGGCTGGGGGAGGAAAGAGGAGCCCGAAAAGCTCGGCCTTTCTGGCTGTAGCTGGGAAGGGTACACCCCTACGCCTCAACTCGGCTGTCAGCCTGGGAATGGTCCATGTTCTGAAGGACCTTTGGCTGCCGCTCTCTGAGACGAGAGACGGAGACAACGGAGCCGTGTAGTCCTCGCTGCCAGCCTGGGACATGGTGGCAAAATCCAGGCTTGGTTAGCCTATTAATCCTTGGGTCCGGGTTTTTCTCCTATACGGAACCTAAGAGGGTGACATGGATTACAAGACTCGTAGGAGACTCCTGAGCAAACATTTTTTTTTTTTTTTAAAGAGAAGGATACTACCGCTTGTGAGCGTTTCCCTCCCAGAAGATTCTCTTACCTAAGGAGGCACCGTCCGACCCGGTGCAGGTTGGACCTACTGAAAACTCGACTGATCTGAGGAGATGAAGGTGAGTTTGTATGAGACTCCTATACCTGCAGAGAGATGTCTAGCTAAATAGTGGAGGTAAGACTGGAAATGTGATGAAAGACATAACTGAAACGAGCTACATAAATGAAACGAGCAGACAACCGAATTTAGAATAACGTGCATATGGCGACAGAGACGTGACTTGGTTGCGTCGCAGATGCAAAATTTCCTTTTCCTTCCCTTTCCCCATTTTTTTGTTTCCAACGCAAATTGCACATAGAACGTGGGGCTCAAGCGGAGGTGGACCCTGCCACGTGGAGCTCAGGCAGGGGGGTGAACCCCGCCACGTGGAGCTCAGGCAGGGGGGGAGGGGCTGCCACGTGGAGCTCAGGCGGAGGTGGAGCCCGCCACGTGGAGCTCAGGCAGGGGGGGGGGCCTGCCACGTGGAGCTCAGGCGGAGGTGGAGCCCGCCACGTGGAGCTCAGGCAGGGGGGGGGGCTTGCCACGTGGAGCTCAGGCGGAGCCCGCCACGTGGAGCTCAGGCAGGGGGGGGGGCCTGCCACGTGGAGCTCAGGCGGGGGGTGACCCCGTCACGTGGAGCTCAGGCAGGGGGGGGGGGGACCCCGCCACGTGGAGCTCAGGCGGGGGGTGAACCCCGCCACGTGGAGCTCAGGCAGGGGGGGGGGGAGGGGACCCCGCCGCGTGGAGCTCAGGCAGGGGGGGGACCCTGCCACGTGGAGCTCAGGCAAAAGGGGGGGGTACTGAAATGAGGCGTAGCAGCTGGGCACACCAGAACGAATCGATGCATAAGGAATGCGATGGGATTCGAATTGGAGCGTAATAAGTGACAGAAATGATATGCCATGACAAAGACTAGAATCAAGGACCATGCTTGAACCTGCGAGTGACTCAGTCTCTGGAGCATGTACAGAAATGAGGCCGAACCTTGGGGCACTTCGAAGCGAATCGGTGCGTTAGAGATGCGACGGGATTTCGAATCGGAGCGCGGTAAGTGACAGAAATGATAACATGGTTAGAAATGGCAGAAATGAAATGATCCGACATAACCGACTGACATGATTGAAATGACTGAAATGATTGACATGAAAAGAAATGACATGACGGACATAGTACAAACGGTATGAAATGATTTTTTTTTTTTTTTTTGGTTTGAACAACCTGAGATTGACATTGCCCGGACTGCTCAATTTAGCGTGACAAGCAGACAGCTGTGATTTCGAAACGGTTCGATCGATTCGAACACAATGAAATGAGCCGTTCGGTTTAGCAATGACGTGCTACGAAACGAAGTGCCTGTTGGCACGAACGACATGTACCGAAAAGGTGACAACGGCTTCTACGAAGAAGGGGTAGTGACATGAGGTATCGAATACAAGTGTCACAGTTAAGACGTTCGTGTAATCTAGAGTGAGTGGTTCGTGAGTTCAGGAATCTAGTTTACGTGACTTAATAACACATGAACGAAAAGGGTGCCGAAGCCCTACCTGCGACAGCCGGCCCAGACGTGTTGTACGACAACGGAAAATTTCGATTAGAGTATAGCGACTCAGACGGCAACCAGACGGACGGTGACGAACGACAAGGCTTTGTCGACACGAGGCGGACGAAAACGTAGGAACTCACGAACCCGGCTCACTGTAAAGTCTCGTGGATAGTCGGCCCTTGATTTCTGACGTATCAGATATCGCGCACCGGAACCGACGAGGGAGCCAGGCGAACGGGCTGGTTATATACTCCACCGGGCTCCACCCATAATTCCAGGCCACCATACTGGCCTTTCCATATATATATGTATAGATGTGTGTATGTATAGATATATAATATAATTGGAATCTATAGAAATACAAATGATACTTATATATATTTTTTTTTTAATATATTAGAGGAGAGATCTTTTACAAAGAATGTGGTCAAAATATCCGACAGTTCATGACGACCCAAGCTTTCCGAGTAATCCACCATCTCAACCTTCTTTGTTGCCTAACTCGGAAACAGAAGAAGAACTTCGGCTTCAAAGAAGATTAGATAGCACAGACTGGTGTGAATGTGGCAATTGTCGTGTCATGCCAACTGCAAGAGAGTGTGTATGCTGCCAAGAAATCGCAAATGTAAAGGAAAACATTGAGGAGGGTTCAGTCTGCATTACTCAATCGACCATTTTTAAAAACATGGTCGTGGACAGGATGAATACTACTATTATATTGACGATTATCCACCAATCGACATCTCGTGCACCAAATGCTGATGACAATAGGTATTAATTTAAAAATAAACATTTTACACATTACTCTGATGATCAATTAGTATCCTGTATACAAATCATCTTTCTGTGTAAAATTTTAGGTAAAGTTTCTAAAACTAATCTTGTCTACAATCTATTTATTTTATCGATTACAGAAATTTGAGGAAAACTTCTTATAAAGCGTTCACTGCATGGATACACGGATATCTGGGCAAGGGTAATCGAAGACCCATACCTTCCTGTGCCGTTCATGCAGTAAGAGCAGCATTTCCAGACCCAGATGGTGAATATGTTGGTTTTAAATTTTCTAATGATTATGACGCTGGAGACATGGCATTGGAATTTTAGATTTTAAAAAAATATTAAACTGAATTTACCAATACATTTTTGTTTATAAAATTTTTCATTTAAATGTGCAATGTTATTTGAGAAGTGCTTTAATAAAAATTTTGAAAACTTCATTGATTGTTTTTTATTTTTTATTTTTCTAATTCTGGTCTACTTATTAATTTAATCTATTTTTTTTTATTTAAATATAATAGTAAGACATGTTATAGGAATCTAAAAAACAATTTTTTTTATGTTTTAAAAAAATTAATTGTTTACCAATGCAAATTTTACTTTGAAAAAGAAAAAAAAAATATTAGTATATCATTTTAATGACAAAATTTCGAAGGTGACAAAATTATATTTTTAATGATTAAATCATCTTTTAGTATTTAGAGTATTAAACGATTTTTTCGTAACTAATTGACGTTGTCCAAACCTATTCGAATGTAAATTTTCCTAATAAATGTCCAACATAAAAAAAAAAGTACATTATTTATATATGTTATATAGAATGTTACTTTTTTTTAAATCAAATATACATTTTAGATAAATGGAATACTAACCTTTAAAAAAAAAAACATACCTTATTCCTAAATCAATATCTTGTGCACAAAATTATCAGGCATAAATATATCTATTACATATTTTCAAAAAAGTAAAAAGAAAAAACACTAAATTTTTGTTTTTATCACATACCTTCATGACATCGATTCTTCGTCCACAAGTTAAGGAAAACGTGACATGTGTTTGGACATCTTTTTTTAATGGTCTTTCCGAAGAAGCTATATTGGCTGGCAGCAGCTCGTCTTTTGACTTCCACGTAGGTTTTATTTTTCCAGCGGCCACACTCACTATAGTACTCATTATTTTTGAAAAATGCTTGTGGCTTACGGCATCATAGATTTTACGAACTATCCATTTTTTTCTTGAACGTGGGTGCTCTAAAGCAGTTCTTTTCGTGCCCAGCTCTTCAGTTCTCTTGGTCTGTCTGTGAACAATAGCTTGCGATTGACCAACATTGTTGTTGTGGGACAGAATGGCCAGCTTTGTTCGAGCCTCCATGGAGTTCATCCGATAATGTAATCGTTTGCTCCTATATTTTAGAACACTCGAATGGAATGTTTCAATGGCGCCAGTGCGACAATAGAGCACCAAATGGGGCACATCATTTTTTAATTGATTAGACGTCACTAAGTCTTCAAGTGCAGTAAATGCTGCGCTTGGTTTTTTTAACCATTGCACCTGATTATCTGTGTCCGATATTGTAGTGTGCTGACAGCACATTTTTTTCCATCCTCCTCCCACTCATGTATGTTGCGTACATGGTACAGAAGGGATGTCCAAGTTCTCCAAAAAATGTCGGTATCGCCTAAACTGTGCCTACTGCACCAGTAAAAATGGTTGACAACCGCAGCTATCCAAAACTGTAAGTCCTTACAAGTTGATTTCTTGCTGGCCTCTATTAATTTTTTTTTTTAAAGATTTTACATAGTGCCACAAATCATATTGATGACAAATATGACTGTATTCTTCTCGCATTTTTTTCTTTATGCCCACGTGTCGATCCGTTCCTAGAATCTGAACATCATATTTCTCTTCGATAATGCGATCCAGGCAATTCTGAAAAGCCATTTTTTCCATCGCTACGGACGACGTGGTTTGAGAGATTTGCACTGTTTCGAAATCAATGATGAGTTCAGATTCAAGTTCCATCATAGTGTAAGTGCAGTATTTGGCACAGAACCCTGGACTATCGCATTGTCCGTCGCCTACTAAAAAAATCGAATCGCTTTGTAATGTGGATTTTAGGTTATTTTTTTCCTCAAGCCAGGAATGATCGATTCCACCGTATATAATTTTTTTTAAATATTTGCGATAGGTTGTTTTAGAAAAAAAGGGAATTTTACACAAATCCATCATTTCCTTTACTGTGGTAAAGGATGATCCACTGCAAGTAATAGCAATTAATTACATTTCTGGCTGCAAAATTGGCTATTTTGGGTTGACTTTCCCATATTCTTTACATGTTCCATAAAGTTTTAATAAGCTGCCAACGGTCACTTTATCTAATTGTATTAGTTGCTCAAAACATTGCTCGTTGGGGCAACGAATATGCCTAAATAATCGATCTAAACAGGATTCAAAAACTATAAATTTCCTTTCTTCAAGAAATCCTGATTCGTTGGGAGGTATAACAATGAGAGCATCTGTGGTAAAGCTACTTTCTGCTTGTGAAAGATCTGTTTGGGAAATTGCAGAGAAATCAGGGGCATAGGTTTCATCTAGTGTTGTATTTACATCTAATGAGGTATCGATTGGTTCATTTGTCTCCATATTCTCAGTACAATCGTTTTCGGGAAAAATGCAAACGTCAATCGAACTCAGTGTTTCTGTCACATCTGAAATTGGCATCTGAACAACTCTTTGTTCAGCAGATACTAAAATTTGTGATGCGCTGGTCCCAGCTTGTGCCAAGTCATCATCATACTGTGCAACAGCAGACTTTATTGGCGTCAACTCCAAATCTGAAATATCTTTTGTAGTTTTGCTTTTTGAGGGTGTGGATTTCATTAATTCTGGATCAACGATGGGACAAAAAATTGAATAATCGTGATCATGATAAGTGTCACGGTAGCTGGCATGAAATCCGTATGAATTCTCCGAAAGAGAATAAGTAGATTCTTCTTCGTAGGTCTGGGTAGCCACCTCAACTTTTGTTACCTCGTTTACCAGGACAGATTTGAAACATTGGCATCTCCTGGGAGGCTCCCTCTTTTTTGGGATGTGCATAGATCTGTCTTCTGGAAAATAAGACGGAACAGCATTGTGTTTTAAAAGTGTGGCTTTTTTTTTTATTTCATATGACTCTGCAGAAAAATGGGCAGAGCACATCCTGAAACGATCTCCGTTGTTGTCTTTAAATATTTCATCGGCTGCAAAAATTAGTTCCTCATCTTTGAAACTAGATGGTGCTAGCCATTGTTTTATCATTTCCAATTCTTTTGGAAATTTGTGCAATTTTACATCCTGACTTTTATTTTTTACGCCTGTCCTATGTGGGCATGCATTAAAAATGCACTTTGGCATTGTGATGTAATCTGAAAAAAAAGACAGTAAATATTTGTAAAAAACATAAAATCAGATTATAATTTAAATCATGCAAAATATCAAAAGTTAAAGTTGTTTTTATAAAATTTATATATTACATAAATTTATACAAAAAGACTTCCTTTTTTAAATTTGAACGGATGTCATTAGACACAGCCGATCACATGTTTAAAGTGCCGTGCACCCTTCTCTAAAGGAAGTTATTGGTTTTGCCATGTCTGAAAAAAGTAGTGCGAGAGCTGCTGCGTACGCTAATGCTGGCTAGT
>NW_027507718.1:509710101-509900101 GCF_037356315.1 Lithobates pipiens | reverse complement strand
TCCGTTGAAAATATTTAGAACATGTTTTCTTTCTAGGTCCATCTGAATTTTCGATGTAAAAAGTCTGATGGGGCATACACATAATCGGAATATACAATGAAAAGCTCCCGTCTGAATTTTTCTGTCGGACATTCCGCTCGTGTGTGCACGGCATTACAGATCATCCCACAAACAGTACACCAAGCACCACTGATACCTCTTAGCCCTTGTACACACGGTCGGAGATTCCGACAACCAAATCCATCGGAGTAATTCCGACGGATTAATTCTGGAAGAGGTCCAGGAGTGATGTTGCATACACACGGTCGGACTAAATTGTCGGAAAATCCGATTGTACATAACGTGATGACGTTATTTCGTTACGATGGGACTACGTTCAGGCTAGTAGCCAATAGCTTTGGTCTAGGAATTTGATCTGAGCATAGGTGGCACTTTGTCCGTCAGAGTAGGCTACACATGATCGAAGTATGTCCAATAGGAGCATTTTGTCGGAAAATTTTATCATAAACAGTCCGATGCAGACCACACACAGTCGGAATATCCGACAAAACGCTCCGATAGGAAACATTCTGACGGATTCTCCGACCATGTGTACAAGGGCTTATACATACAGGTATGTCAGCGTCCCCAAAAAAACATCTATCTGTCCCTTATCACTGCCAACACCAAATAAACACTGATTTGGGTTATTTTTACTAAAGAAATGTAGCAGCATAATTTTTGGTTTAAGAAAATGCATTTTTTTTGAAAATTTTCAGTATTTTTTTTTATTTGTAGTGTAAACAATAAAAACCCCAGCAGTGATTACATACCACCAAAAGGAAGCTCTAGTTGTGTGAAGAAAAAAATAAAAATAAATGTCATTTGGGTACAGTGTTGTATGACCGCACAATTGTCATTCAAAATGTGACAGCGCTGAAAGATGAAAATTTCATCTGGGAAGGAGGGGGGTGAAAGTGCCCAGTATTGAAGTGGTTAACGGTGTTCACACAATTTTTTGTCTGTTCGCATGTTCTGCTTCGAAACAAACTGGGGGGTGTTCAGCACATCCCTGCTAAAAACATTTGATTGTTCACCATCTGCGCAGAAATAATTTACATGTAGCTTTTTTTTAAATATATCCAATAATGTTGAATATATATATATATATATATATATATATATATATATATATATATATATATATATATATATATATATACTTATATAGTATTTCAAACACATGTAGAGAACTTTCAGAAGTCTGATCTCCTATAACACCGGCCAGTTTGTCACGATCTCTACAGGAATAATTAGGAACTGTGTCACCAGACCCAGATAAGATTTGTAGGACACTTTGCACAGCCTTACTCATATCATTGCAGGAATCATACATACAGTGGTGTGAAAAAGTGTTTGCCCCCTTCCTCATTTCCTGTTCCTTTGCATGTTTGTCACACTTAAGTGTTTCGGAACATCAAACCAATTTAAACAATAGTCAAGGACAACACAAGTAAACACAAAATGCAATTTGTAAATGAAGGTGTTTATTATTAAAGGTGAAAAAAAATCCAAACCATCATGGCCCTGTGTGAAAAAGTGATTGCCCCCTAAACCTAATAACTAGTTGGGCCACCCTTAGCAGCAACAACTGCAACCAAGCGTTTGCGATAACGTGCAATGAGGCTTTTACAGCGTCCTGGAGGAATTTTGGCCCACTCATCTTTGCAGAATTGTCCTAATTCAGTTACATTAGAGGGTTTTCGAGCATGAACGGCCTTTTTAAGGTCATACCACAACATCTCAATAGGATTCAGGTCAGGACTTTGGCTAGGCCACTCCAAAGTCTTCATTTTGTTTTTCTTCAGCCATTCGGTGGTGGACTTGCTGGTGTGTTTAGGATCATTGTCCTGCTGCAGAACCCAAGTTCGTTTCAGCTTGAGTACACGAACAGATGGTCGGACATTCTCCTTCAGGATCTCTTGGTAGACAGCAGAATTCATAGTTCCTTTTATCACGGCAAGTCTTCCAGGTCCTGAAGCAGCAAAACAGCCCCAGACCATCACACTACCACCACCATATTTTATTGTTGGTATAATGTTCTTTTTATGAAATGCAGTGTTCCTTCTACGCCAGATATACTTGGACACACACCTTCCAAAGAGTTCCACTTTTGTCTCATCGGTCCACAGAATGTTGTCCCAAAAGTCTTGGGGATCATCAAGATGTGTTGTGGAGAAATTGAGACGAGCTTTGATGTTCTTTTTGCTCAGCAGTGGTTTTCTCCTTGGAACTCTGCCATGCAGGCCATTTTTGCCCAGTCTTTTCCTGATGGTGAAGGCATGAACGCTGACCTTAACTGAGGCAAGTGAGGCCTGCAGTTCCTTGGACGTTGTTGTGGGGTCTTTTGTGACCTCTTGGATGAGTCGTCGCTGCGCTCTTGGGGTAATTTTGGGCGGCCGGCCACTCCTGGGAAGGTTCACCACTGTTCCATGTCTTCGCCATTTGTGGATAATGGCTCTCACTGTGGTTCGCTGGATTCCCAAAGCTTTGGAAATGGCTTTATAACCCTTTCCAGACTGATAGATCTCAATTACTTTCTTTCTCAATTGTTCCTGAATTTCTTTGGGTCTCGGCATGATGTGTAGCTTTTAAGGATCTTCTGGTGGACCTTACTGTGTCAAGCAGCTCCTATTTAAGTGATGCCTTGATTGTGAACAGGTGTGGCAATAATCAGGCCTGGGTGTGGCTAGAGAAATTGAACTCAGGTGTGGACAACCACAGTTATAGTATGTTTTAACAAGGGGGGCAATCACTTTTTCACACAGGGCCATGATGGTTTGGATTTTTTTTCACCTTTAATAATAAACACCTTCATTTACAAATTGCATTTTGTGTTTACTTGTGTTGTCCTTGACTATTGTTTAAATTGGTTTGATGTTCCGAAACACTTAAGTGTGACAAACATGCAAAGGAACAGGAAATGAGGAAGGGGGCAAACACTTTTTCACACCACTGTATGGTAACCCAGAGTCACATTAGGTAAAATATTAGGATTTTTGTTTATTTTATTTATGGCAAAAATGAAAGTCAACAGTTAGCGATAGTAATGGGGCATAGGCCTAGGAGAGAAGAAAACACAAAGTTATATAATTATATATGATGGACATTATTATTATTATTTTTATTATTTATACATTATTATAGTAGATTTTTTTAATACTTGCTATGAACTCCATTGTCAATTACCAGAATTCCGTCTGAAAAACCATCCAAGATTTTTCCGACAAAAACTCAGATCATGTGTACGCGGCACAAAAGGATAGAGACAAGAGAGAGCTGCTGCTTTTGGGAACAGCACTGGTTCAAGATTGGGCTCAGGTATTTGGGGAAGTAAGGGCAGAGCTGCAAATGAAAGTTTTTTTTTTTTAGTACAGAGATTGCATTCAGATTAAAACCTTTTTGCCTTTACAACTACTTTAACCACTTGCCAACAAGCTGCTGTCATTATACAGCGGTAGGTTGGCTCTTTTCTGCGAATTACCTTAGCTGTACGTAGACTCCTTTAAGAGCCATAGCAGGCTCTCTTAAAAGGGACCTGATGCGCGTGGCCTGCAGCCGCGATGTCTGCCAGCCACCCACGATCCCAGGAAAGAGAGCCAGAATGGGGATCTGTCAATGTAAACAGACAGATGCCCCTTCTGACAGGGGAGGCAAGAAAGATCTGCTGTTCCTAGTGATTAGGAACAGCAATCTCTCACCTCCTCCAGTCAGTCCCATCCCCCCACAGTTAGAAACACCTTCCAGAGAATACATTTACCCCTTGATCGCTCCCTAGTGTTAACTCCTTCCCTGCCAGTGTAATTTATACAGTAATCAGTGCATTTTTATAGCACTGATCGCTGTATATATGTCAATGGTCCCAAAAAAGTGTCAAACGTATCCGATCTGTCGTAGTCCCGCTAAAAAACACAGATCACCGCCATTACTAGTAATGAAAATATAATATTAAAAATGCCATAAAAATTCCATAAATCTATTTCCAATTTTGTAGATGCTATAACTTTAACACAAACCAATCACGTACGCTTATTGTGATTTTTTTTTTACCAAAAATATATAGAAGAATACATATTGGCCTAAACTGATGAAGATTTTTAATTTTTTAATTTTTTGGGGTTATATTTATTTATTTATTTATCTATTCCACTTCAGTGAAATTTTCCGAGAGACGTTTTCAGCTTTGCAGTTCAATTTCGTCCCGTCTCATTTTCACATCATAGTGGCTCATTTAACATTATATTTATTTATTAAATATTTACTAAATTTTTACAAAAATAGGACTACTCCTGTTACTTTACCTGTTTCTGTCTCTTTCCCACTTTCCATCCCCCCCCCATCCACTCCCCCCTTGTTTGTTTGTTTTTTGTTTTTTTTTCTAGATCCCTTCAGTTTCTAACTCACAACCCTTCATCTTCTTTAATTTTTTCCAGATATTTATCCGATGTTTTAAATTTTTTCCAACCCTCCCAGGTACTGATATATTTCCTATAGTGTCCTGTGTCCCTACTACTTAATAAATCCATTTTATTATAGTAATCTATTTGTTCATACCACTCTCTTATACCTGGTATTTCACTGTTTAACCATTTTTTGGGATCAAACACTTTGCAGCATTCAGGAGTTTTGGGGTTATTGTTTTCGTTTATCGTTTCTTTGGGATTTTGGAATCATGAAATAAGCAAGTCCATATATTTTTTTCTATTTTCTCACCAGTTATTTCCTTTATGTTACTCACTATTTCTTGCCAAAACCCTTTTATGTTTGGACACTCCCACTATATATGAACCATCGTTTCCCTTTGTTTACAGTTTCTCCAGTACAATGGTGTTCTCTCTGGTTGGTATCTATGCATTCCCTTGGGGGTCATATACCATATTATTAAGAATTTATATTTATTTTCAATGGTATTCATATCCCAGGTATTATTATATCCCATTTCTATTATCTTTTCCACTTGATGGAATTCTAACTTTATATCCAATTCTTTTTCCCATTGTTCTATGTAAACAGTTCTTTGTCCCACTTGTTTATAATACCAAGCTAATTACCTTCAAAGCCATCTAGCGATCAGCAGGATAAGCAGTATTGCTATCACCTGCTTATTTAAATTGCAAGTCAGTATAGTTAGCTCCAATTCTCTTTCATATATTTTCTATTGAACTGGATTCCAGGCAATGAATACTATGTACACTGGCTGACTTATGTATATACGTGTGTGGATGCCACAAGTATATTTATTTGGATATGCAATATAAGTAGTGTCGGTGCACTTTCAGTGTTTATTTTATTGACACATATTGTGCCTTAGATATTAACGGGATGCATTTTTTTATGAATATACATTGGAGGCAATATTGTTGAGTCCATACAACAAAATCAAATATAAACTTAATAAAGTTAAAATAAACTAAAATAATCAAACAAAACATGGGAGTTTAATTAGACTCTATTCCCCCTCTTGTTTTAAACAATATAGCCATCACAAAAGGTCCATTCCCAATGCTCATAGCCACCTTTGGAAAGTTCCTTGCAGCATTATTTTAAGTATCAAACATCACTTACTCATCAGCACTCATATTTAGCAATGTCCATTACAGTCCAGTCTAATAAGCATACCTTATATATTTTTTGTTACCTGATACACCCCCATATTACAACCTGCATTCCTGATACGTTGGGAGGCTTTGATGGGCCCCTGGGGTCGTCTTCTCTTATCCATCAGGAGGCGCTGATGGCATGATGGCCAATGCTATCAATCTATCCAATCAAGACCCGAGAACCCCGGGCAGAGGAACATCGAGTCTCCACCAAGTTAAATTCCAGGGCTCAGGTAAGTAAAACAGGGGGGCTGGGGGGCTGGTCCCTGGCAGGTCTTTTTTTTAGGAAAATGCATCCTATGCGAAGGTGAAAAAACATGAGGGTTTAGAACCCCTTCAACCCCTTCAAGAACTGGAAGGATTTAACTGACAATTGCGTGGTCGTGCAACACAGTATTTGTGCTATAAACTCTGTCAGCAAGGCAAGGTCGAGATTTTGTTGAACACCAAGTGTGGTGAGTTCACACTGCATGCATATATGATTACACATTGATACTTCATACATGATAACTGCATGTATATTCCATGTATAATTGTAAATCTTTTCAAACAGAAGCTCCTGAAGAAGCAAGATTTTCAAAATTGCGACACATGTTGAGCCCAAAGTGTTTTTATTTTATTTTTTTTCTCAATCAAAGATTTTATTGAAAATAAGATCAGGTTTACAGTCAAAGTCTGAATACATATATCATTGCAATCAAACTGTAAACAACAAAACATAACATATAAGTACATCTCCACTGTGTTCAGATTCTGTTAGCGGCTTGATTAGGGTAAGGGCACAATTGAAGACTTAAAGTAGTGTATGAAGTTTGGGTACAGTTGAGAACGATGGAGGGTGTGGGGAGGGGGGGAGGTAGGGGGTAAGGAGGGGGGGGGTGTGGGGTGTGGTTATCCCATCGCTATCATTCATAGCTCCGTTAATTAGAAAGGTTCTATGTCTGCTTAAGCTTTGCTCCCACCGTGATAAGGGTCAACAGATGCTAAAAAGTTTAATCTCTAAGCGTGTGGAATTCAGGGGAGAGTGTGAAGATCAGCCATGGCTGCCATGTTTTAATAAAGTTCGTGCTATTTTCATGTTTGGTAGCCACAATCTCCTCCATCTTGTAGATGTATTGCACTCTGTCTAACCAGTCTGTAATGCTCGGTGTTTTGGTTGTTTTCCAATGCATTGGTATCAGTGTTTTAGCGGCCGTGAGTAAGTGTCTGGACAATGATTTTTTGTAGCGGCTTAGATTGGTGGGAACCAGATTGATCAAGCACATAGCCGCGTTCAATTCTAGGCGAGTTTCTGTTATGTGCTTTATCCAGTATTTGATCGCATCCCAGTAGGCTTGTATTAGCGGGCACTCCCACCATATGTGCAGAAAGGTACCTTTGTGAGTCTTACATCTCCAGCACAAGTCTGAGGTGGAGGGAGACCATCTCCTGGTTTGTTGTGGCGTAATATACCATTGAGTTAAAATTTTGTAGGATATTTCCTGGTATTTAGAGCTTAAGGAGCACTTGTGTGCTAGCACGCATGCTTTATTCCATTGCTCCTCAGATATGCTTGTCTGGAGATCACGTTCCCACTTTGTTTTGAATTTGTTTTTGTCAGCTTGTGATGCTTGAATTAGCAATGAGTATGCAAGAGATGTGGTGTTCATTATTGGTGATCTCTGTAAACATATGTTCTCAATCCGAGTCAATGGGAGGCGGAATTGCTTTTTATATTTGTTATTTACCAGGAAATCATGTAATTGGATGTAGAACCAACTTCCAGGAAACAGCTCCCCCACCTCCTCGGTCAAAGTTTCGAATGACTTAACTTGTGTACCTGATATACATGTATGCACTAGGAAGTCTTGTGGTAGGTTATGGTGCAGGCCTGGGATGAAGTCGGAGTTGTTCGCAAGTGGTGTCAGGGGACCTGGGTTTGTTGCGATCTTTTGTGATTTTACCAGCGTTTGCCAGATCTTTATTGTTGTTTCAATTAGTGGGTGATCTATAAGTTTGGGCTGTCTGGCATGAAACGACCATGGGAGGTAGAGGATGCCGCGTCCCGCCAAGTTGTTTTCTATTTGGACCCAATCCTTATTCAGGCCATGGCAATGCCAGTCTATAACTCTTGTGACATGGGTAGCCTGGTGGTACTTTTTGAAATCGGGCAAACCTATACCCCCATCTCCTTTAGCCAGTGTTAAATGTCGGAATTGGATTCTAGATTTCTTATCGGCCCACAGAAATCTCCTTTGAATTTGGTGTAATGTTTTAAAAAAGATTTCCGGGATTTTAATTGGTAGGGCATTAAATACATACAGAAGTTTAGGGAGTACCGTCATCTTTAAAACGGCGGCCCTCCCAAACCAGGAGAACATTTTTGTATTCCACTTAAGGAGGTCTCTTTTGATCGTGGCAAGTAGGGGTTTATAGTTTGCATCATATAATTTTTCAATGTCGCTGGATAAATTTATACCCAAATATTTAAGGGCGCCCCGTTCCCATTTATAGGGGTGATTGGTTTGCAAATTTTCAAGGAGGTTCTGTGGTAGGGTGAGGTTTAGGGCTTCCGATTTAGACTGGTTTATTTTAAAGTTGGATATGTATCCAAATGTTTGAAACACTTTGTGTAGGTTGGGTATCGAGATGTGAGGATTGGTGAGAAAGAATAGGAGATCATCAGCATAAGCAGCAATTTTATATTCTCTATCCTTTAGTGTAAATCCCTGTATGTCCTTGTTTAGGTTAATAGTTCTAATTAAAGGTTCCAGGGTCAGAATAAAGAGGAGTGGTGACAGGGGGCAGCCTTGGCGTGTACCGTTATGAATGGATATGGGTTCTGAGAGAATATTGTTAATTTTGATTTTGGCCTGGGGGTTCCGATAGAGAGCTGAGATCCATGACAACATGTTTCCTCCAAGGCCAATGTGCGAGCATGTAGCCATCATGTACTCCCATGAGACCCTATCAAAGGCTTTCTCGGCATCGGTAGAGAGCAGCATGCCCTTGGTGCCGGATTTGCGTGCAAAATGTATCAAGTTCAGGGCCTTAATGGTGTTGTCACGGGCCTCCCTCCCCGGCATGAACCCCACTTGTTCAGGACCGATCATGTTCGCTAAAAGGGGTTTTAGTCTATTGGCTAGTATTTTGGCTAGGAGTTTTAGGTCTATGTTGAGGAGTGAGATGGGTCGGAAGTTTGCGCAGTCCGTGTGTTCTTTGTTGGGCTTAGGAATCACAGCTATGTGTGCCATGAGGAAGGATTGGGAGTCATGTTGGTTTTTTGCCAAGAAATTAAAGGCTGAGCGGAGGGGCTTTATTAGGGCAGTAGTGTAAGTTTTATAATATTGTGATGTGAAGCCGTCGGGTCCGGGGCTCTTCCCTGTTTTCAGGTCTGTAATCGCGTTTGAGATTTCAGTGGCAGTTATGGGGTCCTCAAGTGCGTTTGTGTCCTCCACTGTCAGTGATGGGAGCCCGCTATTCCGTAGAAAATCATGTATATTATCCCGTTTCGTGTGCGTAAGGTGAGGTGGTTTGTGTTGGGCTGGAAGATTATACAGATCAGAGTAATAGTTATGGAATATACGTGCTATTTCTTCCGGGTTGTGTTTCAAAATGCCTTTCCTATCTTTCAACGCGTGGATATGGTTCGCCAGCGTGGCGTCTTTTAAAGCTTTGGCTAGTTGTTTACCACTCTTGTCTCCGTGTTCGTAAAAAATACTTTTCTTAAAAAACAGGGAGCGTTTAAGTTTCATGTCTAACAGGAGTCTTAGGGCGGTCCTGTGTTGAGTTAATTGACTTTCTACTTTGAGTGATTGGGATTGTTTGTGTTGCAATTCAAGGTTTGCTATTTGCTGGGAGAGTTTGTTAATTTCAGTTTCCCTTTCCCTCTTTTTCCTGGCACCCCATTTAATAAGTTCGCCTCTAATTACAGATTTGTGTGCTTCCCAATTATTCAAAGGGGTAGTGTCTGTGTCAATGTTGTGAACAAAATAGGTGTTGATGGCGTGTAGTATGTCTTCTTTTATAATTGGATCAGTGAGTAGGTTGGAGTTCAGTCTCCAGTTAAATACAGACTTGCATGGCGCTTTTAGCTGCAGTGTAACCGCCGTAGGTGCATGGTCGGAGAGGGCCATAATGCCTATTTCCGCTGAGAGTAGGTTACCAAGGTCCCTTTGCGAAATGAATATCATATCTATTCTTGAATATTTTTTGTGTGGTGCGGAGAAAAAGGAATAGTCCCTGCCTGTGGGGTGTATGGATCTCCAAGAATCCACTAGTGTTAGTGATTGCAGGAGGGCTTTTATTCTTTTGAGTGTTCTATACGGCACTTGCGTGTGTCCTGTGGAGGTGTCTTTCAGGGGTGCAAGAGGGACATTAAAATCTCCTCCAAGGAGGATGCATCCTTCAGCAAACCATTTGAGTTCCCCTACGATTTTATCGCAGAAAGATATATGGGAGGTGTTAGGGAAGTAAACATTAGCGAAGGTTATGGGGGACCCTTCCCATGAGCCCTTGAGGAATAGGAAACGCCCCTCGGGATCGGCCAATTGTTGCTTCAGCACAAAGGGAGCGTCTTTGTGGAAGAGGGTGGATACTCCTTTAGTTTTGGCCAGGGGGTTGGTGGCGTGATATACTGTGGTAAAGGCGTTGTCAGTGAGCCTAGGAATATTACTGCTTTTAAAATGGGTTTCTTGTAGGAAGACAACTGAAGGTCTGGCTTTTTTAAGTTCCCTCAATAGTTTAGACCTCTTTTCGGGTACATTTAGACCGTTCACGTTATGGGAGATAATGGTAGGAGCTTTTCCCAGGAAAGCGTATGCCATGGTGAAGGTGTAACTGCTAGCGTGATATGTTTTGAGGGGACACAGTAGTCAGCCAATATAATCTGGACCCACTGTTATCGTGAGGTGTGAACGGGTAGGGGTAATGTAGAAGTAAGGGGGTGACTATGTAAATAGGGGGTAAGGATAAGTAGGGGAGGGGGATGGAACAGGTAGGGTGGTTTGGTGGGGCAGATCGATCTGCCCACCTTGTGGGACGAGTCAGACCAGCGTCTGGCTCGGTCCAAAGTACGGTGGTACTTCCCCTGTTGGGGTAGTGGGAGGTGTATTAGCAGGTAGTAGTATAAGTTGCGCTGTGTAGCAGCGCAGTGTGATATTAGAGGTAGTTAACCTTATGGAAAGGTCCGATGGGACCTGAGGACCAAAGAGTTTTAAGCTTGGGGGGGGGGGTTTCCCCCTGTGAGATTAGGGTGTCTGGGATCAGACGTAAGGCTAAGTTGGTAAAAAGTATTAGCCTCAGGTGGTATCGCTTGGGGCAATGACATTGCACATGGGCATTGCCCAAATTAACCGTTAATGTTAAGAAAAAACCTTTATCAACAGAACATAACCATGAGGAACGTATAAAATCGCCTAAGGTGATGGACCTAAAAAAAAAAAAAAAAATCTATTATACCAAGCTCAGGCAGGAGTAATTCAGGTCAAAGGTGGTTGAGACCTGCACATCTGCCAGCCTAGAATGGTATCATAACAGTCTGCAACCCGGAATGTAACAATAAACAGTAAATAGTTTAACCTTTTAACAAACCAACGGACCCATTGAACCAATTGACCAGGAGTGTAGGCCCGAGATATATACTCAATACGGTGCAGCTGCAGCTCCGAGCATACATCTTAAGTCTCCACTATGGCAGGATCAGAGTGGCCCGCATAAAGTTCAGGAAGCTGTAAGAGGAACCCGGTTGTCCGTGTCAGGTATATACCCTACCAGACTGCACCGGGGAGACATCAGCTAGCGTGGCATTTGGTACTTACAGTTCAATTGGAAGCAAAAGACCAGGTGCGGTCGTATGTCACTCTGACTAGTGGTATACTGCGTGTAATTTACACATGAGATCAGTGTTCACGTTAAAATTATGTACGTCGTCCGTAGGCAATCGGGTGGTCACAATGTTCAATGGGTGGCAACAGAACAAGGGTTGCAGGGACAGAACTTTTGAGCAGCCCCATCTGCTCAGTAGTCCCTTGCGTCTCTCCCTCTTGGGCTTCTGGCATTTCTGGAGGGGTACGGGGGCTCAAAACTGTTTCTGTCCGGATTCCTGCGGTGTCTACCAGGTTGGTAGGTCGACTGCGCATGTGACGGTCCCGGCGAGAATTGCGGATTGTTCACTTCTGGAGGTGGGCGGAACTCGGCATACCACTCTGGGAGCTCTACGGTGTCAATCTGAAGCTCATCACAAAACTTGTTGAGGTCCCCTGGTACTTTGAGTAAGTGTTGCTTCCCCAAGAAGTTTGCTTGAAGCGCGAACGGGAACTTCCATCTATAACTAATTCCCTTGTGCCGTAGTACTTCCAGGAGTGGCTTCAGGGCTCTCCTGTTTTTGAGTGTAATTGGCGACAGATCTTGGAAGAGTTGGATCACAGCGTCTTCATGTACTATCCGCTCTCTGGCCCTGGCCTTTTGAAGAATGTCTTCCTTCAGGCAGTAGTTGGGTAAACAGCAAATGATGTCCCTCGGTGGGTTTCCATCTTGTGCCCTAGGCCTGAGGGCCCTATGCGCCCTGTCGAAATCAATAGGGGATTGTTCCGGCCTTTCCATGAGGGTATTGAATATGGCTGTGAGAGTCGGCTTAATTTGTTCTTGGGGGACAGTCTCAGGTACTCCTCTAATTCTGATGTTATTTCTGCGTCCTCGATTGTCTAAATCTTCAATTTGTCGATTCATGTCTATCAGGTGTTGGGAATGGGTGGCTGCGATGTCATCCAATCTTATCAGGGCTCTGTCTCTTCTCTTCCCTGCCTGGTCGGTTATCGCCAGTTGTTCCGTTAGGCGTAGAATTTCGGTTTTAATGTCCGTTATTGCAGTTGTGAAGGAGCTTTTAATGTCGGCCGCAATGTCAGTCATGGCCGCATAGGTGAGCAGGTGGTCAGTCCTATTGGCCCCAGCAGTGGAGTCTTCAGAGGCAGGTAGAGAGACCTCGTCGTCCTCCATATCTTCTATGATACCGTTGTCCTGCGGGGGCGTCTGTTTGGAATGTTTACCGCTGCCCGAGTATTTAAATTTACTCAGGTTTGCGGACGATGGTTTGCTCTGCGGGGTCCCCAGAGAGCGCAGGGTATGGGTATGTGTACTTCTCCGTGAGTGCGTTGACATAGTCAAGATGATCCGTTTTCACTTCTCAGGTCCCCAGGTCACCAGGGTTGTTTTACATCAATAGCATATAGGCTATACACCAGGCCGCTGCCCCTATTGCCAGTTCTGAAAATATGTGGCAGGTTAGCAATGGAGGGGGGTGTATCCAATGTGCACACCTTACAGGTGTACTTTTGTGTCCCGGAGAGCCAGGTCAGTCTAGTGCAGGTGGGTTTAGGAGTGTGGAGAGCAGTCAGGGTGTAGCAATATGGCCGCTGGTGTTCTTTCAACCTGCTGGCTCTTGTTGTCCCACTGGTGGCTCTTGTCCCCCAAATGACCTAGGGCTTGTAGGGAGAGGTGACAGGGGGAACCGGGTGTTGGGCAACGTTGTCTGTGAGGGTGAGGGGGGTGAGATGGGCTCTGTAACACTTACTGTGTGCCCAGGTTGAAGGCCCAAGTCGTGGCTGGCTTTTCAGCGGGTCCTGGTTGTGTCCTGGGGCTCCTCAACAGCGGTCGCCGGGTGTTCAGGGCCTGCTGATGTGGCCTGTCGCTCAGGTGCCCAGCGGTGGAGGTCCGGTCGGAACGGCCGATTCACGGGCCCCAAGATGGCGCCCGTGGGAGTCTGCTGCGGCCTACTTCGTCTCCCCGGGTGTAGAGAGGGGCCTTTCTGCTATTATCCACGCCTGTCCAGATTCCCCTTAGTTGGTGGGTCACGGACCCGCGGGGATGTAGTGCGGAGGCTCCGGTAATCGTTGGTGGCGTGTGGCGCGATGCGGCCTGCCTGTAGGCCGCAAGATGGCGCCCGGCCGTCCCTATGCCTCGCGGCGTTCCGCAGCTCCAAATTCGTTCCCGGCTTCCAGACAACCCCGCGGGGAGTCGTCCAACGGCCGGTACAGTAGCCCCGGGTAGGATGGACGCTTGTCCCAGTCGTTCGAGCTCCGGATGGCGGCGGATAGCAATCACCGTCCCGGAGCTCTGTCTCTGTACGTCCGCACTCGTCCCGTGTTTTTAAACCTTCGAGACCTATGCATGCCATACCCCAGTGGAGGCTTCCTTGACTTGGTCATCAATACCCCACAGGAAGTATATTTGTGGCATTCATCTTTAGGGTTGATCAATGTGTCCTCTTTTCTTTGTATTGTCTAATTAATTGATATTATTCAATGTGTGATTGTATACAATAATTGTGAACTATTAAAATGTGTTATAATTTTTTTGTATGTGCCTTTAAAGTTCATTTCTTTTCTCTATCCTTCATATAGGAAAGACTATCATTCTGACATTCTGACAAACATTGCTGGATTATCTGAAACACAACAAAAAGTCTAAAAATACATATTAACTTTTAAGTGTTACCGATTTTAAGGTTTGTTGTCGTTATGTAAAGTAAGGCTTATTGTCATCAAAATGCTCTTTTATTTATTTCATTCATATAGGATTGTTTTTCTTGGCTATATAGACATTAAGAGCTAATAGTATGGGTTCCAATAATTACTAATTTTCTATATCATTTATTATAGTATTTATGCATCTATTCATCAAAAACTATTATTTATAGTTACATATATCAAAATAATTGTAGATGGTGAGATATGTGATACAAACCGCTTTGCTTGTTAAGGAGCATGTCTTAATAAAATGTTTTTCGTATTTAAATCTGGTCTTATCAGAATAATATAGCATTTTGTAAAAAAAATACAAACAAGTATTCCTGCATTTGAAAAAAATATAGCAAATATCTCTACTAGCACAGTGTTCTTCCCTGTAACACTCATATAAGCTGGAATAAAAGCGATCCAGACACTGCAGAACACCAGCATGCTGAAGGTGATGTATTTGGCCTCATTGAAACTATCTGGTAAATTTCTGGCCAAGAAAGCCATAATAAATGCCACAGCTGCTAGAAGTCCCATGTAACCTAGAAGTAAGGAAAATGCCACCATAGAACCTTCATTACACTGAATGATAATTTTGTCTAGACATGAGTGAGTGTTCATTTCTGGAAAAGGTGGAGAAATGGATAACCAAATCAGGCAAATTAAGACCTGAATAGATGAAAAAACGAAGACAACACAATAGGTACATTTAGCCTGAATATATTTCTTCCAGCAACTTCCAGGCTTGGTGGCTTTGAAGGCTAGATAAACCATTATAGTCTTAGCCAAAATACAGGACATAGTCACGGAGCTGATGATACCATATGAGGTGTGACGAAGCAAGCAGCTGGCATGTACTGGACGACCGATGAACAAAAGTACACAGAGGAAGTTTAACATAATGGAGACCAATAAAAGGAAACTCAGACTTTGATTATTAGCTTTGATGACTGGAGTGTCCCTGTATACAATGAAGATAACCAAGATAATAAATGTTTTAAAAAAATGTAATAAAGAAATGATTGAGATCACAATTGCTATTGGAGCATTGCTGTAGGAGAGAAAATCAGTTGGCTTTGGAACACACTGGTTCTTATCATTTGGCCACTGGTCCTCTGGGCACTTTATGCATGAAACTTTGTCTAGTAAAAAAGATACATAATACGTCTGTTAATCATTATTGCAAATATTATTGGCACTGAAAAATACATGGGGATGATTAACTAAAGGAGTAGAGACTGTTTACCCAATGAATGTTAGTAAAATATCTGTTTTTTAAACCTTTATCAAACATAATTATGTATTCAAGGTGAACAAACGTTCGCTCTTTTCACTGTAAACTACACTTTCAACATGAACATTTACTACTAATGCCTACTAAACCTATACTATCTTGAAAAATTTACCGTGTCAGTAAATAAAATCAATATGTGGGTAAAAAAATATTTTTTAAATATCAGATTTTTTACCCCCATATTTAAATACCGCCTGTGTATTCCACAACATTTCACAGAGCACAGAGTATCTTTAACTACTTGTGGACTGCCCACCCGCAATGTACAGCAGACAGGTGGCACCGCACAGGCAAAGTGATGTATCCATACACCGCTGCCTGCTTCTGACTGAATGTACACAGTGGGAGCCTGTGCAGGCCAATGATTCACAGCCCAGAGCTCTGTGTTCACAATCAGAAAATTGTCTGTGTTGACAATTTCTTTTTTATCAAGGACATGCAGTAGAAACCATTTTGGCCAAAATGTATGAAGGAATTTTTTTTATTGGATATGTTTTGGAGCAGAATTTAAAAAATATTTTTTTTCAAAGTTTTCAGTATTTTTTCAATTATATTTATATAATTTATATATTTATATCATTTATAATTTAAAAATTATATACATTGTGTTTGAGTACAGCATTGTATGACAATGCAATTACCCGTTAAAGTAGCACAGCATCAAAAAATGCTCTGGTCATGAAAGGGGTTAAATCTTCCAGATGTCAAGTGGTTAATATATTGGCTGTTTTTGTATTATATATTGTGACTGGGGATATCTCAGAATGTTTGTGGAAGTTTTTTTTATGTAAAGAATGTTACTTTTTGAATTTCAATAGATCAAGTGCTATAAGTTCTCCAAGTTCCAAAAGTATGCAAATTCTTATGCCATGTACACACGGGCAGTTTTCACGTCAGAATAAACTCCGAAGGTTTTTCTGACGGAGTTCCGACAGAATTCCGCTGAAACTGTCGTGCATACACATGATCACACCAAAGTCCAATCATTAAGAGCGTACGACGGGACTAGAAAAAGGAAGTTCAAGACCCAGTGCACCACCCTTTGGGCTCCTTCTGCTGATCTCGTGTTAGTAGAAGTTTAGTTAGAGACAATTTGTGCTTTTCAGACTCCAGCTTATTCCAATCATTATTCCAATCATGTTACTGCTGTTCAGTTTGTGCTTGTGGGTTTGTATCTGGTTTTCAGTGCGTGTAGTCAGTTCGTATCTGTATTTCAGTGCGTTCTGGTCTGCTCATTAATGATCTTCAGCTCGCTTTTCACAGACGTTGCTGTTCTTCAGTGCGTTCGTTTAAATTCGTTTTGACCAGCCAACCATTTTGAAACCATGGTGCGGGTACGTATTTGTTGTAGAGTTCGTGCTGTGTGGGGGCTTAGTGTTGGGGTTCATACTTTGATCCGAGCCCATGAACAGGGCGAGGAGGAGTTCATGGAGCAAGAATTGGTTACTCCAGCGTGACCAATTCTCGCACATGCCTTTGCTTCATGAGATCCAGGAGAATAATCCCAATGATTTCAGGAATTATCTCAGGATGACGGACCCCATTTTTCCCCATCTGTTGGCTTTGCTCACCCTTTATATCAGCAGGCAGGATACCTGCATGCGGCAAGCAAGCAGAGGTTAGTCGCCACCTTGCGGTACTCAGCGACTGGGAGAAGCCTGCAGGACCTCAAGTTCTCAACAGGCATCTCCCCCCAGGCTCTGGGGATGATTATTCCAGAGACCTGTTCTGCCATCATCCAAGTCCTGTAGAAGGACTATATTAGGGTAAGTTTTATCCCTAACATCACATTCTATGTATTTAATGTTTGCTAATGTATTGTATTTATTTCATCATTCCCTAATTACCATAATTGGAATATGCTGTGAATGCCCCCTTTATCCTCATGCATGCTGAAAGCTTTTTTTAATACTCGTTTTTTGGCCTACATGCATATTTGCCTTCACTAACTTCCCTAGCATGCTATCCTGGGCCCATATACATCTATAGCTAGTCCCTTTAACAATGTATATTGAAAGCTCCATTGTACTACTTTCACCAAAACACCCCCTAAAATGTGTCCAAATGTAATGTTTGTTCTTAAAGTAATTTACAACCCTCCCTCACCCCCTAAAATGTGTCTAAATATAATGTGTGTCCTTAAAGTAATTTATAACCCTCCCCCACCCCCTAAAATGTGTCCACATGTAATGTGTGTCCTTAAATTCATTTATAACCCTCCCCCACCTCCAAAAATGTGTCCAAATGGGATGTGTGTCTTTAAATTAATGTATAACCCTACGCCACCCCCTAAAATGTGTCCAAATGTAATGTGTGTCCTTAAATTCAGGCAGAGTGCCTAAGGATTTTTTTTGGGCTCCCAAAGTCACCTCAACCCCCACCCCCCATACAATTTTTATCAAGGGGCCATCAGAGGGGGTGAGAAATCTGATAAGTGGGCCTTATATTTTTGTCTTTTTAAATACTCCTTCAAATAAATGCTATACAGATGTTGTGCAAGAATGTGTTTGTGCAATCTCCTTGCAAAGTTATGTGCAAAAGTACTTATATTTTTTTTCTTGTTTGACTTCACAGTTTCCTTCAACGCCACAGGAATGGCAGACTGTGTGGCCTCCCATTTTGCTGACCATTGGGACTTTCCCAGCTGTGGAGGGGCTATAGATGGGAAGCATGTCCACATTGTGCCACAACCCCATTCAGGGTCTTACTATTATAACTATAAGGGGTTTAATAGTGTAGTGTTAATGGCGGTGGTGTTCCTCTATGTAGACGTGGGGAAGAATGGCTGGATGTCGGATGGAGGAGTCTTTGCCCAGATGGATTTTTATCAGTGTCTCCAGACTGGTGGCCTGGCATTGCCACCTGATGCAGACAACGTGGAAGAACTCCCCTTCGCCTTAATTGCAGATGAAGCCTTCGGTCTGGGCAAGCACCTGATGAGACCATTCCCCCAAAGGACCCTCACCCCGGAGAGGAGGGTTTTTAACTACCGGCTGGTCAGAGTGAGAAGAGTGGTTGAGAATACCTTCGGGATAATGACCAGCCAGTTCCGCCTGTTTCTGACAGCAATCCTTATGACGGACTACAAAATCAACCATATCATCCTGTGCTGCTGCATCCTGCACAATTAGTTAAGGAAAAATTCCCAGAATTATCTAGTCTCAGTTGGGCTTAAGGCCGGACTTATTACAGACAATTCCCTGATGAACCCGGATACAGACCGTACTGGCTTGGCACCCCAAAGCCCCGTGAAGTTCGGGAAAATATGTTAATTATTTTATGGGTAGGGGGGCCATTGCAATGCCAGACAATCTATAATTTTTTTAATAATTAAAACATTTTTGGGGATAAAATCTAGAATTTTGTTTATTGCTTGCCTTTCTTTTTGGCTGTCTCCCAGGTTTTCCTAGTACACTTGTAGTGCCAAGTGGATTTTCCTTTAGTAAATAAGCCCCATTGTCACTGTGAACACAAACTGACTTACAAAACTGGTATTGAGCATTGAAAGAAGAAGCCACACATTGTTGTATTTCAAAATGTTTACTCTGTGAACATTCACACATGTGCGTTTATAAAATGTGTTAATTTTTTTTCACAATTTTTTTTGTTTATATTTTTTCCTCAAGATCATTTTTTTTCACAATTTTTTTTTCCATCAATATATTATATATATATTTTTTTTACAAACAGGCATGTTTTAAAACATAACATACACAACTCTGGAACTTACAAAGTTCAACGTATAAAAACTGAAGGCAATATCAGACATTATAGTGTTAAAAATGTCTTGTTATTGCCGTAAATATGATAGGGTGATATCACCCCTGTAAAAGCCAAATTTTGAAGATGCACACAAATTGGGAGTCCAAATGCGTAATGTCAACATGTGCTATCTCCCATCACAGGGGTTCAATGAACGTGTTTTGGGGGTGCAATCCCTTCCTCTCTCCTACCAGCGTTATGAGGAAGGGGTTGCACCCACAAAACATGTACATTGAGATCCCCTGATGGCAGATAGCACATGTTGACACACTGTTTGCATCTTCAAAATTTGGCTTTTAAAATGTACAAATAAGAAAAAAATATTGTGTTCATCTTAAAAGAAAATGAAGAACAAGGGTTTGAGAGCTGGCCCTAGTAAAAGGTTCTGCCGCTTCCCCTTGCACAACCAGAATATCACCTAAAATTGCTGAAAAAACATGTATTTAGAAATATGCAGGCGTACATAGATTACCTGAAGCTGGGGTGTCGGACACTCACCTGGTGGGGTGCCCATGTCACCCACTTCCTCCACCTCTCCTTCCTCCACATCCTTGGGGGGCTCGGTCTAACCTCCCAATCAGGCTGGCGAGGTCGGGGGTCCCTGGGACCCTGTTGTCTGAGTCTTTTCTTCCCTATGAGAATGAAACAAATTCAGTCTATCCTGTCAAAAGCTTTTTTCAGCGTCGACTGACAGGAGTAGACCGAGGGTCCCGGACTCCTTTATTTCATGCACCACCAACAATGTTCTGGCGCCATTGTCTCGGCATTCTCCGGATACGAACCCTGCCTGATTGGTATGTACTAGTTCCCTCATTAAAGGTTTCAACCTTCCCGCCAGTACTTTAGCAAACAGCTTAATATCGTTGTTCAGCAAGGAGATTGGCCTATAACTTGAACATAAAGAAGTATCTTTCCCCTCTTTTGATATAATGGTTATGGCCACCTCTAAAGCCTCCTTCCTTATTGCCCACTTCATTTCCAATCCCATTTATCTATGCACACAATTTAGGGATCAGGATATCTCCAAACTTTCTATAACTTTCTATAATATAACGTTGTCAGCCCATGCGGGCCTGGGCTCTTACCTAGAGGAGCCTCTCTTTCTCTCCTTATCACTTCCTCTGTTACAGGTTCTTCCAACCCAATCCTATGCTCCTCTGAGATTTTATTTTGACCTAGCTCTTCTAAGAAAACCCTGGTTTTATCCTGTTATTTTTTTGCTCGGGTGATTCATTTTTTGTAATCGTGTACAGTTTCGCATAATATTCATGAAAGATTTTAGCTATCCCTGATGTGTTTTATATCGCCATACTTCTATCAACTGGTTCTGTTTTAAGATATTTTTTAAAGCCTTCCGCAGAACATTCCCAGTCCTCTGTGCACTTGACATACTGTTGATCCCTGGAGTCATACAAAAACTAAAATCTCCACCCAGGATATTTTATCCTTTCTTAAAATCCATAAACTTTTTTATGATGTTAATTGTATATTTTATTGGATTATTATTGGGGCAATAGATATTGGCCAGAGAGTATTCTTCCTCGTTAATTTTTTCCGGGTCTGTCACTCTGTCCTCTATGGCAAACCTTACTCCTCTGGCAAATCCTATAGCAATCCCCTTAGCTCTTTTTATTGGAGAGTCCCCATAATACCATACTGGATAGTCTCTTGATAATATTTTTAAATTTGAGTCATATGATATATGTGTCTCTTGTAATAGGACTACATCCGCTTTATAATGTTTAAGTTCTCTTATTTCTCTTTATAGGAGCTTTTAAGCCACGGACATTGTAAGTCATAAAGTTAAGGGTGGTCCTCTCTGCACACTGAGCTCTGGGACATATCTTCCCCTCTCCCTCTTCCGGGAGCACAGTGGGCAGAGACCACCCCTACCCTCATCTATATCTTGATCCTTTCTAGAGCAGATCCCTGAGAAAGAACCCCTCCTTTTCCCCCCTCTCCCTTCTACCCTCCCTTCCCTTCCTTTGGGGTGATTGGCCTTCCCGTGACCCCATGGATCGAAGGCCCTCCTCCTCCTCCTAGGCCCTTTGCTCCCCCCCCAAAAGTTCAGACTCTACCTGCTGGTCCCGTCAGACCAGCTGCTCCCCAAAAATAGGGATGACCCTTCCCCGCCCCCTCTCCCTACAGTATTTTGCAAACATCTCTGCCAGCTCTCCTTTAGCTGGCAACTGTTTTTTTGGTCTAGGTTCAGTAACCAGTTCTTCCTCTCTGTCCTCACAGATGCTCTCTGAAATATCAAATACAAAGCAGATCACTCACCCCTCTGTTGGCTCACTCATGGAGGTTTCTGAAGGGAGTAACAGGTTATCATAATAAGAGGTCCTGAGGGGGGGCCTGCCACGGACCTCTCCTGTCCTTCAGTCTGACCCACTGTCCACTTTAGCAGCCGCACGTCTCCTCTCAGCCAGGATGCTGCCACCATTCGGTGGACCCGAGTGTCTGGTGAGCTCCTAGTACACTGTCTCTCTGTGTATGAGCCCCAGAGAACCACTGTGTGCTCTCATCGTCAGGTGAATGGGTAGGGGTACATTGTACCCCATACTCATTCACATAGGGTAGGGGGCCGGAATCTGGGGGCTCCCGAATTCTGATAAGCCCCCCGCCCGCAGACTCTGACAACCAATGGCCAGGGTTGTCGGGAAGAGTCCCTTGTCCTCGTTAACATGGGGATAAGGTGCTTTGGGGTGGGGTGGCCAGAGGGCCCCCCTTGCCCAAAGCACTACCCCATGTTGAGGGCACGCGACCTCATACGGCTTAGGAGGGAGGGCCCTCGCTCGTCCCCACCCCCTTACCTGACCGGCCGGGCTGCGTGCTCAGATAAGGGTCTGCTATGGACTTTGGGGGGACCCCCACACCATTTTTTCAGCGTAGGGGTTCCCCTTTAAATCCATACCAGGTGACGGGGCTCACGAGGTGTCAATCTTGCTGATGGAGGCGGCTGTATTCACTTTCCTCGCTAGTCCTGTCTATAGAATATAAAAAAAAAGTAACTAATTACTTTTCCGATGTAGTAACCAAGTTACTAATGCAATTACTTTTTGGGAGAAGTAATTTGTAAATTAACTGATTACTTTTTTAAAGTAAGATGACCAACACTGCACATTCAAGAGTTAAAACAAAAAAAAAATCATTTAATGGTGATAGATGAATGGCGTTTTTCCCATTGAAATTTTCTTTTGATTCCCTCCCTCAACCAGTGAGGTCAGCAGATGACCCGCTACCAATGGAGAAACTATGTACGGAGGTATAAAAAAGGAGGGGGGTATCGGTATTATATAAAATCTTAATAGAGGGAACTGGGATAGAATGCCGCCATACATCAGCAAGTGGGAGGAGGAATTAGGGTCACAAGTGAATGAGTCAGAGATGAGAAAAATCATGAGTTTGGTTTTTGTAACATCACAGGATAGCGTTATGATAGAAATTACTTTTAAATGTTTAGCACGGTGGTATATAACTCCAGATAAAGCCCACAAGTTCCAAACGGAGACCTCACAGTGCTGTTGGAAGGAGTGCCGAGAACAAGTAACTATGTCTCATATTTGGTGGACATGTCCTAAAATTAGACAATTTTGGAAAGAGATAATTCAGAAAATAAAAGAGATAACAAAAGAAGAAGTCCAAGAAGATCCATGGGAGTGTTTATTCCACCGGAAAAAAAACACCAGTTAACCAATATCTGAAAATCCTAGTCCCCTCACTCCTGAACGCAGCCAAAATTATGGATTAACAGTACAAGGGGGAATGCCTATTTATTTTATTTTTTAAATAAAGGACTGTGTTTGTGTTTTTATCTACTTCTGACATTTTTTTTTTGGTGAATGAGTAGGACTACTATGTATCCCATACTCATTCAGATGGAGGGGCTGGGATCTTCCACCCCTTGTTAAAGGGGGCTTCCAGATTCCAATAAGTCACCTCCTACATGCCCACAACTACCAGACCAGGGTTGGTGGGGAAAAGGCCCTTGCCCTCATCAGCATGGACACCCCTCATGTTAAGGGCATGTAACCTGGAATGGTTAGGAAGGGGGGATCGCTCACTAGTCCAACTCTTTCCTGGCCTGCCGGGCTGCATGTTTGGATAAAACACTGGTATGGATTTTGGGGGCGGGGGACCCCACATCATTCTTTTTAAATTTTGGTATGTGGTTCCCCTCAAAATCCCTCAAAAATCCAGACCCAAAGGAATGGTCGCCTGCTCCCTAACAACCAGCTATTAACAAATCCGTTTTTTATCATATGTTATTTCAGATGCTTCAAGAAAATTAATTTTGTTGTTTAGTTATAATTTATTTCAGATTCGTTGAAATTTGTTACTGTTGTTATTCCGAGATTCGGATACATCCAAATTTTCGAATAATTAACGTTTGTCAGAATTTCACAAGGAGCAGTCCCTCTCTGCAGCACATCTGTTATTTTGATGTGCCTGGAATATATTCAGCTGATTTAACTTGAAAATTAATTTGGGCTTTAACTTCTTACTGCCCACATGATGCATATGTGTGGCAACAAAGAGGGTAGCTTTAACCACACAGGCCACACATTCATGGACGACTGAGGTTTCTGTGTTGACAGCAAGCTAAATGCCCACTCCCAGCAGTGACCAAACTGTCATAAACATCTATGGATCTCTAGTCATGATCACGACTTGAGCTGGCAGGACAAGGCTCAATAGGGCTCTAGACTGAAAAGGGAAAGTTCTACAACCATCCTCTCTGCCCTCAATTACATGAAGGATCTAGTGAGCTAGAAAGCTGAACTAAAAATGTGGTTAAAGTCAAGTTTTCTTCTAAAGCGATAGACACACATATGCAGTTAAAAGGAGAATAACCTGTCTCATTAGATATCTCTCCATCTGAACACTGGACACAATTAAAGCAGCATCGATGAATTCCTTTTGTCATAGTTCTTCTGTAACCAGTGGGGCATTCTTCAGAGCACTGAGAAATGGGAACCTAGAACAGGAAAAAAAAACACTGTAGAGACCTTATTTTGATTTTAGTTGAACTTTAGTTACTAAAGGACTACTGGGATGAGGGAACCTGCACGGGTTTGGTTGTAATACAGTTTTACAAATCTTATTCACGGTCAATGAACTTTACAGAAAACCCATTTAACCACTTAAGGACCAGCCGCCGCAGTTCTACTGTGGCAGGTTGGCTCCCCTGGGTAAATCTGTAATCGGTAACTGTATGTCGGCCGCTTTAAGAGATATAGGGGATGTGTGCATGTGTGCCCACCGGCCACCCGCGATCGCTCCTGACAGAGACAGAACAGAGATCTGTCAATAGACAGATATCCATTCTGTCAGGGAAGGAAAGATAGATCTGCTGTTCCTACTGATTAGGAGCAGCAATCGTTCTCCTCCTCCAGGCAGTCCCATCCCCCCCCACAGTTACAAACACTAATCCAACTAATCCAACAGTATTAAGTGGGTATTTTTAGCTCTGATTGCTGTATAAATGTCAATGGTCCCAAAAACCTGTCAAATGTGTCCGATCTGTCTGCCGCAATGTCACAGTCCCGCAAAAAATCGCTGATCGCTGCCATTACTAGTAAAAAATAAAAATTAATAATAAAAATGCCATAAATCTATCCCCTATTTTGTGGACATGATAGTTTTTGTGCAAACCAATCAATGTACACTTATTACAATTTTTTTTTACCAAAAATATGTAGAAGAATACATATTGGCCTAAACTGATGAAAACAAAAAGTTTTTTTAAAGAAATATTGGATATATTTTATAGCAAAAAGTAAAAAATATTGTTTTGTTTTATTTTTTCAAATTTTCTTTTTTGTTTATAGCATAAAAAAAAAATTGCAGAGGTGATCAAATAACACCAAAATAAATCTCTATTTATGAAAAAGAGGACATCCATTTTATTTGGGTACAACTTGTCAGTTAAACGAGCAGTGCCATATCACAAAATATGGCCTGGCCATTAAGGGGGCAGTGGTTAAAATAAATTATGGGGGAGGGTCTTCTTATTACTTTTGTATTTTTTCATGACTAGTAAGCAAGCTATTGTCAAACAAAAGACATAAGATTCTGCACACTGATATGAGGGACATCCATCAATGCAAAATTAACAGCAAAATATAGTACAGCATATCTTGCTGTACATAATTGTTAACCTTCCATAACAACAACAACACATAATGACAACATGGCTTTTGTAAACTGACCCTTTTAATTTGGGGCTAGGTTATCTATTACTTCAGATCATTGGTTCTTGTAACTTGGACAAGGGCTTTACTGTATTATGAATTGTAGGTTTACCCCTGCAGGGGCCACTTGGTAGATTGGATTCTCTTTTCTTCTGCCTTGTCTCTGAGAACAACCTCAGCCTCATTGACACTCCAGGTTAAGCAAATAAATATGGCACCACTACTGGGAGCTCAAATATACGTACCCTGCACACAACTAAAGTTCAGTATCAAAAAACAAAAATCAGACTGGTTAGTGCTAAATTAACCCAATACATTACATTAAATAGTGGTATACACATAAATAGGTAAGGGATTAGGCAAATTACAGTTCGCTAGACAGTATGTTCACAGGCTATAGCAGCATCAAAAGGAATTCTATGCAGCTTAATTAGAGTAAACCTGGCAATCCACAAAATCAGCAATATGTAATGGTGTTAGAAAACAGTGACAGCAATGATAATACTGTGATAACTCTTCTGTGCTCTCTATAAGAATGGCAGTGATAAAATGTAATACTCCCTAAAAGGTACCTCTTACTATGGACAACAGGCAAAGTTCTTGTGGGGCAGTTATCTGAGTAAGCAGTCTCTAGCCCCAGTTCTTCATCTGGCTAGCCTTGGGGCCCAGTCTTTGCAGTGGTGCACATGCGTACAGTCCCAGTAAATAAAGCTGTAGTAATAATGCTGCTAATTAAATGGCTGGTCCCTATGTATTCACTTTCTGCTACCAGCCATAAGTTAATGCCAGCAGTGTCCTCTCACTAGTACCAGCAATACAGCAACAGGGGTATGGCTGTTCAGGTGTCAGCTCACTTCTGGATCTGCCTAGAGTGACTCTGTCCCTCAGCACACAGCCACAGGCTTGTAGCACGTTGATGTGCACATAGGAGCAGTGATATGCACACCTCAGTCTCCTCGTAACAAAGAGGAAATCCCTTGGTATTCAGTCTGTGAAAATAGTGCTCTCTCTCTTTATACCCACCCTGCATTGGAAACTGTAGTTCAATAGTGCATTAACTGCCATAGTATTCTTTCATATTCTTTCCCGAACTTCATCTGCCATGATTCAGTGCTGCCAACCATGCCTCTAGAGCTCATTCTGCCTCTCAGTCCCCCTGATGGATGGAGGTAGTGTTAACGAATTCAGCTGAAGTCCAGTGGAAGCACAGGGAGCACTGCAGCAGAGTGTCTTAAATCACTCTTTGTCTCTGGACAAGCACCTGAAGACAGAATTGTTTTTTTGGAGCCAATCAGTTTTCAGCTAAAAGTTTGTGATTCTCAAACCCAAGATACTGGCAAACCAAAACCTCACCCCCAATAACAACCCTAGATCCAAAAACCGATTCAAAACCAAGTTAGTGATAGCATCCTATATATTTCATTAACCACACAAGTTTTCTTTAAGGTAAGAATACTTTCAGTCAAAGCACACATAGCCATCTTGCCTTTACCCAACATATATAACATATTATATAACATATTCACTTACCATACCATGTTTCCAGTAGAGCACAGCTTCGTTGACTACAAGTGCCCCTCCTTCTTCTAATGAGGCATTGAAAACTGCAAAATGCTTGAATCGGAATCTATTATAATTTACAATCGCATAGCTATGTATGTTGTAAAATGTAGCCATTTCCCCTTTCTCATTAAAATAGACATCTTCCCCTATTGGGTCTTGGAAGCGAATTCTTGGTACAAACGACTGAAAAAAATAACAATGTTAAAACTGAGTTTTGGGCTTTTGGATAATGTTACAAAAAAACGCAGGAGGGCTCTGCCAATCATGTATAGACTCCACAATGTGGTCTGTTGAGGTGCCACCCCAATGTAAAGGCCAGTACACTTCCACAATCAAACATTTTAGTGAACCACACTGCACAGATGTGAACTATCTTTGTGTTTTGATCATAACCAACCCACTCTGTGCTTCTGTGTATATCCAACCAATTCAATACATTCTTATAGAATTATAATTAGAAAACACTAATGTGCAAAAAACTCCACATAAGTAGATAAACACATAAATCAATAAACATGTAACTTAGCAGCCGTATTTAAAAAAAAAACCTGTGAAAAATGTTAATTAACCAAGCAGTAATATTCCACTCAGCTTCGATGCTGTATATTTATTATTTATTTCAGGTACTTATATAGCGACAACATTTTTCAATGCTTTACAAATACAGTATACATGGAATAGTGTCCATTATGTGCTTACAAGCTAAGGTCCCTAACTCATATTCATACATATTAAGATAGGAGCCAAACAACTCATCAGAACGTAGTGTGGGAGAAAACCCACATAGGCACATGGTGAACATGCAAGTTGCAGGCAGGTAATGCCCTTGTTTTGTATATGAACCAACAACCCTAGGGCTAGCAGTGCTAACCACTTAGCCGCTGAGCTACCCATATACACTAGTAGACCTACAGTATATAACACTTATATACTGCATACTCTAAATAAACAAATATAAACCCTATATAACTAAATTATCCTCAAGTCACCTAAAAAAGTCCCTTGCTCATATACTAACAAAATGTCCATAAAACTCAACTTTAATTAATGGGTCACATTTTCTTTCTTCCCTGTGATCACCAGATATTCTTTTAAGGAACTCAAATTTTTTAAATATTGCAATTGCATTAATGTTTTAATGCTTATTGAGCTTCAGTGTTTGGATGTGCCTAAAGCCTCATACACACAATAGGACTTTGTACAAACTTTCCCTTGGATTTTTGTACAAAGGGCGTCGGCTCTGAACTTGTATTGCATACACACAGAAGGACTTTTTCAGCCAACTTTCACCGAATCATGTGATTTTTCTGCTCTTTATCGCCACCTGTGGTCAACTTCTGTATTGTTGTCTGATCTTTTGCATTGGTTCTGAGCATGCCTGTTTGTACTTTGTACAAAAGTCCTATGGTTTTCTGTACACATGATCTGACTTTGCTCCATCAGACTTTTGTTGCCAGAAAGTTTGTCTGTTCGCACAGGCAACAAAAGTCCGATGAAAACCAAAAAAGTTTGTCCGATGGAGCGTACACACGGTCAGATGTTGCTCCAAAACAGCTAATTTGCATGTTTGTTGTCAAAAAGTCTGATCGTGTGTATGGGCCTTTACAATGAACCTGTGGCTTTGCACTGCATGGTAAAAATATAGATGTACTCTAAACCGCATTAGGTTACATTCCAGACTCTTCTATAAGCTGCTGTGCCAAGCAAATACAATTTTCCACATTTCCAGTGCACTGCCCTACCCATCAGAATCTCTTATAGTTATTGTTTCCGCCCCACCATAAAATATACAGATTCTGTATTGAAAAAAGTCAAGGGTGGCTCCTAATTTGATGTATTCCATTTAAATATCAATTTTAGAGCAAAGTCACAAACACAGTGGTTCTGTTACCTTTTTAATGCCCATATAACTTCTTAGATAGCTATTTCCAGGATACCTGGACATATATAATTGAATTCCATGAAGAGAATGTGCCACAGCATAGACAGTTTTGTAAACTTGGTAAGCTGTTCCAAATTTTTCAGTGTTATAAAGAGTGTTGCCTAGCTGACTTAACTTAACACTGCTGTTGCATGGGTGCAATGTTATTGTGTAACTGTTCTCAATTTCCAAATTGAATAAGGGATCTGAGGTAAGGCATTTGAAATATATAGCAAGGATATGTTCTTGCAGAAGATCATTTGGGTGATTTGAGGTGCTGATGTTATCTAGAAATGTTTTCAGATTTGGGATGTTCTTTGCTGAAGGTGAGAACACCAAACTTCCATGGAATGAAGTCTTGAATTTTGTAGCAAGAAGAATATGAAGTATTGGACCTGCTGGTACAATTAACGTTTTATCATGATGACCATTACACGCCTGTCCAAAAAACAAGATGGTGGCCAATGAAATAGAACACAAGACAACAATTTTTGAGGTTGATTTATTAAAGCGTTCTATATTCTTTAATTCTGTTTCTTGTCCTTCTACATTTCTATCAGGAGCTATATAAATAATGTACTCAACACATATATCATAAACAGCAACTTTTCTCTTTAACTCTTGACTCCTCTTCTCACCACTGTCATCACGGGATGTTATAACACCAATCCATGTCCAACCAAAGTGTGCCAACAACTTAGCAATTGCCAGATACTGAGTCTGGTCACTGGGAAGTGTTTGGAAGAAGGATGGGTAGAGGTGCTTATTGGTTAGAAGAGGATCTGTTGCACCATAACTGATCTAAACAATAAAACAAAAGGGGAGCATAATTGTTATTGTAACAAGCAGGTAACATGCCCACTCACTCAACAATTTTCAGTGGTTGTTAGTTACATTCAACTGGACTCTTTCTAGAGCTGCAGCTCTGTGTTCGGCCCCGCCCCCTCCCTATCCTGATTGGCTAACTGAGTTTGATTGACAGCAGCAGGAGACAATGGCTGTGTCTCAGCAAATTAGGAGGGAGAGTGCCAGATGGCTGAGGCACTTGTGGACATCGCTGGATAGAGATGGGGCTCAGTTAAGTATTAGAGGAACTGAGGGGGGCTGCTGCACACAGAATACAAATAATGCATTAAGGTAAAATCATTCTGCATTTACAACCACTTTAAAGTACATTGTAAATTCTGGGTACAGTTTAACATGAACAGTGATGGTGTTTCTGGAGAGCAGCACTTATAATATAGCATTACTGAAGTGACAATGTTGGTTCTTCACAGGCCCTTACAATTGGTAGTAGCAATGGGTACTAAGGTACCCAGGGAAGCCACAATTTTTCCAAAACTGTTTGGATTTCGTACACACTAGAAAAAATTGTGAAACAACACAGCTGTGCAGGAATTGCTTTAGACCAGGACACAAAACATTAGAATGACCATAGGGATAAAATAAATCTCACAAGACCAGTGGTGTTCCAAGCTAGCATGAATGCAGGGCCCTAATAATCTAGAAAGATTAAACCAATGACCCTATGTTGATGTGGCTAGAGGGGTAAGCAGTTAAAGAGCGAGTAAACTCCATTGTGTAATTTCTACCTATAGTTAAGCCTATAATAAGGTTTACCTATAGTATAAGTGTAGTAGATATCTCCTAAATGTGCACCGTTTAGGACAGGGGTCTCAAACTTGCGGCCCTCCAGCTGTTGCAAAACTACAAGTCCCATGAGGCATTGCAAGGCTGACCATTACAAGCATGACTCCCACAGGCAGCAGCATGATGGGACTTGTAGTTTGGCAACAGCTGGAGGGCCACCAGTTTGAGACCCCTGGTTTAGGAGATATTTACTTATGAAGCCACTGGCAACATCACCAGCGCATGTGCTCTGAAGGAATGGCATGCCTGTGCCATTCCTTCAGAGCCCTGTGTGGTGAACAGCGTTGCAGCTAACCATACATGTGTGGGAGTGATATCATCATGGTTCATTAATTCAGAGGATCGGAGCACGAAAACCCTTAAGGAAGACCGGGTGAAGAGGGCTTTGTTTTAAGGTGAGTTTCACATAATGTGCAAGTATGTAATGCCTATTACAACATTAAAACATTGCTTTGCAGGAGTCACACTGATTCTCCTCCTGGCCAATGAAGAAGTGGGTCATGAGAAGCATCACCCTACTGGCTGAAAGGACACGCGATCCTTTTGGACGCCTTGGAGGAGGAAGGAGAAGCATTAAGGAAGCCACCATGGTCCAGAGGAGGAGGAGATGCTATAAAAACCACCACCTGCTGTTCGTAGAAGCACTGCCCACCCACCTGCAAACCAGATGGGGTAAGTACGGAAATGGATGACCAACCGACCAACTGCAGAGATGGCGGGGGGTTCCGGCCAACCAGGGGGTGGTTGTTTGCCGCCCCTCCCACCCAAAAAAAAAAATGCCAGCTGCCACTGCATCACACAGACTTCACCATCATACAGGTAGTAGTATGGTTACTAGTAAATAAAATACATTAATAGGAACGAACAAACTAAGCAAAGTTTGGATACTAGATATTTACTGAACCCAGCAGAAAATCTGCAAACCCTGAATATAACTCCTGAACCCTATCGAAGTCAATGGGAGCAATGACTTTTTGACTTTTTCCTCCGCTTTTTCCTGCACAATTTACACGTGTTTGGTAAAAAATAGCATGGGTAGCTATGCACTCCCTGGGGAACATACTGTATATCAATACACATGTACAATGTACTACAATGACATTTAGCGAGAAAACAAAATATTTCCACTAAATGCTAATTCCTGGCTGGCATTGTCCTCTTTGTAAGAAATAAAGTGGGATTCCCCAAAAAAAAATCCAGGCCAAATTCCCTCAACATTGGGAAGGTATCCTATGTAGTTGGCAAAGCCTTCCCTCTGCAAGGCACCTTGTCCCTATGTTGATAAGGACGAGGGGTTAGTGTCCACATTCCTGGTCGGGGGGTCTATGGGGGCTTTAGAAACTGGAAGACCCTTTAAAAAAAGGAAACATCCCAGGTATACAGACTTTCCCCCTACATTAATGATAAAGGTTTGCATAGTGCACCTTGTTATTCATTCACAAAAATCATTTGAATAATAAATAAAAAGACAGACACCATTAAACATTCTTTAGTAAAAAAAATAAAGAAATAAATAACATTGTATCCCAGTTGTAAATCCAATGACAAACATGATGCTCAGAAATGTATATCCAATGTCAATCACAAGGAGCCAGGGATAGCTTAAAGCATAGTTTAAGGGTTCTCCCATAATTCATACCAGGCCCTTGAGGTCTGCTATACATTTTAAGGGGGACCCCAATGAGAACAAGAAAAAAACATTGTATAGTCCCTCCAAATGGGGGGGGTACCTTTCCAGAGGGAGCAACTCTAATGCCCCATATACACGATCGGAAATTCAGCCAGCAAAAGACTGATGAGAGCTTTTGGTCAGAAAATGTGACCGTGTGTATGCTCCATCGGACTTTTGCTGGAGGGAGAATTCCCTCCAGCAAAAAATTGAGAGCATGTTCCCTATTTTTCAGTTGGAAAAAGTTCATATCCAAAAATGCATTTGTCTGTATGCAATTCCAACGTGCAAAATTCCTACTCATGCTCGGAAACGTTTCGACACATGCTCGGAAGCATTGAACTTCATTTTCTCGGCTCGTCGTAGTGTTGAACGTCACCGCGTTCTTGACGGTCGAAAGTTTAGAGAACTTTTGTGTGACTGTGTGTATGCAAGCCAAGCTTGAGTGGAATTCCACCAGAAAAAACATCCAAGATTTTTCAGACGGAAATTCCGCTCGTGTATACAGGGCATAACAAATCACCTAGTCCCCATGTTGATGAGATAATAACCTGTTACGCACAACAATGGTTTTGAGGGCAATGTGCCTTGTCAGACTCTAGATGCCCTCTTTAATAATAAAGGGGCATCGGATATCAATAAGCCCCCGTGAGCAAACCCCCACAACCACTGATCCATTAACTTGAGGACAAGATGATTTGACAATGGGGGGCCCCCCTGGCAAGATGCCCACCATGTTGAGAGTATGTGGCCTGGTGTAAATTATGGGAGCTCTTATTTTTCCAGCAATTTGAATACTGTTCGCTTTATAAATGTTAGTTTTGTTGTAGTAGGTTGAAATGGTGTGCCGATTCACAGGCAGGGTCAGGACATCCCCAAGTGTGTTATTTAATGGCACTACATTTTTAATGTTTCACTTTAATCATTAATTACACACTGATTTTTATTTTTGTTTGTTTGTTACATTCCCAGAGTGATATGCAGACCCCCATGCCATTTATTTGACCATACCTTGCCTTTTAGCTTAGAAAATGGCCATTGCTTAAAAATATAGCCTGATTGTGCCCCATTTTGCACAGAAATAATTTATAGTATACAACTATACAGTATACAGCTATGCAATTTTTGAAAAAAAAAAAACAATATTACCTGGGTATATCCATATATATTTAAGATGTCAAACACATGTAGAGAACTTTCAGAAGTATGATCACCTATAACACCGGCCAGTTTGTCACGATCTCTGCAGGAATAATTAGGAACTGTGTCACCAGACCCAGATAAGATTTGAAGGACACTTTGCACAGCCTTACTCACATCATTGCAGGAATCATGCATATGGTAACCCAGAGTCACATTAGGTAAAATATTAGGATTTTTGTTTATTTCATCTATGGCAAAAATGAAAGTCAACATGTAGCGATAGTAATGGGGAATAGGCCTAAAAGGGAATAAAACACACAATAAAAGTATACAGTATATGGGAAAAACAATATTGTTATTATTACATTAGTATTTGTATTGTTATTACCATTGCAACCAATGGTGGTGTACAGTAGACTAAATATATACAGTACACAAACGGTGGTAGGATGGCTTAACACTGCCCCACTGTGCTTTTGCTAAAGCATGGTTAACCCACAGTTTTAAAGTTTTCAGTGTGCAGTAGACTAATGGATGTTGGGGAGTATATGGAAAATGGAAGAGAAGAGGGTATCATGAGGGTTAGTATATGAAAGAGAGGAATGTAAAGGGTCATGTTAGGGGCGGTATATGCAGAAGAGAAGTATGGAGGGTATGATAGTAGGCAGTATATGGAGGAGAAAAGTAAGAAGGATATGAAAGTGGGCAGTATGTGGAGGAAAGGGGTGTGGGGGTGTGAGAGCTGGCAGTATGTACAGAAGAAGAAAATGAGGGGTATTACAGCAGGCAATATGTGCAAAAGAGGAGTGTGGAGGGTATGACAGTGGGCAGTATGTACAGGAGAGGAGTGTGGAGGGTATGATAGTGGGCAGTATGTATAGGAGAGAAGTGTGGAGGGTAAGACAGTGTGGCAGTATGTACAAGAGAGGAGTGTGAAGGGTATGACAGTAGGCGGTATGTACAGGAGAGGCGTGTGGAGGGTATATTAGTGGGCAGTATGTACAGGAGAGGAGTGTGGAGGGTATGACAGGGGGTGGTATGTACAGGAAAGGAGTGTGAAGGGTATGACAGGGACACTATGAACAGGAGAGGAGTGTGGAAAGTATAATAGCTTGCAGTATGTACAGGAAAAGCGTGTGGGGGATATGACAATGGGCAGTATGTAAAGGAGAGGAGTATGGAGAGTATGACAGTCAGCAGTATATACAGGAGAGGAGTGTGGAGGATAGGATAGTGGGCAGTAAGTACAGGAGAGGAGTATGGAGGGTAAGACAGTAGGCAGTATGTACAAGAGAGGAGTGTGAAGAGTTTGACAGTAGGCCGTATGTACAGGAGAGGAGTGTGGAGGGTATGATAGAGGGCAGTATGTACAGGAGAGGAGTGTGGAGGATATGACAGTGGGCGGTATGTACAGGATAGGAGTGTGGAGGGTATGAAAGTGGATGGTATGTACAGAAGATGAGTGTGGAGGGTAAGACAGTGGGCAGTATGTACAAGAGAGGAGTGTAGAGGATATGACAGTGGGCGGTATGTACAAGAGAAGAGTGTGGAGGGTGTGACAGTAGGCAGTATGTAAAGGGGAGGTGTGGAGGGTATAATAGCTTGCAGTAGGTACAGGAAAAGCCTGTGGGGGATATGACAGTGGGCAGTTTGTAAAGGAGAGGAGTATGGAGGGTATGACAGTCAGCAGTATATACAGTAGAGGAGTGTGTAGGCTATGATAGTGGGCAGTAAATACAGGAGAGGGGCATGGAGGGTAAGACAGTAGGCAGTATGTGCAAGAGAGGAGTGTGAAGGGTATGACAGTAAGCCGTATGTACAGGAGAGGAGTGTGGAGGGTATGATAGTGGGCAGTATGTACAGGAGAGGAGTATGGGGGGTATGACAGTCAGCAGTATATACAGGAGAGGAGTGTGGAGGATGGGATAGTGGGCAGTAAGTACAGGAGAGGAGTATGGAGGGTAAAATAGTAGGCAGTATGTGCAAGAGAGGAGTGTGAAGGGTATGACAGTAGGCCGTATGTACAGGAGAGGAGTGTGGAGGGTATGATAATAGGCAGTATGTACAGGATAGGAGTGTGGAGGGTATGACAGTGGGCAGTATGTACAGGAGAGGAGTGTGGAGGATATGACAGTGGGCGGTATGTACAGGATAGGAGTGTGGAGGGTATGACAGTGGATGGTATGTACAGAAGATGAGTGTGGAGGGTAAGACAGTGGGCAGTATGTACAGGAGAGGAGTGTAGAGGGTATGACAGTGGGCGGTATGTACAAGAGAAGAGTGTGGAGGATATGGCAGTGGCAGTGTGTAGAAGAGAAGAGTGTGGAGGGTATGACAGTAGGCGGTATGTAAAGGGGAGGAGTGTGGAGGGTATGATAGTGGGCAGTATGTACAGGAGCGGAGTGTGGAGGGTAATACAGTGTGCAGTATGTACAGGATGGGAGTGTGGAGGGCATGACAGTGGGCATTTGTACAGGAAAGGAGTGTGGAGGGCATGACAGTGGGCGGTATGTGCAGGAGAGGAGTGTGGAGGGTAATACAGTGGGCAGTATGTACAGGAGAGGAGTGTAGAGGATATGATAGTGGGCAGTACAATCGGTGCCGCCGATATTGTGTCAATCTCGTTGCTGTTAGCGGCGAGATTGACACCCGCAATCCCCATCACGGGAGCCAGCACCGAGCTATGTCGCTCCTCCCACTCGCCACCTCTCATCCCCTGTACACACGGTCGGAGATTTCGACAACCAAATCCGTCGGATTTTGTCTAAAACTGCTGCATACACACGGTCGGACTAAGTTGTCGAAAAATCTGATCATTCAGAAGGTGATGACGTCATTTCATTACGATGGGACTACGTTCAGGCTAGTAGCCAATAGCTTTGATGTAGGAATTTGATCTGAGCATGCGTGGCACTTGGTCCGATCAAAATTCTCTACACATGATCGGAGTATGTCCGATCGAACCAGTTGGTCGGAAAATATTTCCAACAAGTTGGAAAATTGGGTCCGACGGATATTCCGACGGAATAAGTCCGATGCATACCACACACAGTCGGATTATCCGACAACACGGTCCGATAGGACACATTCCGACGGATTCTCCGACCGTGTGTACATGGGCTAATACATTCCTATGGATGCACGGCATCTTGTGGGGACGATGAGTACAAGAAGCACAGCTCACAGCGGTGATTTCTAGAGCAATCCCATCGCGCTGGAAACACAATATCGGCGGCACCAACTGTATGTACAGGAGAGGAGTGTGGAGGATATGACAGTGGGCGGTATGAACAGGATAGGAGTGTGGAGGATATGACAGTGGATGCTATGTACAGGAGAGGAGTGTGGAGGGTAAGACAGTGGGCAGTATGTACAAGAGAGGAGTATGGAGGGTATGACAGTGGGCAGTATGTAAAGGAGAGGTGTGTGGAAGGTATGACGGTGGGCAGTATGTATAGGAGAGGAGTGTGAAGAATATGGCAGTGGGCAGTATGTACAGGAGGGGAGTGCGGAGGGTAAGACATTGGGCAGTATGTACAAGAGAGGAGTGTGGAGGGTATGACAGTAGGCGGTATGTACAGGAGAGGAGTGTGGAGGGTATGATAGTGACAATAGGGATGAGCCGAACACCCCCCTGTTTAGTTCGCATTCAGAACATGCGAACAGGCAAAAACTTTTTTTCGTATATGCGAACACCGTTAAAGTCTATGGGACACGAACATGAAAAATCAAAAGACTTATATGCAAGTTATAAAAAGTGCTTGGAGACCTGGGTCCTGCCCCAGGGGACATGTATCAATGCCAAAAAAGGTTTTAAAAACTGCATTTTTTTTGGGAGCAGTGATTTTAATAATTATTAAAGTGAAACAATAAAAGTGTAATATTCCTTTAAAAATTCGTACCTGGGGGGTGTCTATAGTATGCCTGTAAAGGGGCCCATGTTTCCCCTGTTTAGAACAGTCTGATAGCAAAATTACATTTCTAAAGGAAAAAAAAGTCATTTAAAACTACAGTACTCGCGGCTATAATGAATTGTCGGTCTGGCAATACACATAAAAGTTCATTGATAAAAACGGCATGGAAGTTCCCCACAGGGGAACCCTGAACCAAAATAAAATAAAAATATGTGGGGGTCCCCCTAAATTCCATACCAGGCCCTTCAGGTCTGGTGTGGATTTTAAGGGGACCCCTGCACCAATTTAAAAAAAAAATGGTGTGGGGTCCCCCCTAAAATTCCATAACAGACCCTTATCCGAGCACGCAACCTGGCAGGCCACAGGAAAAGAGAGGGGGGCCCCCCTCCTGAACTGTACCAGGCCACATGCCCTCAACAGTGGGAGAGTGCTTTGGGGTAGCCCCCAAAGCACCTTGTCCCCATGTTGATGGAGAGAAGGGCCTCATCCCCACAACCCTTGCCCGGTGGTTGTGGTGGTCTGCGGGCAGGGGGCTTATCGGAATCTGGAAGCCCCCTTTAACCAGGGGACCCCCAGATCCCGCCCCGCCTGAGTGAATTGGTAATGGGGTAGAAATGTACCCTTACCATTTCACAAAAAAATTGTCAAAAAGGTTAAAAAAGACAAGAGACGGTTTTTGACAAGTCCTTTATTAATTTCTTCTTCTTTCCCCGCTTCTTCTTCTATCTTCTTTCATCTGGTCTTCCTTCGGTGTTATTCTTCTTCCTCCATCTTCTTCTTCTCCATCTTCTTCTTCCTCTGCTCTTCTCATCCGGCATCTTCCTCCTGCTTCTTCTCCGTTTCGTTCTCCGCCCGATCCGCCTCAGTGGGAGTCTTCCGCCGTGTGATGCTTCTGTTCTGACACACGGGGACTTGCCTATGGCTTTCCGTGTGATGTCAGAGCGGGGAGGGGTCACCTTATTTACGTAAACGTAGATTCCGATAAGACCCCAAACATAGACCCCCAAAACCACTGGGCAAGGGTTGTGGGGATGAGGCCCTTCTCCCCATCAACATGGGGACAAGGTGCTCTTTTCCTGCGGCCTACCAGGTTACGTGCTCGGGTAAGGGTCTGGTATGGATTTTTGGGGGGACCCCACACCGTTTTTTTCTTTAATTTTGGTGCGGGGTTCCCCTTAATAACCATACCAGACCTGAAGGGCCTGGTATGGAATTTAGGGGGACCCCACACATTTTTTTTTCAAATTTTGGTTCGGGGTTCCCCTGTGGGGAAATTCCATGCTTCCAACCTTTATGTGTATTGTCAAACCGTCAATTTATTATAGCTGCAAGTAGTTTTAAATTCCTTTTTAACTTTACAAATGTAATTTTGCTGTCAGACTGTTCTAAATACGGGAAACATACGCGCCCTTATTAAAGCATTATTAAAATCACTGCTCCCAAAAAAAAGTCAGTTTTTAAAACTTTTTTTTGCATTGATACATGTCCCCTGGGGCAGGACCCAGGTCCCCAAATATGTTTTATGACAATAACTTGCATATAAGCCTTAAAAATGAGCAATTTTGGGAGGCGTGGCTTGGCGCGTGGAGGAGATGGCAGCCTGATTGAGGATCTCCGCCGGATCCCCTGCCTAAGAGAGTTGCATTGCCGTCCAGCACCCAATGATGAACAGGCAGAACCACTCAGCGCAACACAGCAGACCCCGCCGTCACACCGCTAGCTCTATGGGGAGGAATATCTCCGAAATCTTCAAGAGCCAGGCTGAGACACAGAGGAGCCAGGCTGGGGACAAGATGGCGCCGTCTCAGCGGGACGAAGAGCTCAGCGAGGACTCGCAGTCTGCATTAGAGGAAGGAGGTAGGAGACACACCGGACCCGACTACCCCCTCACCTACGCAGATATGTCAGGTTTTGCCGCTGACATTAAGGCTTCCTTCTCAGCTGCCATAACTGATTTAAAAACCAATTTGCTGGTTCTCACAGAGAAGATGGCTACTGCTGAGACAGCAGGCAGATGCAGGGACCATGACATACAAAGACTAGACAGAGTGGCCTCCTCCCATGCCATGCATTTTATTGAGATAAACAGACATCTGGAGGATATCGATAACAGGGGGAGGAGGAACAATATTAGGGTGCGTGGGATCCCCGAGTCAGTAAGTGCAGGCCAAATAGTCCCTGCTCTCCAGAGGGTCTTCAATAGTCTCCTGGAGAGACCAGAAGATTTGGCCATAGAATTTGTCAGGGCACACAGGGCCCTAAGATCCAGAGGTCCGGACACCCTCCCCCTGCGCAACATCATCTGCTGTCTGTTTCGCGCTTAAGGAAGAGATCATGCTCAAAGCGCATAGGAATGATCAGATAGTCTTTAATGGGGAAAACATTAAGTTGTTTCAGGACTTGTCCCAAATCACGCTGAGGAATCGCAGGGCTCTGCGACCACTCTTGGACACACTGCAGGCTAAGGACCTCCGCTACACTTGGCGCTTCCCCTTTGCACTCCTAGTGACTTATAACGGCAGGCAGCATACACTCCGCACCCCTGATGATCTCCCGGACTTTTGCTATTCACTGCAGCTTGATCAGATCGATCTCCCTGAATAGTATCAGGAGTTTGTGCCTCCACGGGGAGATAGGAGCCTATCGCACTCACCCCCGACCACTCTGGATAAACATTTACCCAAGCGGCAAAGACCAGGCAGGCGGGATGGTGCGGGATTTGACACACCACATAGCAGGGCGCACTGCTCCAGAAACATGCCGGATAACTAAATCCCATGAAACTTAATCATTTGAGATACACTGCATTCTACTCCCGGCTATGCCCTTTTTGTTTTTTTCTGCATGGGTCCAAGCTGCCCCTCAATAACCCCCTCCGGAGATGCTGACTTTACCTCCCCTTCTATCGTGTTTTTTTTTTATACCCCCCAAGGGATCCTGACTCTAAGATAATGTGTGCAGTTTTACAGCCTAACCCACATGAGACGCCCAACTTCTTCACCAGCTAAAGGAATAAATTACGTTCCACTCTGGGCACATTGGCCATAAGACCAGGGAAACGTTTCCAGAGGCCTTGTTAGCCATGTATATCGAGACACTTCGTTGAGCCTTGGACATTATGAGCACTTTCTCTAGGCTGTATTTCAATCCAAGACACTAACATTATCCTCCTATCTTGGGGGAAGCAATCGATTCTCGAGACACTGGACATTGGGGCTTGGGAAGGTGGGGGGGGGTATGTTGAGTTTCTTTTTGTGAGGGGGAAGGAATGCCGGGTGGTGATTGCTTGAATGCATTTGTTAGTTAAGTATTCAGGCTGTTTTTGCACTCCCACTAGAGCTATGTTGGTGGCTGGGGGGGGTCGCTCAGGCCTGGGGGACGCTTAGCCCCCTCGGACGCGATCGCTCCCCACCAATTGTTACTTGTTAAAGGTTAAACGTTGCTGGCGGAAAATCTACCTACTAAGATTGTTGCTTGTTTATCTAGGCTAGAAGGCGCCTACTATAGATTTAGTAAGGCAATGTGTAACTCATAATCGGGAATTACCCATGGGCTAGACGGGCGGGGTAACGGCTGACCCGTTACTTGGATTTTTTTTTCTTGCTTTTTTTTCTTGAATATTTGTTTTCCTTTTTTTTTCAAGTCTGAGGAGATCTGGGCCGTATTGGATCCAATCTCTGTCTGCAGACCTCCCACGTCCTCGCAAAGTGAGCTACAGTAGGCGCTTATATTTGGCGGTGGCACACTATATTTGTTCTATCCGGACAGTTTACAGCCCGGATAGGTGAGATTCCACACTCCTGCTCTATCTGCTCTCTCTATCTGTTCTTCTTTTCCCACCTTTCTCTATACACCCCCTTCCTTTCCCCCCCTCTTTTTTTTCCCCTTCTCCCCCCTCCGGACACCTCAGGCGTAGCGGATCTCTGACGTTCCTCTAAACATCTAAATTGTCTCTTCCTCCTAACAGCTTTGGTGATTGCCATCTCAACGCCTACCCCTAGGTATAGACGATGGCCTATTCTGAGCTTGGAAGGGCCCCTACGGTGGTGTCCCACAACGTCAAGGGGTTGAACATTCCAGAGAAGCGTTCAGCCCTCCTGAGGGTGCTGAAAAAAGGTAAACCTAAAATTGTTTTCCTACAGGAGACACATTTTAAAACAAATCATGTCCCCAGGCTAACTGATTCCTACTTCACTGGGGCACACCATGCCACTAACGACACTAAATCTAAGGGGGTGTCTATCCTGCTCAGTAGAGAGGCTTCTTTTGAAGTGACAGACAAACTGGTGGATCCAGGGGGAGATACAGCTTCATCAAGAGTGAATGCCTGGGAGTACCCACCACACTGGCCAATGTCTACTTCTCCAACTTGGGCCACTTGACTTTTTGCCAAAGGATAGTGAGGGAGATGGAGGGATTTAGTACGGGCCGCCTTGTCCTGGGCGTCGATTTTAATATCGCACTCAACCCCCTAGTTGATACATCCACGGGGAAAACCTACATAACCTTCAGGATCCTCAAGCGAATAAAAACACTCATACATTCACTGGACTTAGTAGACACCTGGCGCTTTTTACACCCGGACGACAAAGATTATTCACTCTATTCAATCCCACACAACAGACACTCTAGGATCGACTGCCTGTTCATGTTCATGAGAGACCTCCACCTGGTCAGGGAGGCCTGCATAGGGATCCAGACTATTTCGGACCATGCCCCAATCTCTACATGCTTAGATCTGGCGGGAGTGTCCGTGGGTGGAGGTTCCTGGAGACTGAACTCTTCCCTCATACTGTATCTGACCCGGAATTGCTCCCTGAGCTGAATACTAAACTAGCTGAGTTCTTCAGCCATAACGTAACCCCGGGAGTGTACCCATTAACAATCTGGGAAACCCATAAATGTTATATGAGGGGGGAGTTCATCAGGATGGGTGCTCGAAAGAAGGGGGAACGGGAAAGCGAAATACTGAAACTGACGCAGACAATCAAGGCCTGGAAACCTTACATAAACAGACCCTGTCTATACAGCCCCCCTTGAGACCATTTTGAAAGGCTGACTAGCTTGCTTATCTGTAACGCCCCAAAGAAAGCCAGTGCAAAGGCTGTGCAGAATAGAGCACATTCATACCCTGATTTGCAAATGTTACTCAGATGCGAAAATAGACCATGTAGCATGTCAAAGGAAACTAGGCGCCTCCCATCCCTCTTCTTATGCGCTCTCCTGTACCCCTTTGCTTATTTCACCCAAAAATCCTTAGTATAGTCCCGTTGCCCTTTTAATTTGAAAAGAAAGGCCAAACCTGCCAACTTCTGATTGATGGCAGCTGCAGAGATACCCCTCTCTAATCCCATATTAATAAAATAGAGAACTGCGTGGGCTACCTCTGAACTAAGGATGAGCCGAACACCCCCCGGTTCGGTTCGCACCAGAACCTGCAAACAGACCTAAACTTCGTGTGAACTTTAGAACCCTATTAAAGTCTATTAGACTCGAACGTTCAAAATCTAAAGTGCTAATTTTAAAGGCTAATATGCAAGTTACTGCCCTAAAAAGTGTTTAGGGACCTGGGTCCTACCCCAGGGGACATGGATCAATGCAAAAAAAAAGTTTTAAAAATGTCTGTTTTTTCAGGAGCAGTGATTTTAATAATGATTAAAGTGAAACAATAAAAGTGTAATATTCCTTTAAATTTCATACCTGGGGGGTGTCTATAGTATGCCTGTGAAGGGGCCCATGTTTCTGTGCTTAGAACTGTCCCTGCACAAAGTGTCATTTCTGCAGAAAACAAAATTAATTTAAAATTGCTTGTGGCTATAATGAATTGTCAGCTCCGTAATACAGAGAACACTCAATGAGTGGATGTTCTCTCTCTCTCCTTAGCTGTTGTTGTTGCCTCTGACCACCAGGAGAGGTTTAGGGCTGAAACTCTCTGGCAGCCATGAGCGCTGAGCACGTGGAGTCACGGGTCCCCCCCCCCCCCCCCCGTTCCGAGCCTCTCTCTCCTTGTTTATAATGGCTGCTACCTGTGCCTGCAGCTAGGCTGTCCCTTGTGTCGCTGCCTCCGCTTGTAGCTGTACCATTAAAGCATCCATCACTGCCATTAACAGTATTCAGAGATAGGGGACAGAGAGTGGCGAGAGCGTGTGGAATCTTCTCACTCCCCTTCCTTCCTTCTAGCTTACTGACCTGGGCACCTCCCCTACTCCGGCCACTCCCCCTTTCTTAAAGGGGACACATTTTTCTTTCCCAAAGCATGACTGTTCTGTCCACACTTGTCATGCCATCCTTACGCTAATCCTTTCCTATCCTTCTGCTCCGGGACTCGTGTGAGGGATATGACAATGGGCAGTATGTACAGGAGAGGAGTGTGGAGGATATGACAGTCAGCAGTATGTACAGGAGAGGAGTGTGGAGGATATGACAGTCAGCAGTATGTACAGAAGAGGAGTGTGGAGGATATGGCAATGGGAAGTATGTACAGGAGAGGAATGCAGAAGGTATGGCAGTGGGCAGTATGTGAAAGAACACATTAAGTTTAACATGCATATGCTTAAAATTGAAGTATCTTTAAAGTTTACAGGCTGCTTTTTATTAACAGAAGAGACTGCAAAAGTTTCCTCTGCCTCAGTCATTTCTACCTGCCTATCAACTCTTTTTTGCATGCGCAGCTCAGTGTACAGTTTTCACATAAATGTGTGCTGAAACACAGTAACTCCTGTGCTTATGCATTAGAGTTATGTCAGCTAGGTCCGATCGATCAAGAATCCAAAGATCCAGAACACAGAAGACCGGGAGAAGATGGGAGCCCCCCTCTGACATCTTGGATCACTTTCTTACGTAAGTCTGCCATAATGTGCAAATATTCTGTGCATACATTCACATAATGGCAACATCCTCCTGGGGACATTAAATCTTGAATTTAATTAGGAATAAAACTATACTTACAGATAGCAAGAATGTCTGAAACCGTCTCCGTCATAATAACGATTAACAGTGAATATTCCACCAATAATAATGTCTCCATCTTGAAAATATTTTGTATTAAACACAGAATATATTTTTCTGATAAAACACAGCAGTCCAGTGTTTTTTTGTGTCAGTATTAAGATACCAAAGCATGCTATGGCTTTAAGAAGTAACCATTTTCCAGGCATTTTTTGCAATGAGCTAGTGTTACCTTATCCTTTCCAAGCAGCACCTCAGGTTATATTGTATTAACATGCAATACAGGTTGCTCGATATTTTGAAGGTATGCTGGCTGCTGGGTTAAATGTGCACAATTATATAGTCTTCGAGGTGTTCTTAAAGCATAATGGGGAACTTAAATTTAAGCTGATTCTGATCTTTCTCTAGTTTCTATATATCTTTCTGGTCAAACAACCACAAATCAAATTTAATTTCACTCATGGGACACTATTTGTCTGACTATTTTTTAGCGTGGAATTAAAGTTGAAATCTAGGTACACAATAAAAATGTGTCAGAAATAAAATATCTTACAAGCAAAATGTAAGAATATTTTTAAAGCATTACTGATTGGTAAGTCTACCTCTATAATTCCTGATATCTTACAATTGGGGATGAGCCCGCCATTCGAGGTGAATGCTTGTTTGTTTGTAAACAAACCAAACCTATGGGGCGTTCACAGGACATTTGAGCACAGCAGAATGCCCCATAATGCACTGCGAGATTGCACTGCATTGATGCTGATTTTTGGCCAACGCATTCACCTGACCTGTATGCTTTGGCCGATCACAGCGCTCTCTGCTGCGAGATTTATAATTGGGCAAAGGTAGGGTGCCTTTGGCCAATCATGGCTCAGGGGGACTAAGACCACGCCCCACACTATATAAGACTGCTTACATAGCGTGTGGCCGGCAGCACTCATGAAGCCCTAGACCATGACACTCCCACCACCATGCTTGACTGTAGGCAAGACACCCTTGTCTTTATACTCCTCAGCTGGTTGCCGCCACACACGCTTGACACCATCTGAACCAAATACGTTTATCTTGGTCTTATCAGACCACAAAACATGTTTCCAGTAATCCCTGTCCTTAGTCTTCTTGTCTTCAGCAAACTTTTTGCACACTTTCTTGTGCATCATTTTTAGAAGATGCTTCCACCTGGGATGACAGCCATGAAGACCAATTTGATGCAGTGTGCAGCGTATGGTCTGAATACTGATAGGCTGACCCCCACCCCTTCAACCTCTGCAGCAATGCTGCCAGCACTCATATGTCTTTTTCCCAAAGACAATCTATGGCTATGATGCTGAGCACATGCACTCAACTTCTTTGGTTGACCATAGCGAGGCCTGTTCTGAGTGGAACCTGTTCTGATAAACCGTTGATTGGTCTTGGCCACCGTGCTGCAGCTCAGTTTCAGAATCTTGGCAATCTTTTTATAGCCTAGGCCATCTTTATGTAGAGCAATAAATTCTTTTTTTCAGATCCTCAGAGTTTGTTGCCAGCGGTTTATACATTAATGGCTATATATATGGCTGTATGTTGAGTTATTTTGAGGGCACAACAAATTTACACTGTTATACAAGCTATGCAATCATTACTTTAAATTGAAGTGTCATTTCTTCAGTCACGTGAAAAGATAGAATAAAATATTTACAAAAATGTGAGGGGTGTACTCACTTTTATGAGATACTGTATACTCTGCATTCAGTGTAGCCTAGATATTCAGTGTACGCTCGATAGTCAGTCAGTGCAGGCAGTGTAGTATATATAACGCAGGGGTTAAGAGGGTGTGTAAAAAAAAACAAATTGCGTGGGGCTCAACCCCAAAATCCATACCAGGCCCTTCAGGTCTGGTAGAGATTTCAAAGGGAGCCCACGCCAAAATATAAAAAAAAAATGGCATGGGGCCCCCCCAAAATCCATACCAGACCCTTATCTGAGCAAGCAACTTGGCAGGCCAGGATGGGGGGAACGAGCAAGTGCCCCCCTCCTGAACCATACCAGGCTGCTTTCCCTCAACATGGGGAGGGTGCTTTGGGGTACTCCCCAAAGCACCTGTCCCATGTTGATGGGGACAAGGGACTCATACCCACAACTCTTTCCCGGTGGTTGTGGGGCATGAGGGTGGGGGGCTTATCAGAATCTGTTAAAGGGGGCCCCCCAGATCCCAGGAACCCTATGTGAATGGGTAGGGATACATTGTACCTCTACCCATTCACAAAAAAAAAGTCAAATCAAAAAGTCAAAACCACAAACGACAGTTTTTGACAATTCCTTTATTAAAAAAAAAAAAGTGTCCTGTGATGTCCATCCTTCTTCAATCATGGCGCCAATGGACCCAAATTTTTTAAAAAAACGCTCTGCCTCAATGGGAGGCGTCCTGCTGACTGCTGTCTTTTCGCAGTGACAGCTGTTATATAGACAAGGGTGGGGCCACCCGGGGATTTAACCAAGTGACCCCATCCCTTCAGATGTCATGTGCCCCCAGAGGGGGCAGGGTCATCCGATTACATCATTGGGTGTCCCCACCCTTGCCTTTATAACAGCTACCACTGCAAAAAGACAACAGTCATCGGGACTCCTCCCATCGAGGCAGAGCTTTTTTTTTTCTATTTTTTGGGTTCATTGGGCCGCGTGATTGACAAAGGATGTACATCGTGGGACACTTTTTTCTTCTTCTTCTTTTTTAATAAAGGAATTGTCACAAACTGTCTTTTGTGGTTTTGACTTTTTGACACTTTTTTATTGACATGGGGGGCAGGATCTTGGGGCCCTCTAGTTAAAGAGGGCTTACAGATTCTGATAAGGCCCCCAACCGCAGACCCCCACAACCACAGGGCAAGGGTTGTGGGAATGAGGCATGTGGTCTGCTACGGTTCAGGAGGGGGTGCTCTCTCGCCCCCCCCCTTTCCTGCAGCCTGCCAGGTTGTGTGCTCGGATAAGGGTCTGGTATGAATTTTGGGGGACCCCCACACCATTTATTTTTACATTTTGGCACAGGGTTCCCCTTAATATTGATGGACTGGGGGGGCTGAACCCATGCCCTTTTTTTCAATGATCTTCATTTATATTGCAGGGATCCGACAATACATTATAGCCGTGAGCAGTTTTAAGTGACATTTTTTCCTTTAGAAAGGTAATTTTGCTGTGGTACTGTTACGAACATGGGAAAGATGCGCTACTTTACAGGCAGACTAATGGAGACAACACAGGCACAATATTTCAAGGAATATTTCATTTTTATTGTTTCACTACTAAAATCACTGCTCCTCAAAAAAGTCAGTTTGCAGAAATAATAAATGTAGCTTTTTTCTTTTTTTTTAAATATACCCAATAATGTTAAATCAATATTACCTGGGTATGTCCATATATATTTAGTATTTCAAACACATATAGAGAACTTTCAGAAGTCTGTTCTTCTATAACATAAGCCAGTTTGTCACGATCTCTGCAGCAAAAATTATGGAATTATGTTACCAGACCTAGATAAGATTTGTTGGACACTTTCCACAGCCTTACTCACATCATTATAGGAAACATATATATGGTAACCCAGAGTCACATTAGGTAAAATATTAGAATTTCTATTAATTTAATTTATGACAAAAATTAAAGTCAACAGGTAGCAATAGTAATGGGGCATACATAGGCCTAGGAGGGAAGATAACACACAGCAAAATGATATATGATGAATATTATTATTATTATTATTAATATTATTATTTATACATTATTATAGTAGATTTTTTTAATGGTTGCTATGAACTCCATTGTTAATCACTAATGCCGCATACACACGATCAAAATTTTGGTTGGAAAAAGCTCTGATGGTTTTCTGGACTGAATTCCAATGGGATTTCGCTCAAGCTATCTTGCATACACACGGTCACACCAAATTCTGATCGTCAACAACGCGGTGACGTACAACACGTACGATGGGACTAGAAAAACAAAGTTCAATAGCCAGTAGCCAATAGCTTCCATCTCGTAGTTGAATGTGAACATGCATGAGTTTTTTTTTTGGAATTGCATACACTCAAATGCATTTTCAGATATGAATTTTTTCTGATGGAAAAATTGAGAACATGCTCTCAATCTTTTGCTGGCCTAAATTCGTTCAGCAAAAGTCTGATGGAGCATACACACAATCGCATTTTCCGACAAAAAGCTCTCATCGGTCTTTTGCTGGCCAAATTTCCGATCGTGTGTATGCAGCATTAGGCTTCCTTAGAGCTGTATTACCATGTTATACTTATCTGCTCTGAGCAATGGTTTTGTACAGAACAGCCCAGATCCTCCTCTTCTTAGGTATCCCGTCATTTTAAAGGCCGTTACTGCAACTGCAGCCAATATGACCAAACCTACACAGTTAATGGAATGTCTATGGACTATCTCGGTACTTATTAACACAGGTAAATCAAAAAATGAATTAAAAGATAATTTTGAATAATACTCAAAAGAAGAATTATACATAAAATGTACAAAAACAATTACAGTCAAACAAAACATTATAAAAACATCCACCACAACTATACAATAACTGTCAGGTTTCCCCGTGAAGTTTATGTTGAAGGGTGGTGTGACAATATTCTTCTACCTATTTCATGGACAAGAACCGCTTCTTCAGGAGGGAGATCTATAAAATAGGCAAATAAAAAGAGGGTAGAGTAGAGAAACAATAATATATACAGTATTGTGAAAAAGTGTTTGCCCCCTTCCTCATTTCCTGTTCCTTTGCATGTTTGTCACACTTAAGTGTTTCGGAACATCAAACCAATTTAAACAATAGTCAAGGACAACACAAGTAAACACAAAATGCAATTTGTAAATGAAGGTGTTTATTATTAAAGGTGAAAAAAAATCCAAACCATCATGGCCCTGTGTGAAAAAGTGATTGCCCCCCTTGTTAAAACATACTATAACTGTGGTTGTCCACACCTGAGTTCAATTTCTCTAGCCACACCCAGGCCTGATTATTGCCACACCTGTTCACAATCAAGGCATCACTTAAATAGGAGCTGCTTGACACAGTAAGGTCCACCAGAAGATCCTTAAAAGCTACACATCATGCCGAGACCCAAAGAAATTCAGGAACAATTGAGAAAGAAAGTAATTGAGATCTATCAGTCTGGAAAGGGTTATAAAGCCATTTCCAAAGCTTTGGGAATCCAGCGAACCACAGTGAGAGCCATTATCCACAAATGGCGAAGACATGGAACAGTGGTGAACCTTCCCAGGAGTGGCCGGCCGCCCAAAATTACCCCAAGAGCGCAGCGACGACTCATCCAAGAGGTCACAAAAGACCCCACAACAACGTCCAAGGAACTGCAGGCCTCACTTGCCTCAGTTAAGGTCAGCGTTCATGCCTCCACCATCAGGAAAAGACTGGGCAAAAATGGCCTGCATGGCAGAGTTCCAAGGAGAAAACCACTGCTGAGCAAAAAGAACATCAAAGCTCGTCTCAATTTCTCCACAACACATCTTGATGATCCCCAAGACTTTTGGGACAACATTCTGTGGACCGATGAGACAAAAGTGGAACTCTTTGGAAGGTGTGTGTCCAAGTATATCTGGCATAGAAGGAACACTGCATTTCATAAAAAGAACATTATACCAACAGTAAAATATGGTGGTGGTAGTGTGACGGTCTGGGGCTGTTTTGCTGCTTCAGGACCTGGAAGACTTGCCGTGATAAAAGGAACTATGAATTCTGCTGTCTACCAAGAGATCCTGAAGGAGAATGTTCGACCATCTGTTCGTGTACTCAAGCTGAAACGAACTTGGGTTCTGCAGCAGGACAATGATCCTAAACACACCAGCAAGTCCACCACCGAATGGCTGAAGAAAAACAAAATGAAGACTTTGGAGTGGCCTAGCCAAAGTCCTGACCTGAATCCTATTGAGATGTTGTGGTATGACCTTAATGCTTAAAGCTTAATGCTTAATGCTTAATGCTTTCATGCTCGAAAACCCTCTAATGTAACTGAATTAGGACAATTCTGCAAAGATGAGTGGGACAAAATTCCTCCAGGACGCTGTAAAAGCCTCATTGCACGTTATCGCAAACGCTTGGTTGCAGTTGTTGCTGCTAAGGGTGGCCCAACCAGTTATTAGGTTTAGGGGGCAATCACTTTTTCACACAGGGCCATGATGGTTTGGATTTTTTTTCACCTTTAATAATAAACACCTTCATTTACAAATTGCATTTTGTGTTTACTTGTGTTGTCCTTGACTATTGTTTAAATTGGTTTGATGTTCCGAAACACTTAAGTGTGACAAACATGCAAAGGAACAGGAAACGAGGAAGGGGGCAAACACTTTTTCACACCACTGTATAACAAATAAACCGCATAATTAAACATAGATCAAAATTAGGAGATCGGCTCACCAATACAACCAGTAGCCACAGGTCAACAGGGCCCACCAATTCCCCCAGCGGCGAAAGCGGGGGAGTATGGCTCGAGGGAGTGGAAAATTAGAGAGAGAAAAAAAAAGATTTTATTAAATGCGAACAAAGGAAAAAACAGGAAGGGGATATAGTATAAAAGGAAGTGGGAAAAAAATTTGAAAAAAAGGGGTGGGGTGGGAAAAAGAAGGGGCAGGGGGGAGGGAAAGGGGGGGAAAGAAGAAGGAGAGGGGAAAAAAGAAGGGGGGGTTTGAAGAAAACCAATACCAAAAATAAATTGTCCCCAAAATTCCACTCACCATTGAATGTAATACAGCCAGAGTCTACGCATGGGCGAGCACATGGGCAAAATATACAGGGGTAATCAAAATCACAGAAGTGCTGAATGAGCTACAGACGTGTGAGACATTTCTTCCACCGAACGTTGTAAAATTATATCTCCAAGTATAAATTATCCAAGTTCCAAGATAGTGGCCACATAGGCCTTCAACACAATATGAACTGTTGTTGTGAAGAAAAGGATAGTCATAAAAAGCCCAATAATACAGCACGATAAAAGAGAGTTGTAATCCGATCGATTCAAAGTATATACGTACCCACCTGTACAAGCAATCGCCCATAGGAACGCCCAGCGTCACGGTCCCAAGTTGCTCAACAGAGGATTGACAAGCAGCCTCTATTTAAGCTCCCCAACCCACGTAGCGTACAACAACACCGCTGAACGGCGGCGTTTGACGTCACAGGGTCAGCCCACCCACACCGTGCAGATGAACGTACACACGCAATGCCTATGCAAGCAGGGACCGCATCGATGAATGCAAGGTCCCTCCAGGGCAGGCACGCATCCACTGCCGGGGAACCCACTTAAGGGTAGAGCCCCAAAAATTAGACCTGAGACGCCACTAGTAATAGGGTGAGCAGAGCTCCTTCACAGCCAACAATGTAAAATACAGGTAAAGACGACAAGTCAAGATTAGTGATGGCCGAACGGTTCGCCCGGCGGTCGTTTCGCGGCGAATTTCCGACTTTCGCCGTCCGCGGGTTCGAACGCCTTTTTCCGTCGTTCGCCCCGGCGGACTTACGTGTTTAATGTATACAAGAACTTTAACCTTTCGTGACACGTTTATCATGTGTTACAGGACAACCAATTGAGACATGACAGCTCATGGACACTTGGACATTCCCCCTAACCTATAAATACACCCGATCCGGTGGCCATTTTACATTCTTTCTTCTGTCACTGTAGGGAAAGGATCCTGTGTGGAGTAGGGACAGAGAAAACGCTAGCTATTTGGTACACAAAAGTTCTTTTCAGGACTGGTATAGGTGTTAGGTCAGCAGCCTGAGTTTCTTTTGTCAGTTTAGATAAAGGGACAGAGCGCTGTATGCTGCTATTTTAGGGACAGCTCAGCCAGATTAGTCTTTCTTCATCATCATCATCATCATCATCATTAGCTGTTACTATCAGGTCCACAAAAGAGCTGTTCCAGCTAATCGTTCCAGCCTACTCTTTTTTGCCAATTTGTATAGGGACAGGCAGGAAGCAGTGTGTCAGGCAGTGAGGATAATTTTAAAGACTTGCTGTTACTATTAGTTCCACAAAGGTTCTTTTCAGGACTGGTATCAGTGGTACGGTAATAGGCTTGTACACGTATAATATTCTTTCTTCCAAATATAGAAAGAATATTATACTTGACTGCTGCCCTTCTGCTGCAGTCTGCTAATCATTCACAACTCACTTGTTCCACAAAAGTTCTTATAAGGACTGGTAACTTGGTCTGTCTAGGGTGCTACGGTACATAGGCTTGGGTGCGGTACAGTCTGCTGTTCTGTAAGGACCGCTATCGGTCCACAATAGATAGGGTTGCCGTGCACTACTGCTGACCGCTGCCCTATACTGCAGCAGTCCTTCAGCGGTATAGGGACTGACGCACAGTCTGCTAAACACTAACACACAACCTGCTTGGTCCACAAAAGTTCTTATAAGGACTGGTAACTTGGTATAGGGTGCTACGGTACATAGGCCTGAGTGCGTTACAGTCTGCTGTTCTGTAAGGACCGCTATCGGTCCACAATACATAGGGTTGCCGTGCACTACTGCTGACCGCTGCCCTATACTGCAGCAGTCCTTCATTGGTATAGGGACTGACGTACAGTCTGCTAATCACTAACACACAACCTGCTTGGTCCACAAAAGTTCTTATAAGGACTGGTAACTTGGTATAGGGTGCTACGGTACATAGGCCTGAGTGCGTTACAGTCTGCTGTTCTGTAAGGACCGCTATCGGTCCACAATACATAGGGTTGCCGTGCACTACTGCTGACCGCTGCCCTATACTGCAGCAGTCCTTCAGCGGTATAGGGACTGACGCACAGTCTGCTAAACACTAACACACAACCTGCTTGGTCCACAAAAGTTCTTATAAGGACTGGTAACTTGGTATAGGGTGCTACGGTACATAGGCCTGAGTGCAGTACAGTCTGCTGTTCTGTAAGGACCGCTATCGGTCCACAATACATAGGGTTGCCGTGCACTACTGCTGACCGCTGCCCTATACTGCAGCAGTCCTTCATTGGTATAGGGACTGACGTACAGTCTGCTAATCACTAACACACAACCTGCTTGGTCCACAAAAGTTCTTATAAGGACTGGTAACTTGGTATAGGGTGCTACGGTACATAGGCCTGAGTGCGTTACAGTCTGCTGTTCTGTAAGGACCGCTATCGGTCCACAATACATAGGGTTGCCGTGCACTACTGCTGACCGCTGCCCTATACTGCAGCAGTCCTTCATTGGTATAGGGACTGACGTACAGTCTGCTAATCACTAACACACAACCTGCTTGGTCCACAAAAGTTCTTATAAGGACTGGTAACTTGGTATAGGGTGCTACGGTACATAGGCCTGAGTGCGTTACAGTCTGCTGTTCTGTAAGGACCGCTATCGGTCCACAATACATAGGGTTGCCGTGCACTACTGCTGACCGCTGCCCTATACTGCAGCAGTCCTTCATTGGTATAGGGACTGACGTACAGTCTGCTAATCACTAACACACAACCTGCTTGGTCCACAAAAGTTCTTATAAGGACTGGTAACTTGGTATAGGGTGCTACGGTACATAGGCCTGAGTGCGTTACAGTCTGCTGTTCTGTAAGGACCGCTATCGGTCCACAATACATAGGGTTGCCGTGCACTACTGCTGACCGCTGCCCTATACTGCAGCAGTCCTTCATTGGTATAGGGACTGACGTACAGTCTGCTAATCACTAACACACAACCTGCTTGGTCCACAAAAGTTCTTATAAGGACTGGTAACTTGGTATAGGGTGCTACGGTACATAGGCCTGAGTGCGTTACAGTCTGCTGTTCTGTAAGGACCGCTATCGGTCCACAATACATAGGGTTGCCGTGCACTACTGCTGACCGCTGCCCTATACTGCAGCAGTCCTTCATTGGTATAGGGACTGACGTACAGTCTGCTAATCACTAACACACAACCTGCTTGGTCCACAAAAGTTCTTATAAGGACTGGTAACTTGGTATAGGGTGCTACGGTACATAGGCCTGAGTGCGTTACAGTCTGCTGTTCTGTAAGGACCGCTATCGGTCCACAATACATAGGGTTGCCGTGCACTACTGCTGACCGCTGCCCTATACTGCAGCAGTCCTTCAGCGGTATAGGGACTGACGCACAGTCTGCTAAACACTAACACACAACCTGCTTGGTCCACAAAAGTTCTTATAAGGACTGGTAACTTGGTATAGGGTGCTACGGTACATAGGCCTGAGTGCAGTACAGTCTGCTGTTCTGTAAGGACCGCTATCGGTCCACAATACATAGGGTTGCCGTGCACTACTGCTGACCGCTGCCCTATACTGCAGCAGTCCTTCATTGGTATAGGGACTGACGTACAGTCTGCTAATCACTAACACACAACCTGCTTGGTCCACAAAAGTTCTTATAAGGACTGGTAACTTGGTATAGGGTGCTACGGTACATAGGCCTGAGTGCGTTACAGTCTGCTGTTCTGTAAGGACCGCTATCGGTCCACAATACATAGGGTTGCCGTGCACTACTGCTGACCGCTGCCCTATACTGCAGCAGTCCTTCATTGGTATAGGGACTGACGTACAGTCTGCTAATCACTAACACACAACCTGCTTGGTCCACAAAAGTTCTTATAAGGACTGGTAACTTGGTATAGGGTGCTACGGTACATAGGCCTGAGTGCGTTACAGTCTGCTGTTCTGTAAGGACCGCTATCGGTCCACAATACATAGGGTTGCCGTGCACTACTGCTGACCGCTGCCCTATACTGCAGCAGTCCTTCATTGGTATAGGGACTGACGTACAGTCTGCTAATCACTAACACACAACCTGCTTGGTCCACAAAAGTTTTTATAAGGACTGGTAACTTGGTATAGGGTGCTACGGTACATAGGCCTGAGTGCAGTACAGTCTGCTGTTCTGTAAGGACCGCTATCGGTCCACAATACATAGGGTTGACGTGCACTACTGCTGACCGCTGCCCTATACTGCAGCAGTCCTTCATTGGTATAGGGACTGACGTACAGTCTGCTAATCACTAACACACAACCTGCTTGGTCCACAAAAGTTCTTATAAGGACTGGTAACTTGGTATAGGGTGCTACGGTACATAGGCCTGAGTGCAGTACAGTCTGCTGTTCTGTAAGGACCGCTATCGGTCCACAATACATAGGGTTGCCGTGCACTACTGCTGACCGCTGCCCTATACTGCAGCAGTCCTTCATTGGTATAGGGACTGACGTACAGTCTGCTAATCACTAACACACAACCTGCTTGGTCCACAAAAGTTTTTATAAGGACTGGTAACTTGGTATAGGGTGCTACGGTACATAGGCCTGAGTGCAGTACAGTCTGCTGTTCTGTAAGGACCGCTATCGGTCCACAATACATAGGGTTGCCGTGCACTACTGCTGACCGCTGCCCTATACTGCAGCAGTCCTTCATTGGTATAGGGACTGACGTACAGTCTGCTAATCACTAACACACAACCTGCTTGGTCCACAAAAGTTCTTATAAGGACTGGTAACTTGGTATAGGGTGCTACGGTACATAGGCCTGAGTGCGTTACAGTCTGCTGTTCTGTAAGGACCGCTATCGGTCCACAATACATAGGGTTGCCGTGCACTACTGCTGACCGCTGCCCTATACTGCAGCAGTCCTTCATTGGTATAGGGACTGACGTACAGTCTGCTAATCACTAACACACAACCTGCTTGGTCCACAAAAGTTTTTATAAGGACTGGTAACTTGGTATAGGGTGCTACGGTACATAGGCCTGAGTGCAGTACAGTCTGCTGTTCTGTAAGGACCGCTATCGGTCCACAATACATAGGGTTGCCGTGCACTACTGCTGACCGCTGCCCTATACTGCAGCAGTCCTTCATTGGTATAGGGACTGACGTACAGTCTGCTAATCACTAACACACAACCTGCTTGGTCCACAAAAGTTCTTATAAGGACTGGTAACTTGGTATAGGGTGCTACGGTACATAGGCCTGAGTGCAGTACAGTCTGCTGTTCTGTAAGGACCGCTATCGGTCCACAATACATAGGGTTGACGTGCACTACTGCTGACCGCTGCCCTATACTGCAGCAGTCCTTCAGCGGTATAGGGACTAAGAGTTTTGTCACAGGGTGATTTAAAAAATGACAGGCAGAGGAAGAGGCAGGCCCTTCCGCAGGGGTGGTAGGGGTAGGGCAGGAGCAACAGCCTTGAGCCAAAGTGGGAAGTTGCAGAAGGTGCGTTCAATTACTTTAAAGGACGCACCAGACTTGGTTGAGTGGCTCACTCAGCCTTATTCTTCTGCACCCTCCTCATCCTCTCGATCTGCACCCTCTTCTTCACTCTCTGCTATGTGCACCCCCAAAGACACTACCACCAACAACACGACCACCACCACCACCACCACATACCTTCCGCTTGAGTCACTGGAATTATTTTCCGATCCATATCAAGAGGACATTTCTGATGCGCAGCCACTCTTGGTATTGGATCAGGAAGAGGAGGTAGCAACAAGCGCTACTCAGCAGTCTGACGCCAGTACCCAGATCAGCCCAAGGAGGAGGTTGGTCCCCGGTGTTGCTGCCTACTCTACTTATAGCGGTGGGGAAGGTGACGTTGATGATGACGTGTCTAGTGATGTCACGTGGGTGCCCACAAGAGAGGAAGAGGAGGGGAGTTCAGAGGGAGATATGGACCAGCAGATAGGGAGGAGAAGCAGCAATGACTTACATTGCACAGCAGGGACAAAGCAGACTGCAAATGTATCAGGAGCGAGTCATCGACCATGTACGGTCACATCTGGCGCTCCCAGGACACCGGCACATGGCTCCGCAGTGTGGGCTTTTTTTAACGTGTCCGCTGCTGACAATAGCGTTGCCATCTGCAATCTTTGCAGTCAACGCGTTAGTCGCGGTAAGCCCAATACTCACCTAGGGACGACCGCCTTAAGAAGGCACATGAGCAGCCATCACCGAGCCCAGTGGGAGCAACGGAACACACAAAGCCACACTGCAGGCTCTCACCGTCCAGCCTCGTCTTCTACTTCTCCTTCTCCTCTCTCCTCACAATTGTCCTCCACTCCACCTTCCATCACGCCAAGCTCACATTTTTCTGCAAAAAGGCAGGCTTCCGTGGGCCTAATGTTTGAGCGTAAAAAAATGATGACGCCGGATAACCCTCTTGCCCAACGGTTGGCGGCTGGCTTGTCAGAACTCATAGCCCGCCAACTACTGCCATATAAACTGGTGGACTCGGAGGCCTTTCGCAAATTTGTGGCCATTGGAACACCACAATGGAAGGTCCCAGGAAGGAAGTATTTCTCAGAGAAGGGCATCCCAGAGCTATATGGCCATGTTCAGCGGCAAGTGAATGTATCTCTGGCACACAGTGTCGGTGCCAAGATACATCTGACCACAGACACGTGGTCTAGCAAACACGGGCAGGGAAGGTATATCAGTTTTACTGCCCACTGGGTGAACCTTCTGACGGCCGTCAAGCATGTAACCCGTGGCACCCGTGTAGATTTGGTTTTACCGCCACGGATTGCATGCAGGCCTGACTCTTCTTCTCCTCCTCCTACTCCATCCTCCTCCCTCTCCTCCTCAGCTGCCTCCTCCTTTTCCGCTGCTAGCGTCTCTTCCACTGCACCGCCCAAGCTCCCCAGAACCTATTCCACATGCCAGGTGAGACGTTGCCATGCCGTGCTGCGTCTGTTGTGCCTGGAAGCAAAGAGCCACACTGGCCCGGCACTCCTTTCAGCTTTGCGTTCACAGGCAGATGAGTGGCTAACACCGCTCAATTTGACAGTTGGTAAAGTGGTGTGTGACAACGGTGCCAATCTGCTTAGCGCATTGAAACAGGGCAAAATCACGCACGTGCCGTGCATGGCACACGTCTTAAACTTGGTCGTGCAGCGATTCCTTGTCAAATACCCTGGGGTCCAGGACATCTTGCGGCAGGCAAGGAAAATCTCGGCCCATTTCAGAAGATCTTACACGGCCATGGCTCGCCTTGCTGACATTCAGCGGCGACACCATCTGCCGGTCAGACGTCTTATTTGCGATTGCCCGACGCGATGGAACTCAACCTTCTATATGCTTGATAGGCTGCTCCAGCAGAAACGTGCAGTTAACGTCTACCTGTATGAACTCTGCGAAAGAAACGGTTCTGGGGAGCTGGGTTTTTTTTCACCGCGCCAGTGGCTGCTCATGCGCGACACATGCAGACTTCTGCGGCCATTTGAGGAGATCACCAAACTGGTCAGTCGCAGCCATGGCGCCATCAGTGACATGGTACCTTATGCCTTCTTTCTGGAGCGTGCATTGCGTCGTGTCATTGATCAGGCTGTGGAGGAGCAGGAGCGGGAAGATGAGGAAGTCGCAATGCTGGATAAATTCCCAGGGGGGGCTACTCTATCTGAGACAAGTCAACAACAGGAGTCTGATGAGGAGTCAGAGGAGGATGGTGCCGGGGCGGATGAGCAGGAGCAAGAAGAGCATGCTTTAAACCTTTCTGGGATCCCTGTTGTGCGAGGATGGGGAGAGGAGAATGAAGAGGACGACATTATCCTGGATGATGAGCAGGAGCCAGGCCACCACACCGCTTCCACTTTAGTGCAAATGGGGGCCTTCATGCTCCAGTGTTTTAATAGGGACCCCCGTATAAAAAGCATGAGGGTCAAGGACCAGTACTGGGTGGCAACGTACTTAGACCCCCGGTACAAACACAAAATGGCGGAAATGTTACCGCCGTCGCAGAGGGCTGTCAGAATGCAGCACTTCCAGGCCTTGCTTCGAGAAATGCTGCATTCTGCTTTTGCGTGCGCTGGCAGAGGAGCAATTCCCACTCCCAGAGAAGGATTTGCGGGTACCAATCCAACAGCGCCTGCAAGAAGAGGCCGGTTTGAAGATGTGTTGGTGACTTCGGATATGAGGTCATTCTTTCAGCCGACCCATCGACAGGTGTCATCCGGATCCAGCATCAGGGAACGCCTAGACCGTCAGGTGTCCGACTACATTGGGTTAACGGCCGATGTGGACGCTCTGAGGAGTGATGAACCCCTAGACTACTGGGTGGGCAGGCTTGACCTCTGGCCAGAGCTTGCCCAATTTGCAATCGAACTGTTGGCTTGCCCCTCATCCAGTGTCCTGTCCGAAAGGACGTTCAGCGCAGCAGGGGGGATTGTGACCGATAAGCGTACTCGCCTAGCTCACCACAGTGTTAACTACCTCACATTTCTAAAAATGAATGAGGCATGGATCTCGGAGGAATTCAACACATGTGATCAGTAGACCATGTATATGTCTATAAACAATTTTTGGAATCAAGCACACAGACCTTCTTAATTCATTTGGCTCACTTCCCTGACCCAAAAAAGCACACCGTACTATATGCCCCTACCCTCCTCTTTGAAGAGGTTGAGCGGTGTCATATTTCTACTGGGGCTGCTTATTATGAGGGGTTCCCACCATCCCTGTGCTGTGCTGACTTCCTCCTGGGTGTTCTTATTATGAGGGGCTCCCACCATCCCTGTGCTGTGCTGACTTCCTCCTGGGGGTTCTTATTATGAGGGGATCACACCATCCCTGTGCTGTGCTGACTTCCTCCTGGGGGTTCTTATTATGAGGGGATCACACCATCCCTGTGCTGTGCTGACTTCCTCCTGGGGGTTCTTATTATGAGGGGATCACACCATCCCTGTGCTGTGCTGACTTCCTCCTGGGGCTGCTTACGGTGCTGCTGTCAGCGCTGTATGTCACGGAGCTGCTGTCAGCGCTGTATGTCACGGAGCTGCTGTCAGCGCTGTATGTCACGGAGCTGCTGTCAGCGCTGTATGTCACGGAGCTGCTGTCAGCGCTGTATGTCACGGAGCTGCTGTCAGCGCTGTATGTCACGGAGCTGCTGTCAGCGCTGTATGTCACGGAGCTGCTGTCAGCGCTGTATGTCACGGTGCTGCTGTCAGCGCTGTATGTCACGGAGCTGCTGTCAGCGCTGTATGTCACGGAGCTGCTGTCAGTGCTGTATGTCACGGAGCTGCTGTCAGCGCTGTATGTCACGGAGCTGCTGTCAGCGCTGTATGTCACGGAGCTGCTGTCAGCGCTGTATGTCACGGTGCTGCTGTCAGCGCTGTATGTCACGGAGCTGCTGTCAGCGCTGTATGTCACGGAGCTGCTGTCAGTGCTGTATGTCACGGAGCTGCTGTCAGCGCTGTATGTCACGGAGCTGCTGTCAGCGCTGTATGTCACGGAGCTGCTGTCAGCGCTGTATGTCACGGTGCTGCTGTCAGCGCTGTATGTCACGGAGCTGCTGTCAGCGCTGTATGTCACGGAGCTGCTGTCAGCGCTGTATGTCACGGTGCTGCTGTCAGCGCTGTATGTCACGGAGCTGCTGTCAGCGCTGTATGTCACGGAGCTGCTGTCAGCGCTGTATGTCACGGAGCTGCTGTCAGCGCTGTATGTCACGGAGCTGCTGTCAGCGCTGTATGTCACGGAGCTGCTGTCAGCGCTGTATGTCACGGTGCTGATGTCAGTGCTCTGTATTACGGTGCTGCTGTCAGTGCTCTGTATCTCCAGCACCCTCTTGTTTGCCTACCCTGGTCCCTGACCTTCCCTCTCCTCCATTGCCTTCATTAGCTCCATAGTCCTGAATTGTCAGAACAATTTCCCAAATAAAAAAAAAATGCTTGTAGTTATCGATCCCAAATTCACCTCATACATGTATTATGCTATTGTCCAGGTGGTGGGACTACGTGCTACCCCCTAATAATTACCCCGTGGCCGCAAATTCGACCTAAAGGTTTGCGAAATTCGCCTCCCATTGAAGTCAATGGAGCCCGCGGCGAACGGTCGTTTTCGCGAACGTTTGTGCCCGTTCGCGTTTCGCGTTCGCGAAACGTCCCGTCGGAAGTTCGTCCATCACTAGTCAAGATATATACACAATACTTAGGCAAATTAAATAAATTAAATAAGTAGAAAATCACAGACGGAGAGGGGGAGAATCTCCCGCTCCCATACCACAAAAGTCAACAGGGGTATTCCTAGTCCCGAAATTGAGATTTTAAAATCAGGCATAGTCAAAGAATTATGAAGACATCATTCGGGAGTGCCATCCCATAAAAAAGGTTTGTAGGAAATCATTTCATTAAGTCCCGGGGGAGAGGTTGCATTGAGTCGTTTGATCCACAGAGTTTCCTTCTGTAGGATCGTTCAAACCCAATCCCCTGCCCTGGGGTTTGGATGTACCACCTCAAGAACCCAGAAGCGGATCACTGAGGTATCATATTGTGATGCATCCAGATATGTCTACCAATGGTGGTCAACTTGCCACTTCCGGAGTAGTAGACGTGGTCGCCAATCCTTTGTCTTAGCTCACGGATGGTTTTACCAACATAGTAGGCCCTACAGCTACAGGTCAACAAATAAATGACACCCCTAGTGCTACAATCAGCAAACGCACGTGGCATAAATAGCTCGCTGTTTGGTAAAGTAAAATGTTTGCCCTCCTGTATCCAGGGGCAACGAGTACAATCTCCGCATTTAAAAGTCCCAAAAGGTCTAGTTTTAGGGACATTAGCTGAACTAACTATAGTGGTTACGAGTGAGACGATCCCTCAAGGAACAGGCCCTCCAGAAGACTAATTCCGGGGTGGGTCGTACATGTTTCTTAAGGATGTGATGTTCTGTTAACATGTGCCAGTTATTAGATAAGATAGTTCTTAGTATATTATTATGAGCGGAGTACGTGGTGATAAATCTAACTAAGCTAGTGGCAGATAGTGTAGCCTTGGGGCTGTCATACAGCAAAGAGCTCCTTGAACATGCAAACGCCTTGTTGATTGGTTTTTTAAGAATAGTAGGTGAATATTCCCTGCAAAGAAGCCGTTCCCGAAGAGCATCAGCCTGAGTCTTGAAGTCACTATCACGTGTGCAATTCCTGTGCAACCGCAGGTATTGCGCAAATGGTATATTGGTGTACCAGTGGCTGGGGATGTGCACTGGTAGCGTATAGCAAGGTATTGTCAGCAGTTGGTTTACAGTAGAGGTCCGTACCAAGAGTACCATCTGGTTGCTTAACAATGAACAGATCCAGAAATGGGATCTGGCCATTGTCAAACTTAAAGGTAAAGCTTAGGTTGAATTCATTTTCATCCAGTTTATGGATGAATTCCAACAATCTCTCCTGGGTCCCTGTCCAAACTAGGAACAGGTCATCTATGTAGCGATACCATATCAAGTACTCTGTGTATCTTTCATCTGAATGTACAAATCTTTCCCAGCCTCCTAGGTATAGATTCACATAGGCGGGGGCGCAAGACGTCCCCATGGCAACTCCTTGGAAAAGCTGGTCATTAAAGGTGAAATAGTTTTTGGAGTGCCAGGATAAATTCATTCAGGGGCCAGGTCGCCGTGTCTTGCTCATACAGAAAGGATCCAGCCATCAAGGACACCCTGCTCAGGGGGAATACTACAGTACAAAGCCTCAATATCAATAGCCACAAGTAGGGCATCTGGAGGGATCTGGATCCCCTTGATATGTTGCAAGAGATCCACAGAGTTCTTAATATAAGACGGAAGACTTCGTACATGGGGCATTAAAAATTTACTGCAGTTGTCAGTTAAGGAACCAATCCCCGAGACAATAGGTCTCTCTGGGGATGTCTTCATGTTTTTATGCATTTTCGGGAGAGAATAAAATGTAGGGACACAAGGAAATTTAGGAACAAGGAACTCCAAAGTGTGCTTGTCAATGAGGCCCAAAAAAAGGCCTCAGTGCAAAGGACACCTAGATCCTGAGCAAAAGATGATACAATAGATTCAGAAATGGGACGGTACCAATTCCAATTCTTCAGAATAGCCAGACACATGGATTGATATTGGTCATGTGTCATGAAAATAATGTTACCCCCCTAATTTGGTTTGGATCAAGATTGGGAGTAAAATGACCCCAATGTTGTAACTTTAGATCCCTAATAGTGGCCTGTACAAAGGCCCAGATAGTAGGGCAGGTCATCAAATCTGGAAACCACAGTGACCGCAGACTAAAGGGTTTGGATCGCGTTATCCGTTCTCCATCACCCAATTGAGGGTCACTATGTAGAGATGCGGAGCTGTAAGGGGTGTTAGCAGAACCGTCTTGTGATGGTTGTGAGCTATCCACAGCTCCCTGATCATATAGGAGCATAAGGTCACGAAGTGCTCGAAAATCTTCCATGCTGGTCCATTCCGTTATTTCACGTTCAAGAGTTAAATTCTCATGATCTTTGTCAAAGAGAAATTTAAAAGTCATAATACGTGCAAAAAGATATAAATCTTTTATAGTCTCATTTACTTTAAGCACATTCCTGAGGGCAAAAGCCCAAACCCAATTGTAACACCGAGCATTCATCATTAGTCAGGTAATAGTGAGTGAGATTAATGATGTTAAGTTTTACATCATGTGGGGGGTGTTTGGTGGGGGTTGTATGATGTGAGGGGCTTGTGTGGGTTTGAGTACGTAAGTGTCCAGGTTCCCCTGTTGCTTCTTTAGATCTAAAAAAAATAGGTCTTCATTGACCTTGGTGTACTTGTTAGTCATAAGTGCAGAATTAAGCACTTTAGGGATAGTGTAAAGTGGAATTACCCACCGCCCCTTCCAATGAAGTGGTAGTGTCAGTACAAATTTGTGCAGAAGGTGTTCGTGAGGGTTTAGTGACTTTAGGAGTTTTTTATTTTTCTTAAGGCTGGCAGGTGGAGTGCCACCTCCATACCGTAATCTTTTGCGTGCTGAATGAGTGGCTGGTGTAGTTGTGGGTCGCATATTGAGAGGGAAAGAGTAGAAGAAAGGGAAGAGTCGGATTCAGCCCCCGTGACCGTGAAAGAATTTCTTGGGGCATTCGTCCGAGCTCTCCTCCTGCCCATACTTCTCTCGGACCAGCGGTAAGCATATCCATCTGAAAAGGCTGCTTTATCCTTGTTAAATTGGTAAAGTAAAATGTTTGCCCTCCTGTATCCAGGGGCAACGAGTACAATCTAGTTTTTTAAGAATTATGTCCTTATTTATTTTTTCCAGACGTTCCTTAAGCTCCTTCCATCTGGCCTCAACAATTGAGTTGTCAGCCAGGTGGATATATACGGAGTTAAGGCGATCAATCTCAACATCAAGCGCATTCATATCACAGGTGTATTCTGAGATTAATGCCGCATACACACGATCAGAATATCTGGTGGACTTAGTCTGGTGGACAAACCGCCAGAAAGTCTGCCAAATTTCCGAATGAGCGGACCTGCCCACACACGGGACTTTTCCGCCGGACTATCTGCCGTAATTTTGAAATGAACGGACTTGGCCACACATGGAGGAAAGTCCGTTCATTTTGAGCGCGGCTCCAGGTAGACGGGACTAGCAAAGGAAGTCAATGTCACCGCCTTCGGCGGTGAGATTGACAGGTCGCTGGCCCCGTCACCTGGTATGGACTTAAAGGGGAAGCCCTACGCAGATAAAATGGCATGGGGGTCCCACCAAGTCCATATCAGACCCTTATCCGAGCACGCTACCTGGCCGGTCAGGAAAGGGGGTGGGAACGAGCGAGTGGCATCCCTCCTGAGGCGTACCAGGCCACGTGCTCTCAACATGGGGGGTGCTTTGGGGAAGGGGGGCCATGCGGCCCCCCAACCCCAAAGCACCTTGTCCCCATGTTGATGAGGACAAGGACCTCTTTCCGACAACCCTGGCAGTTGGTTTTCGTGGTATGCGGGCGGGGGGCTTATCGGAATCCGGGAGCCCCCTTTAATAAGGGGGCCCCCGGATACCGGCCCCTCACCCTATGTGAATGAGTATGGGGTACAATGTACCCCTACCCATTCACCTGTGAAAAACATGTAAATAAAACACAACACACAAGGGTTAAAAATAATTTATTGCACAGCTCTGGGGGTGTTCTTACTTCTTGAGGGGTCTCCTCGCCAGACTCCACCTCTATCTTCTACTCTTTTGCTAGCTCTTATACTAGCGGAGGAGCCCGGCTTTCTTCTTAGTCGCCGCCACACGGGGGTCTTCTTCCAACTTTGGGGGTCTTGTCCCCCTCATCGGTTCTTCTTGCTGGGCCTCCGCGCCTTCTTCCATTCGGCGGCGTCTTTGTACGCCACGTGGGTTGGAGAGCTTAAATAGAGGCTGCTTGTCAGTTCTCTGTTGAGCGACTTGGGACCGTGACGCTGGGCGTTCCTATGGGCGATTGCTTGTACAGATGGGTACGTATATACTTTGAATCGATCGGATTACAACCTTCTTTTATCGTGCTGTATTATTGGGCTTTTTATGACGATCATTTTCTTCGCATCAACAGTTCGTATTGTGTTGAAGGCCTATGTGGCCACTATCTTGGAACTTGGATAATTACTTGGAGATATAATTATATCTACCAAATACCAAATACCAAATACTTGGAGATATAATTTTACAACGTTCGATGGAAGAAATGTCTGACACGTCTGTAGCTCATTCAGCACTTCTGTGATTTCAATTACCCCTGTATATTTTGCCCATGTGCTCGCCCATGCGTAGACTCTGGCTGTATTACATTCATTGGTAGTATATGAAGCAGAGGAGTGCAGAAGGTATGAAAGTGAGCAGTATGTGCAAAAAAGGAGTTTTGAGGAAATGGCCGTGGGCGGTATGTAAAAGAAAGAAGTGTGGGGTATAACAGTGAGCAGCATAGGCAGGAGAGGTATATTGAAGGTATGACAGTGGGTAGTATGTGCAGGAGAGGAGAGTGGAGGGTATGACAGCAGTTAGTTTGTTCAGGAGAGGAATGTGGAAGATATGACACTGGGCAGTATGTACATGAGAGGTGGGTATGACAGTGGACAATATGTTCAGGAGAAGAGAATGGAGAGTAGAGATGGCCTTGCGGTTCGTGGCAAACTTTGCTTGTTCGCGATTCGGCAAACCAGCGTAATTCAGGCGCTGTTTGCGGCCATATTCGTTTACATTGCGAAGAACTTTGACCCATGACACGTCCATCATGGGGTATAGGACAGCCAATTGAGACATTTCAGCACATACACATACCCCCTACCTTATAAATAGACCTGATCTGGCGGCCATTTTACATTCTGTCTTTTGTCAGTGTAGGGAAAGGACGCTGTGTGGAGCAGAAACAGTCAGTCTAATCACTAGCTAGCTATTACTATTAGGTCCACAAAAGTCCTTTTAAGGACTGGTATAGGTGTACAGTAGGGATGAGCCGAACACCTCCCGGTTCGGTTTGCACCAGAGCTTTCGAACGGACCCCAAATTCGTACAAACGTTAGAACCCCATTGAAGTCTATGGGACTCGAACGTTCGAAATTAAAAGTGCTAATTTTAACGGCTAATATGCAAGATACTGTCCTAAAAAGGGTTTGGGGACCTGGCTCCTGCTCCAGGGGACATGGGTCAATGCAAAAAAAAAGTTTTAAAAACTGCCGTTTTGGCGGGAGCACTGATTTTAATGACGATTAAAGTGAAAAAAAAGTGAAATATTCCTTTAAATATCATGTCTGGGGGGTGTCTGTAGTATGCCTGTGAAGTGCCACGTGTTTCCCGTGTTTAGAACAGTCCCTGCACAAAATGACATTTAACGGAAATAACGTCATTTAAAATTGCTTGCGGTTTTAATGTTATATCTGGTTCCTGCAATATGGTTGAAAATCATTGAGAAAAATGGCATGAGTAGCCCCCCCTTACCATTACCAGCCCCTTTGGGTCTTGTACGCATATTAAGGGCAACCCCATACCCATATTAAAAAAAGGAAATATGTGTGGCCCCCAGGCCCTATATACTCAGAACAGCAGTATACAGGCAGTGCAAACAAGACAGGGACTGTGTAGGTTTGTTGTGTTAAGTTGAATCTGTTTGTAATTTTCAACTGGTACATTTTTAAAGTGTAGCTCCAGTCAAAAAAACTATTTTTTAAGCTTTTTGGAAAACATAGGGAAGGGTTATCACCCCTGTATAATTTGTTTTGTCGTACATCTTTTTTCATCTCACTTGCTGTTGTCTCCTTCCGTTTGCAAGTAGGAGATGTTTGTAAGTTGGATGTTTGAAAGTAGGGGCCTGCCCTATATACTCTGCAGAAATGGCGGAACAAGGTGTTGGTTTTGCCACAACATTGTAAGCCCTCAAAGTGACTCTTGGTGGGCGCTGGAGCGCCCTGCTGTGAACGATTATATCAAGAATTGTAATTACATGCCATTGTTGAACAGTGGTAGAAAAATTGACCTTTGGTGGTTGTGGTGCTGGTGCCACAACACTGTAAGTCCTCACAGTTACTCTGGGTGGGCACAGGAACAGGCCCTCCTGTGAAATATTATATCAAGAATTGTAATTACATGTCCCTGTTAAACAGGGGCAGAAAAATTGGGCCTTAGGCACTGGTGCTGGTGCCACGACACTGCAACCTCTCCCATATACTCTAGTTTTAGTGCAGGAATTAGCCCTGCTGCAAAGCATCGCATCAAAAATTGTAATTAAACGCCCCTGTTAAACAGGGGCAGAAAAATTGGGCCTTAGGCACTGGTGCTGGTGCCACGACACTGCAAGCTCTCCCATATACTCTAGTTTTAGTGCAGGAATTAGCCCTGCTGCAAAGCATTGCATTAAAAATTGTAATTAAACGCCCTTTGTTAAACAGGGGCAGAAAAATTGGGCTGATGGCATCACCCAGAACCAGAAATGTTCTTCCAACATATCAGCGGAGGAGGAAGAGGATAGACAATCAACATAACAGGACAGTCACTCAGCATCAACATAGGCAGTCTTGAAGGGATGTGATATTTCAATAAAAATTATTCGGTTACATCAGCTTCAGGTGCTTGGTAGCTGTGGGTGATCCAAGACTGATTCCTCTTGATGAAGGTCAGTCGATCAACTGATTCGGTGGACAGACGCACCCTGTGATCGGTAACAAAGCCACCAGCAGCACTGAAGGTGCGTTCCGAAAGAACGCTGGATGCAGGACAGGCCAGTAGCTCAATTGCATACTGTGCAAGCTCTGGCCAGTGATCCATCCTCAAGACCCAGTAAGCCAGAGGATTTTCGGTGGGAAAGGTGTCCAAGTCTGACCTTGCCCCTAGGCATTCCTGCACTATGTAAATCAGACGCTGGCGATGGTTGCTGGAACCAATCATACCTTGGGGCTGCGGACTAAAAAATTGTCTGAAAGCATCGGTCAGACGGCCACCTTCTCCACCGCTCCTTCTGACCAATGCCTCAGCAACACGTTGTCCAGGACCAGGAGTTTGTAACCTCCCAGTCTCTGGGAACGCGTTGCACAGACCTTTCTGCAAGGCCTCCCGGAGATGTCTCATCCTCTGCTCCCTCTGCGATGGCAAGATAAGGTTGGCAACCTTACCCTTGTACCGTGGATCAAGGAGAGTGGCCAGCCAGTAATGGTCCCCCCCCCCCGATCCGAAGAATATGAGGATCCTTCCGCAGGCTTTGCAGGATCAGGGAGGCCATGCAGCGTAGGTTAGCTGAGGCAATCAGTCCGGAGTCCTCTGGGTCACGAAGGACAACATGATCCGCAGCTACCTCCTCCCAGCCACGTACAAGTCCACGGGTTTCTTGGGACTGTAAATCATCCCTACAAGACTGCTTCTGCTGCTGCTGCTGCTGCTGCTGCTGATGCTGATGCTCCATGCTGGCACAATCATCCTCCTCCTCCTCCTCATCCTCTTCCTGTGTGATGGGTGGCACAGCAGGAACACTGTCTGGTTAAAGGGGGCCTTCCTGCCTCTGTTCTGCCTCAAGTGCCCTGTCCATTATTCCACGCAGCGTATGCTCCAAGAGGTGGACAAGAGGTACAGTGTCACTGATGCATGCACTGTCACTGCTCACCATCCTTGTGGCCTCCTCAAATGGTGACAGGACAGTGCATGCATCCCTGATCATGCCCCACTGGCGTGGTGAGAAAAAACCGAGCTCCCCTGACCCTGTCCTGGTGCCGTAGTCGCACAGGTACTCATTGATGGCCCATTGCTGCGTGTGCAGCCGCTGCAGCATGGCCAACGTTGAGTTCCACCTGGTGGGCATGTCACATATAAGGCGGTTCTTGGGCAGTTTCAACTCCTTTTGGAGCTCAGCTAGCCGAGCACAGGCATTACAGTGGTGTGAAAAAGTGTTTGCCCCCCTTGTTAAAACATACTATAACTGTGGTTGTCCACACCTGAGTTCAATTTCTCTAGCCACACCCAGGCCTGATTATTGCCACACCTGTTCACAATCAAGGCATCACTTAAATAGGAGCTGCTTGACACAGTAAGGTCCACCAGAAGATCCTTAAAAGCTACACATCATGCCGAGACCCAAAGAAATTCAGGAACAATTGAGAAAGAAAGTAATTGAGATCTATCAGTCTGGAAAGGGTTATAAAGCCATTTCCAAAGCTTTGGGAATCCAGCGAACCACAGTGAGAGCCATTATCCACAAATGGCGAAGACATGGAACAGTGGTGAACCTTCCCAGGAGTATTGTATTTACTTGTTTTGTCCTTGACTATTGTTTAAATTGGTTTGATGTTCCAAAACACTTAAGTGTGACAAACATGCAAAGGAACAGGAAATGAGGAAGGGGGCAAACACTTTTTCACACCACTGTAAATGATCGGCGGAAATGCACACAGACTTTCCTGGCCTGCTTCAGGACATCCTGTAAGCCCGGGTACCTGCCCAAGAACTGCTGCACCACCAGGTTAAGGACGTGAGCCACACAGGGCACATGGGTCAGTTGTCCCTGTCAGAGGACGGAGAGGAGGTTGGTGCCATTGTCGCAAACCACCAATCCTGGCTTAAGCTGGCGTGGCATCAACCACCTCTCGGCCTGCCCCTGCAGAGCTGACAAAATATCTGCCCCAGTGTGGCTCCTGTCCCCCAAACAAACCAGCGCAAGCACGGCATGGCATCGTTTTGCCTGCGTACTTGCGTAGCCCCTGGAACGCCTACGGAGCACCGCTGGTTCTGAGGACAGAGCACTGGAAGAGGCCATGGAGGAAGAAGAAGAGGAGGGGGTGGAGGAGAGAGGTGTGTCACAACCAATAGTAGCATTTTGGAGGCGTGGTGGTGGAACAACCTCCAACACTACTGCACCTTGTCCTGCATCCTTCCCAGCTGCCAGAAGAGTGACCCAATGGGCCGTGAAAGACAGGTAACGTCCCTGTCCATGCCTGCTGGACCATGAGTCAGCGGTAATATGCACCTTACCGCTGACCACCCTGTCCAGCGAAGCAAGGACATTGCCTTCCACATGCCGGTAGAGAGCCGGAATTGCCTTCCATAAGAAAAAGTGGCGTTTGGGGACCTGCCACTGAGGAACCGCACATTGTACAAACTCACAGAAGGGGGGCGAGTCTACCAACTAAAAAGGCAGCAGTTGAAGTGCTAGCAATTTAGCCAAGCTAGCATTCAACCGCTGGGCATGTGGATGGCTGGGAGTGAACTTATTTTGCCGGTCCAGCAGCCTGGGCAGGGACATTTGCCTGCTATAATAGGACGTGGGTGTACTGCTAGCAGAGTGCCCGGAAGCACTTGGCTGTGACACACCTAATTCTACACCTTCATTCCTCTCAGAGCAGGTTTCAGAGATTACTGAAGGTCTAGTGGGGTTGGAGATCCCAGCTGATGAGGAGCAAGGAGAGGTCCACTTTGTTCTTTGGTGTGGGTCTTTGAGGTACGCTTGCCAACGAGCTACATGGCAGGTCAACATATGTCTGGTCAAGCATGTGGTGCCCAAGCGGCTGATGTTTTGGCCACACGAGATACGCTTGAGACATATGTTGCAAATAGCAGCGGTGCGATCTGATGCACTCGTCTCAAAAAGGCCCACATCAAAGAACTTTTAGAATAACGCGCAGAGGCAGCGCCCTGCACAGGCGGAGCTCTTTGCGGTGTGATTCAGTCAGTGTGCTGCCCCTAAGCTGGCCCCCGGAGGGCATTCTGCCTCGTTGGACATGTGCCTCCTCCTCCTCCTCTCTCCTACCAGGCACCCACGTGGAGTCAGTGCCCTCATCATCCCCTCCCTCTTCATCGTTGGAGCAAACCTGGTAGTATGCTGCAGCTTGTGGAACATGACTGCCAGATTGCTGTCCTTCTTGAGCATCCCCTCTCTCTGCATTCACGCTACTGCCTTCCTCTAGCTGAGTATCATCATCAGAGCCTACAAAACACTGGGCATCCTCCTGGAGCATGTACCCAACACTGTGCTCAAAGAGTTCAGGAGACTTCTCAGGAGGACGTGGTGGGTCTAGGGAAGGAGTCACTGATGATGACATTGAGAGGAGGGAAGACGATGATGACGATGCACCGCGTCCACGACCAGCACTGTTGTCTCTAGACACAGAGCCTGCTTGCCCTCTTTTATCGGCTCGTGCCTGTCTGCCTCTCCTTGCTGGCCTTCCAGACATGGTAATGGCCTGAAGGGAGTTGGGAAAACCAGCAATTGGGTAGTGTATATTGTGCTGGAGGCACACACAACTTCTGATGGCTCAAATAGAGAAGAACTATGTAGGTGGATATAGCGGTGTATACTGGGTTTAGAGCACGCAGACAGCACGCACAATCTCCTACTGCTGACTGCAAGCTCTATTTAAAACGAGCAAGATAGTTAGCTATATAGGTGGATATAGCAGTGTATACTGGGTTGGGTTCAGAGCACGCAGACAGCACGCACAATCTCCTAACACTGACTGAAAGCTCTATTTAAAACGAGCAAGATAGTTAGCTATATAGGTGGATATAGCGGTGTATACTGTGTTCAGAGCACGCAGACAGCACGCACAATCTCCTAACACTGACCGAGCAAGAAGTTAGCTATATAGGTGATATAGCGGTATATACTGCGTTCAGAGCATGCAGACAGCACGCACAATCTCCTAACACTGACTGCAAGCTCTATTATAAAAGATAGATATATCGCTAGCTATATAGGTGAATATAGCGGTGTATACTGCGGTCAGGGCACGCAGACAACAACCACTACAGAAGAGCAAGAACGAAAAATTGGCCGATAACGTTTGGTGTATACTGTGTTGAAGGTACACAGAACACCCACTAACTGCTACAGACGGCAACACACTACACAAGGCCGCCGCGCTGGAGGCCTTATATAGTGTGGGGCGTGTACTACACAGCCTGAGCTATGATTGGCCACAGGCATCCTGTCGGCGCTGTGATTGGCCAAGCATGCGAGGTCACAGTGCATGCTTGGCCAATCATGAGCCAGCAATGCACTGCGCCATCGCAGTGCATTGTGGGCCGTGAGCGCCACACGACTTTGGAGCGAACGTCCCATAACGTTCGGAATTCGCCAAACGGGCGAACAGCCGCTGTTCGAGTCGAACTTATGTTCGACTCGAGCACGAAGCTCATCCCTAGTGTACAGTATATAGGGTTGTAATACACTTATAATATACTTTCTTTCAAATATAGAAAGTATATTATGTTGCACTGCTGTGCTGCTGTGCTGCTGAGTGCTGACCGATTCAGCAGCTGTCTTTTATCAGTGTAGGGAGGGACAGTTTGGTGTTTGGAGCAGGGACAGTCTGCAATTCACTAGCTACTAGGTCCATGAAGGTCCTTTTAAGGACTGGTATAGGTGTACAGTATATAGGGTTGTAATACATGTATAATATACTTTCTTTCAAATATAGAAACCATATTATAGTGCACTGCTGTGCTGCTGAGTGCTGATCGATTCTGCAGCTGTCTTTTCTCAGTGTAGGGAGGGACAGTTTAGTGTTTGGAGCAGGGACAGTCTGCAATTCACTAGCTACTAGCTAGCTACTACTAGGTCCTCAAAGATCCTTTTAAGGACTGGTATAGGTGTACAGTATATAGGGTTGTAATACACGTATAATATACTTTCTTTCAAATATAGAAAGCACATTATAGTGCACTGCATGCAGTGCTGCTGACCGATTCTGCAGCTGTCGTTTCTCAGTGTAGGGAGGGACAGTTTCGTGTTTGGAGCAGGGACAGTCTGCAATTCACTAGCTACTAGCTAGCTACTATTAGGTCCACAAAGGTAATTTTAAGGACTGGTATAGGTGTACTATTTGGTGTGCAGTATATAGGGGTGTAATACACGTATAAAATACTTTCAAATATAGAAAGCATAATATACTGCATTTCCACTGTGCAGCATTGTGACTGCTGAGCGGTTCTGCAGCGATACTACAAAGAGTGACAAACGCAATTAGAAAAAAGTATTATAACTGGTGTGATAGACCAGTGGCCCCCCAAAACGACAGATTGAAGTGGGGTGTTATATACCTTCTTCCACATATACTGCACTTCTCTAGAGACTTTTGTCACAGGGTCATTTAAAAACTGACAGGCAGAGGAAGAGGCAGGCCCTTTCGCAGGTGTGGTAGGGGTAGGGCAGGAGCAACAGGCTTGAGCCAAAGTGGGAAATTGCAGAAGGTGCGTTCGCTTACGTCAAAGGACGCACCAGACTTGGTTGTGTGGCTCACTCAGCCTTACTCTTCTACACTCTCCTCATCCTCTCGATCTTCACCCTCTTCTCTGCTGTGTGCACCCCCAAAGACACTACCACCAACACCACCACCACCATATACCCTCCGCTTGAGTCACAGGAATTGTTTTCCAATCCATCACAAGACATTGCCGATGCGCAGCCATTATTGGCATTGGATCAGGAAGAGGAGGTAGCAACAACCGCCACTCAGCAGTCTGACGACAGTACCCAGATCAGCCCAAGGAGGAGGTTGGTCCCGAGTGTTGCTGCCTACTCTGAAATCTCTAATTATAGCGGTGGGGAAGGTGATGTCGATGATGACGTGTCTAGTGATGTCATGTGGGTGCCCACAAGAGAGAAAGAGGAGGGAAGTTCAGAGGGAGATATGGACCAGCAGATAGGGAGAAGAAGCAGGCAGAACTTTGCACAGGAGGGACAAAGCAGACTGCTAATGTATCAGGAGCGAGGCATCAACCATGTATGGTCACATCTGGCGCTCCCAGGATGCCAGCACATGGCTCCGCAGTGTGGGCTTTTTTTAACGTGTCCGCTGCTGACAACAGTGTTGCCATCTGCAATCTTTTCAATGAACGCATTAGTCGCGGTAAGCCCAAAACTCACCTAGGGACGACTGCCTTAAGAAGGCACATGAGCTGCCATCACCGAGCCCAGTGGGAGCAACGGAACCCACAAAGCCACACTCCAGGCTCTCACCATCCAGCCTCGTCTTCTACTTCTCCTTCTCCTCTCTCCTCACAATTGTCCTCCACTCCACCTTCCATCATGCTGTCTTCACGTTTTTCTGCAAAAAGGCAGGCTTCGGTGGTCCAAATGTTCGAGCGTAAAAAAATTATGACGCCAATTAACCCTCTTGCCCAACGGTTGATGACTGGCTTGTCAGAACTGATAGCCCTCTAACTACTGCCATATAAACTGGTGGACTCGGAGGCCTTTCGAAAATCTGTGGCCATTGGAACACCACAATGTAAGGTCCCAGGAATGAAGTATTTCTCACAGAAGGGCATCCCAGAGCTATATGGCCATGTTCAGCGGCAAGTGAATGTATCTCTGGCACACAGTGTCGGTGCCAAGATAAATCTGACCACAGACACGTGGTCTACCAAACATGGGCAGGGAAGGTATATAACTTTTACTGCCCACTGGGTGAACCTTCTGAAGGCTGTCAAGTATGTAACCCGTGGCACCCATGTAGATTTGGTTTTACCGCCACGGATTGCATGCAGGCCTGGCTCTTCTTTTCCTCCTCCTACTCTATCCTCCTCCCTCTCCTCCTCGGCTGACTCCTCCTTTTCCGCTGTTAGCGCCCCTTCCGCTGCGCCGCCCAAGATCCTCAGATCCTATTCGACATGCCAGGTGAGACGTTGCCATGCTGTGCTGCATCTGTTGTGCCTGGAAGCCAAGAGCCACACTGGCCCTGCACTCCTTTCAGCTTTGCATTCACAGGCAGATCAGTGGCTAACACCGCTCATTTTGACAGTTGGTGAAGTAGTGTGTGACAACGGTGCCAATCTGCTTAGCGCATTGAAACAGGGCAAAATTACACACGTACCATGCATGGCACACGTCTTAAACTTGGTCGTGCAAGCGATTCATTGTCAAATACCCTGGGGTCCAGGACATCTTGCGCCCATTTCAGAAGATCTTACACGGCCATGGCCCGCCTCCCTGACATTCAGCTGTGACACAATCTGCCGGTCAGACGTCTTATCTGCGAATGCCCGACGCAATGGAACTCAACCTTCTATATGCTTGATAGGCTGCTCCAACAGAAACGTGCAGTTAACGACTACCTGTACAAACTCTGCGGCAGAACAGGTTCTGGGGAGCTTGTTTTTTTTTCACCGCGCCAGTGGCTGCTCATGAGCGACGCATGCAGATTTCTGCAACCATTTGATGAGATCACCAAACTGGTCAGTCGCAGCCATGGCGCCATCAGTGACATCGTACCTTATGCCTTCTTTATGGAGCGTGCATTGCATTGTGTCATTGATCAAGCCGCGGAGGAGTAGGAGCAGGAAGATGAGGAAGTCGCAATGCTGGATGAATTCCCAGGGCGGGCTACTCTGTCTGAGACAAGTCAACAACAGGATTCTGAAGAGGAGTCAGAGGATGATGGTGCCAGGGCAGATGAGGAGGAGCAAGAAGAGCATGCTTTATACCTTTTTGGGATCCCTGTTGTTGTCCGTGGATGGGGAGAGGAAAACGAGGAGGATGAAATTATCCTGGATGAAGAGCAGGAGCCAGGCCACCACACCGCTTCCAGTTTAGTGCAAATGGGGGCCTTCATGCTCCAGTGTTTTAACAGGGACTCCCATATAAAAAGCAAAAAGGTCAAGGAGCCATACTGGGTGGCAACGTACTTAGACCCCCGGTACAAACACAAAATGGCGGAAATGTTACCACCGTCACAGAGAGCTGTCAGAATGGAGCACTTACAGGCCTTGCTTCGAGAAATTCTGTATTTTGCTTTTGCTTGCGCTGGCAGAGGAGGAATTCCTACACCCAGAAAAAGAGTTGGCGCCAATCCAAAACTGCAAGCAGAGGGCAGTTTGAAGATGTGTTGGTGACTTCTGATATGAGGTCATTCTTTCAACCGACCCATCGACAGGTGTCATCCGGATCCAGCATCAGGGAACGCCTAGACCGACAGGTGTCCGACTACATGTGGACGCTCTGAGAAGTGATGAACTCCTGGACTACTGGGTGGGCAGGCTTGACCTCTGGCCAGAGCTTGCCCAATTTGCAATGGAACTGTTGGCTTGCCCCTCATCCAGTGTCCTGCCCGAAAGGATGTTCAGTGCAGCAGGGGGGATCGTGACCGATAAGCGCACTCGCCTAGCTCACGACAGTGTTGACTACCTCACATTTATAAAAATGAATGTGGCATGGATCTCAGAGGAATTCATGTGACCCCTACACCATGTATATACATAACTCTATAAACAATTTATTTAATCTAGCACACAAACCTTTTTTCTACCTTTGGCTCACTTCCTTGTACAAAAAAAGCACACCGTACTATATGTCCGTACTCTCCTTGTCAGGTCACCTGAGACCAGGTGACAGATGCACTCCATAGGAGTCGGAAGTGCACTGCTAGGTAGTGGACCTTGGGACTGACTGCTGCGGATTGTACATAGGGAGATTCAGGACACAGGTCTACAGGATCACGAACACAGATCCCAATGGGAGCTGGAGCATAGATTCCCCAGGGCGCAGAGTCTAAGAGCCAGCAGGTGTTCGCCAGAGCCTCCAGTGGTGAGGATGGCTCCAGGTCGCGGCCCCTAGGGTCTCACAGCTCACAGTAGACTACAGGAGAAGGAAGCAGCAGGCTGGAACGACAAGGAGAGTAAGGGGATAAGGCAGAGGTCAGGGCAACTAGCAGACAGGAACAACAGAGTACACGTCAAAGGTTCAGGGTCACAGGCAGACAAGGATGGTCGGGGACATGCCAAAAGGTCAGGGTCACAAGCAGACAGGAATCGTTGAGAACACACCAAGGTCGGTAACAGAGACAAACATAGAGCACACGGCAAGCAGGAAACAGGAAGCCAAACACACAACGAATACACAATGGTTGATCAGCACCGCTGGCTTGCAGTGCACAGGTTAATATAGGGTTCCCTGATAGGGCCTGGGGTGGAGCCACGCTTAGAGGAGAGGTTATAAAAACCCCCAGGTGGAAGTGGCTGGCCTCTTAGTCTGAACACATGAGGGGGGGTAAGCAAACAGAGGAAGATCACTGCATAACCATGACACCCCTGTTTGAAGAGGTTGAGCGGTGTCATATTTTTGGGTCCCGCAGTGAGTTGCTGCCGGTATCAGTGCTGGTGTCAGTGCTCTCTATCTCAGTGCTGGGGTGGTGTCAGTGCTCTCTATCTCGGTACTGGTGTCAGTGCTCTCTATCTCAATGCTGGTGTCAGAGCTCTCATGGTGCTGGTGCCAGTGCTCTCTATCACGGTGCTGGTGTCAGTGCTCTCTATCATGGTGCTGGTGTCAGTGCTATCATGGTGGTGGTGTCAGTGCTCTCACGGTGGTGGTGTCAGTGCTCTCTATCATGGTGCTGGTGTCAGTGCTCTCTATCACGGTGCCGGTGTCAGTGCTCTCTATCTCGGTGCTGGTGTCAGTGCTCTCTATCTCGGTGCTGGTGTCAGTGCTCTGTCTCTATTGTGGTGCTGGTTTCAAACAGTGAGGGAGATAGCAGCGGAGAAGCCAATCAGCAGGCAGTGCCAGCACCATGGCTGAGGATCAGCACTGGACTGGCACCTCCGGACCACCGGAGTGGGGCCCTGCATAGGTGGGTGTAAGGGCCGGGCAGAGGGAGGGGTCAGGGGCTCAAACACAGGTTGGCACACTGGGACACTGGCACAGGACTGCGCTGCCCTGACTGTGGCACTGATCATCTCCTGCACCCCCTTCATAGCCTGGCCTGACCTTGCCTCTCCTCCATGGCCTTCATGCACTCCTGAATTGTCAAAATTTCACAGATAAAAAAAACAATGCTTGTCGTTGTCGATCCCAGATTCGCTTAATACTTTTGTTATGTCAGTGTCCATGTTGTGGGACTATGTGTGCACAGCTAGTAAGTATTTGTGGCTGAAAATATGACCTGCAGGTTTTTAAAATTCGCTTGCCATTAAAGTCAATGGGGTCTGCCGCGAACCTTGATGTTCGCAAACTTTTGATCGCGTTCGCGAAACGTCCCGTCGGAAGTTTGTCCATCACTAATCCCTATTTATTTAAGGTACCCATATAGCGCCGTCAATTTATGCAGCTCTCCACACATACATCACACGCTCACATCATTCCCTACCCTCAACCCCATTCATTTGTTCAGATCTTTTTGCAAGGTTTCCACATCATGCAGAGAAGTAATTGCCCTGCTTAGCTTAGTATCATCCACAAATACAGAGATTGAACTGTTTACTCCATCCTCCAGGTTGTTTATGAACAAATTAAATAGGATTGGTCCCAGAACAGAACCCTGGGGGACCCCACTATCCACCCCTGACCATTCCGAGTACTCCCCATTTATCACCACCCTCTGAACTCTCCCTTGTAGCCAGTTTTCAATCCATGTACTCACTCTATGGTCCATGACAACGCACCTTATTTTATACAGTAAACGTTTATGGGGAACTGTGATAAATGCTTTTGCAAAATCCAGATACACCACGTCCATGGGCCTTCCTTTATCTAGATGGCAACTCATCTCCTCATAGATGGTTAATAGATTGGTTTGGCAAGTAGGGATGAGCCAGTTCACACCAGAACCTGCAAACAGACTGAAAGTTTGCACGAATGTTAGAACCCTATTAATTACAATGGACGCGAACATTCGAAATCTAAAGTGCTAATTATAATGGCCAATATGCATATTACTGTCCTAAAAAGGGTTTGGGGACCCGGGTCCTGCCCCAGGGGACATGTATCAATGCAAAAAGAAGTTTTAAAAACTGACTTTTTTTCTGGAGCAGTCATTTTAATGATGCATAAAGTGAAAAAAAAGTGAAATATTCCTTTAAATATCGTACCTGGGGGGTGTCTAAAGTATGCCTGTGAAGTGTCATGTGTTTCCCATGTTTAGAACAGTCCCTGCACAAAATGACATTTGTAAAGGAAAAAAAGCCATTTAAAACTGCTTGCGGCTCTAATGTAATGTCTTGTCCTGGCAATATGGATGAAAATCTTTGAGAAAAATGGCAAGGCTACGCCATCAACCCCCCCTCTACCCCAGCCCATTATCAGCCCCTTTGGGTCTTGTATGGATATTAAGGGGAACCTCGCACCCAAAATATGTTATGTTAATGTTAGGCAGATGCCTGTGTTGCACAAATGAACTACACAACACCAGCAACAAGGGGGTAGATTCAGGTGTATGCTGTCCAGGAGACACACTACACTGAGTAAATATTAGGCAGATGCCTGTGTTGCACAAATCAACTACACAACACCAGCAATGAGGGGGGGTAGATTCAGGTGTATGCTGTGCAGGAGGCACACTACACCCACTGTAACAGCGCTAGGTTAGGAAGCAAAGCAAAGCAAAGCTGACACTGTCCCTGCCTATCCTGCTCTCTCCCTGAACACTACACTCACTGTAACAGAGCTATCTAAAGAAGTAAAGCACAGCTGGCACTGTCCCTGCCTATCCTTCTCTCTATGAACGCCGCAACACACTACACAAGGCCACCGTGCTGGCGGGCTTATATAGTGTGGGGCATGTACTAAACCCCCTGAGCTATAATTGGCCACAGGCATCCAACCTGTGGCCAATTATGACTCTCCTCGCTGCCGGCGCTGTGATTGGCCAAGCATGCAGGGTCACAGCGCATGTTTGGCCAATCATCAGCCAGCAATGCACTGCGACTGGCGCAGTGCATTGTGGGCCGTTCATATCAAACAAATTTGATGCGAGCGGCCCACAAAGTTCTAGTTTAGAGGAACGGATGAACGGCCGATGTTCGATTCGAACATGGGTTTGAATCGAACACCGGGCTCATCCCTATTGGCAAGAATGATTCTTCATGAATCCATGCTGAATCTGGATAATGATACCATTCTCATTACTAAAATCTTGTATATAATCCCTTATCACCCCCTTCAAAAGTTTACATACTATTGATGTTCAGCTAACTGGTCTGTAATTCCCAGGGATGTATTTTGGCCCTTTTTACATATTGGTGCTACATTGGCTTTTCTCCAATCAGCTGGTACCATTCCAGTCAGTAGACTGTCAGTAAAAATTAGGAACAATGGTCTGGCAATTAGTTGACTGAGTTCCCTAAGTACTCTCGGGTGCAAGCCATCTGGTCCTGGTGATTTATTAATGTTAAGTTTTCCAATTCTAATTTTAATTCTGTCCTCTGTTAACCATGGAGGTTCTTCCTGTGATGTGTCATGAGGATAAACACTGCAGTTTTGGTTACTGAAGTCCCCCAATTCCCTCATGAATACTGAGGAGAAGAAGAAATTAAATACCTTTGCCACCTCTTTGTAACCAGATGCCCTTCCTCATTCTTTATGGGGCCAATATGGTCTGTCCTCCCTTTTTTACTGTTTACATACTTAAAGAATTTCTTGGGATTTGTTTTGCTCTACGCTGTTATGTGTCTTTCATGTTCTATCTTAGCCATCATTATTGCGCCCTTACATTGCTTGTTGCTTTCTTTATAAAGTCTGTATGCTGATGATGATCCCTCACACTTGTATTTTTTGAAGGCCTTCTCCTTCGCTTTTATATGCATTTTTACATTGGACTTAGGCCATCCAGGACTTTTGTTCACTCTTTTAAATGTATTACCCAATGGGATCCATTGGCTAATGCCCTTATTTAATATGCTCTTAAAGCAAACCCATCTCTCCTCCGTGTTCTTTGTTCCTAAGATTTTATCCCATTTATGCCTTCTAGCAAGGCTCATAGTTTAGGGAAGTTGGCTCTTTTGAAATTCAGTGTCTTTGTATTCCCCTTATGTTTCCTATTTGTGTGATCTATACTGAAGCCAATTGCCTGTGATTGCTGTTACCTACATTTCCCCATATTTCCACATCCATGATCAGGTCCAGTAGTAGCTGCTTGGGTGGATGTATGAATCCCCATTGTTTAAGTTACTATCTTTGCAAGTGTAGTCACCAGGGGTTTGTTTAATCTCTGTAAGGGTTTAGCGGCATAGACGCACATTCTCAGCTCCTTGGGGAGATTCCGGTGAGGCAGTTCATAGGTCTAGGGGGTGAGGGAATTGGTGGGGCTTGTAGGGTTTTCTGTGAGGGAGGTGGTGTAGGGATAGGACTGGGAAGTATTCGCTGCATGGTCTGTGCTGTATTTTTAAGTACTGTTTTTGTATATGATTAATAAATGTGAGGCGGTAGCCTTTTGGGTGTACACAATTTTTTGTTTTTTCATTTCTATGATGCCACTTTCACACACAACATTTCCTGGCACAAAATGTAATGGGGCTAGCCACCTCTGGATTCTGCTCTTGCAGAGCTGACAAAAGCTCTGCCCCGGTATGGCTCTGTCCCCTAGGCATACCAGCTGTTTTGTCAGAGCTGTTGCAAAGCCTTTTTGTCACTTGGGAGCAACTGGTGACCCACTAGAAGAGGGCATTGAGGAGAGGGTGGAGGTTACTGGTCTGTCACCATCAACAGGTGTCATGATGCAAAGCAACACAATCAGCTACAGTAGTGTAGCCCATCCTAAATCCTTCCCAGCCATCAGCAAATTCACCCAATTGATCATGAATAAGATATAATGTCCTTGATCATACCTGCTTGAATATGTGTCTGTGGTCATGTGAACCCATAAACTGACCACATGGTCCACTGGTGTGGCAGTGTCACATCCCACATGTGGTAAAGGGCAAGGATAGCCTTAAGGGCATAAAACAGATTGGCAGAATTAGAGGATGGATGCAGCATACCCTTGCCCATTTCTCTAAAATACTGTTACCCCTATCACTTGAGGCTGCTGATAGGGAATCTTGTAGTATAGTGGGGGGAGGGGATAGAAACAATGTCAACCATTAGCATGAAGGTGCTGCACCCACATAGCTGAGTGGTGGATATATATATATATATATATATATATATATGTCTCTTTATACATGCAGTACCAAAACAACCAATCCTATTACTGCACGTGAGAAACCAATTACATATACTACAAACAACATAATGTGTGGTCTTCAGCACACGTGTTAAAAAAAAAAAGCTCACATAGCTGAGTGGGACCAGGAAATAATAGTGGCATCTCAATCCGCTCCTCTGTGAACTGTCCCTGGATGAAATCCCACCTCATTGACATTGGGCCTCTTCCTCATTTTCCTCCTCCACTATATCTTCCACCCAGGTACCATCAGAGAGCTTCTCACTATCTCCTCACACCTCATCACTGAAGCCAAATTGGCAGTAAGTTACAGTTGCAGGAACATCAGTACCAGTTGGTTTTCTCGTACCTGCTGTCCCCTCCCTCAATGTTCCCATTGCTCTCTTTCTCAATCTCAGCTGCAATTTATTGCTGTTTATCCACTTGCAGCAAGTGGTTGATGCTGTGCTCAAATAATTTAGCAGATACCTGTGGGTATAGATGCTGCTCTCCCCTGATAGCTGAAAAACGATTACCTCTGCCTCTCCCTTTAGTCCTCCCAGACATCCAGTATTCATTTTAATAACAGCTATGGCAAGGGATGTACTATATGTAGGGATGTGGTGCTTTGGTGCAAAAATACTGTTGTACTTTAACCACTTGCTTACTGGGCACTTAAACCCCCCTCAGTCCCAGACCAATTTTCAGCTTTCAGTGCTCTCACATTTTGAATGACAATTACTCAGTCATGCAACACTGTAACCAAATGATTTTTTTGTCCTTTTCTTCATACCAATAGAGCTTTCTTTTGGTGGTATTTGATCACCTCTCGGTTTTTTATTTTCTGCGCTATAGATGAAAAAAGACCGAAAATTTTGAAAAAAAATGAATTTTTCTTCGTTTCTGTGACAAAATTTAGCAAATTAGCCATTTTTCTTCATAAATTTTGGCCACAATTTATACTACTACACATCTTTGGTAAAAATAACCCAAATTTTTGCATATTATATGATCTGTGTGAAATTTATAGAGTCTACAAGCTATGGTGCAAATCATAAAGATTTGCAAAAAAAGATCACATCTGATGTACTAAGGCCTATCTCCATTCTTGAGACCCTAACAAGCCAGGAAAGTACAAATGCCCCCCAAATGACCCCTTTTTGGAAAGTAGACCTTCCAATGTATTTAGTAAGAGGCATGGTTAGTTATTTTAAGTTGTCATTTTTTCCCACAATTCTTTGCAAAATTACGATTTTTTTATTTTTTTTCCCCACAAAATTTTCATTGTAATAGCTTATTTCTCCCACACGGAATGTGCATACCACAAATAACACCCCAAAATACATTCTCCTACTCCTCCTGAGTATAACGATATCACATGTGTGAGACTTTCGAACAGCCTGACCACATACAGAGGCCTAATTTTGAAGTAGCACCTTCAGGCATTCTAGGAGCATAAATTACACATTTCATTTCTCAACCACCTATTACAGTTTTGAAGGCCCTGGAACACCAGGGCAATGGAAACGTCCAGAAAATGACCCCAGTTTGGAAAGCTAACACCCCAACGTATAATCTATGAGGCATAATGAGTCTTTTCAATGGTTCATTTTTTTCCAGAAGTTTTCGGAAAATGTGGAAAAAAATGAAAACGCATTTTTTTTTACACAAAGTTGTTCGTTTATAAGATATTTCCAACGCATAGCATTTACATAGCAAAAATAACACCCCAAAATACGTTCTACTACTCCTCCTGAGTATAACGATACCACATGTGTGAGACTTTTACACAGCCTGACCACATACAGAGGCCTAATTTTGAAGTAGCACCTTCAGGCATTCTAGGAGCATAAATTACACATTTCATTTCTCAACCACCTATTACAGTTTTGAAGGCCCTGGAACACCAGGGCAATGGAAACGTCCAGAAAATGACCCCATTTTGGAAAGCTAACACCCCAACGTATAATCTATGAGGCATAATGAGTCTTTTCAATGGTTCATTTTTTTCCAGAAGTTTTTGAAAAATGTGGAAAAAAATGAAAACGCATTTTTTTTTACACAAAGTTGTCCGTTTATAAGATATTTCCAACGCATAGCATTTACATAGCAAAAATAACACCCCAAAATACGTTCTACTACTCCACCTGAGTATAACGATACCACATGTGTGAGACTTTTACACAGCCTGACCAAATACAGAGGCCTAATTTTGAAGTAGCACCTTCAGGCATTCTAGGAGCATAAATTACACATTTCATTTCTCAACCACCTATTACAGTTTTGAAGGCCCTGGAACACCAGAGCACTGGAAACGTCCAGAAAATGACCCCATTTTGGAAAGCTAACACCCCAACGTATAATCTATGAGGCATAATGAGTCTTTTCAATGGTTCATTTTTTTCCAGAAATTTTTGGAAAATGTGGAAAAAAATGAAAACGCATTTTTTTTTACACAAAGTTGTCCGTTTATAAGATATTTCCAACACATAGCATTTATATAGCAAAAATAACACCCCAAAATACATTCTACTACTCCTCCTGAGTATAACGATACCACATGTGTGAAACGTTTACACAGCCTGGCCACATACAGAGGCGCAACATGCAAGAAACACTGTCGGCGTTCCAGGGACACATAGCCTGCACATACCAAGAATTACACCCCCAAATACATTATGCTGAGCAAAGGGTAAAGAAAAGATTACCTGTGGTTTTAGAAGCGCAGTTGTCCACAGGAGGATATCACTGGTCCAGGCAGCAGGCAGGGACTTGGTCAGCAACAGCGAACACAGTTTTTTAGGCAGCAGGCAGGGATACTGTCCATATTACAGTCCAGGGTTAGTGCAGAGATGTCAGCAGTGCCAAAAATATTGGTCCTGGTAGTAGGCAGGTCCTTGTGGTGTGGTCAGTGCGGCATGATGGCAGTAAGTCCTACAGGCAGCAGACAGAAGTAGAGCCTCGTTCAGGACAGAATGGGGATAGGGGTAGAGGCTTCTCCCTCCCAAATCTCTTTGAAGCCTCCGAGTCTCCAGACCCTAATCTAGGAATAAGAAAACAAAGAAAATTGTTTTCTTCTTCCAGAAAAACTATACTGGAGCCCCTCACATATGTGAGACCCCGTGTTGAATCCCACTAGTCCAGTTGCAGAATACAAGATCAGTCCAAGAGGCAGGCAAATATCGTGGTCAAACAGTCCAAGGTCAGTTCCAGATCAGGCAGAGATATGTACAGAATCGTTAGACAGAAGCATGGTCGAATAACAGTCCAGGGTCAGTTCCAGATCAGGCAGAGGTATGTACAGAATCGTTAGGCAGAAGCATGGTCGAATAACAGTCCAGGGTCAGTTCCAGATCAGGCAGCGGTATGTACAGAATCGGCAGGCATAAGAGTGGTCAAATAACAAGCCAGGGTCCGTTACAGAGCAGGCAGTGGCATAAGGGGTGTGAAGGTGTATGAAGGCAGGAACTGAGGATTATGTTTACCAAACTTCGCCGAAAACAGTCGCCTATACAGAGGCCTGGTTGGGAAGGACATTGTGCACAATAATAAGATGTGTCTCTTCTGACTCCTGCTTTGGTACACACCTTATATCTTTTTTGGCGTCTTTTGCCTGTTGGTGTGGGGGGGATTTTATCCGGAAAGTGGCGCTCGGAGAGTCGACTAACAACGTCTGATCTAATATTTTCTGGTGGGCCATTTGGGAAAATAAGGGCTGTGAAAACTTCCTCCTGGTAGCCAAAGAAACGTTTGGGGTTTTGGGTGGCGTTGCGGTAAATGACATATGAATTATAAATGGCCAATTGAAAAAAATAAATTGTTACTTTTTTGTACCAATGATATGTCCGTCTTGTGACCAGATATGGTTCCATCATTTGGTCGTTGAAGTCGACTCCTCCCATGAACAAATTATACTCGGAAATGCATTGGGGTTTCTTTACGGGGCCATTCCTTCTGGGGATTTCCACGAAGGTATCGTTGTGGATAGAAGACAACATATACACATCCCTTCTGTCCCTCCACTTCACTGCCAGAACCTCCTTGTTTCTTAGACTTGCGGTTTCTCCTTTCCGCAGCTTCTTGTTCACCAGACTTTGAGGAAAGCCCTTTCGATTCTTTTTTACAGTGCCACATGCTGGTGTCTTCTTCCGGTGAAGGTTGTGGAACAGGGGCAGAGATGTGTAGAAGTTATCTACATAGAGGTGGTAGCCTTTATCCAGTAGGGGGTATATGAGGTCCCAAACAATTTTTCCGCTGGATCCCAAATAGTCCGGACAATTAGGGGGCTGTAGCTGGGTGTCCTTCCCTTCGTACACCTTGAAGGAATATGTGTACCCTGTGGCTCGGTCACATAATTTGTAGACCTTCACCCCATAGCGGGCCCTTTTGCTGGGCATAAATTGCTTCATCCTAAGCCTGCCACTAAATTTGATAAGGGACTCATCCACACATATGTGTTGGTCCGGGGTAAACAATTTGGGGAATATTTCTGAAAAATAATTTAGTATTGGTCGAATTTTGTAAAGGCGGTCATAATTTGGATCATTTCGTGGAAGGCACTGGGAATTGTCACTGAAATGTAAGAACCTCAGGATCATCTGATATCTGGTTCTGGGCATTACCGCGGAGAAGAGCGGTGAGTGGTGGAGGGGGTGGGTTGACCAGTAGGTACGTAATTGATTTTTTTTGTTGAGTCCCATATTAAATGTGAGGCCTAAAAAAAGCTTGAACTCCTCCACCGTTAGGTCTCTCCATTCGTAGGGACAGGCATAATAGGAGGTCGGATTTTGAAAAATAAATTGTTGTGCATACAGGTTGCACTGGGTCACAATTGACGCCAACATGTCCTCCGTAAAAATTAAATTAAAAAAATCGATAGGGCTAAAATTCTCCGTGTCCACCTGGACTCCTGGCTGGGCGGTGAAAGGGGGAACATTGGCCTCTCCTGAATTAGGAGGAAGCCACAAGGGGTTCTGAAGGGCATAGGGAAGGCCAGCATGGCTCCTAACCCTTTGGGGCTGAGATGACACCCCACTGGTACTTGGCCTTTCTTGCTGGGGCACTGCGGTTCTGGTGGACGGCACTGCGGTGCTGGTGGACGGCACTGCGGTGCTGGTGGACAGCACTGCCTCACTAGAACGCCTTTGCTTGATGGGCCGGATATCTTCCTCCTCGGATTCATCAGTCAGTGTTTCACTGCTGAGGACTGGCTCATAATTTACGTCGGCTTCAGAATCCGAATCCGAAAAGGAATCTGAAGAGGAGAGCTCCCCGTTGCTCTCGTCGGCCGCGGAAATAATTTGGTACGCCTCCTCAGCGGAAAAGACACGTTTAGCCATGGTAGCACTGATGGGCACTGATTTATTGCACAGATGTGCAGATTTATTGCACGGATGTGCACTGATGAGGCGGCAGATGGGCACTGCTGAGGCGGCAGATGGGCACTGCTGAGGTGGCACAGATGGGCACTGCTGAGGCGGCAGATGGGCACTGATGGGTCGGCACAGATGTGCACTGATTTATTGCACGGATGTGCACTGATGAGGCGGCAGATGGGCACTGCTGAGGTGGCAGATGGGCACTGCTGAGTCGGCACAGATGGGCACTGCTGAGTCGGCACAGATGGGCACTGCTGAGTCGGCAGATGGGCACTGATAGGTCGGCACAGATGTATGCACTGATTTATTGCACGGATGTGCACTGATAAGGCAGCAGATGGGCACAGATGGGCACTGCTGAGGCGGCACAGATGGGCACTGCTGAGGCGGCACAGATGGGCACTGCTGAGGTGGCACAGATGGGCACTGCTTAGGCGGCACAGATAGGCACTGCTGAGGCACAGATGGGCACCGATTGGTACAAATGGGCACCGATTGGCACTGGCGGGCACTGGCGGGCACTGGCGGGCACTGGCGGTGCACAGATGGGCACTGGCGGGCACTGGTGGTGCACAGATGGAGCACTGGCGGTGCACAGGTGGGCACTGGCGGTGCACAGGTGGGCACAGGTGGGCACAGGTGGGCACAGGTGGCCACAGGTGGGCACAGGTGGGCACAGGTGGGGTAGATCTGGGCACAGGTGGGGTATATCTGGGCACTGGCAGGGTATATCTGGGCACTGGCAGGGTTTATTAGTATGACTGGCACTTTTTATTTATGACTGGACTGGCAGAGAAGCTCACTCACTGTTTCGCTGTCTCCTCACACGCTATCGCTGTGTGAGGAGACACATTCGGCAATGGGTGATGATCTCATTTGTTTACATTTGAGATCATCACCCATTGGAGGAGGCGATCGCGCTGTAAACGGCTGCTGTGATTGGCCGTTTACAGCGATCTGTGATTGGCTGTGTCCAGTGGACACGGCCAACACAGATTTTCCCCGATGCGCGCTCCCGGGAGCGCGCGGGGAACTCTTAAAGGGGACAACGTCACTAGACGTAGTCCCGGAAATTGAGATCCGCGCTGTAGCCGTCATTTGACTATAGCGCGGATCTCAAGTGGTTAAAAGACCAAATTAAAACATTTATTTTAATTACTTTAAAGTATTTCAGTTTATTTAGAATCAAAGCTGTTTTAGGAGATTTGGTTAGACATTTTTTGTTGCCTATATCCAAACTAGGGAGATTTCCCTTCAAGATCTGGAAGATCTTGTTTAGATGGCATACCAAAGCCTAGATTTTCCATTATTTCCTAATAGCCACCCTGACAAACAGAGAAGGGATTATTATGTCCAGATAGGACCCAGGACCTATAATGATTTTACACTACATTATCTGAAACAAAACAAAAAGTCTAAAAAATAGGATTTTTATATACCGCTTACCTGTAAAATCCTTTCCTTGAGAGTACATCACGGGACACAGGAGCTTCATTACATAGTGGGTTATATAGGCACCTCTGGTGATTGGACACTGGTTAACCCCCAATTAAGGAGAATTCCTCCCCTATATAACCCCTCCCATATGGGAGGCACCTCAATGTTGTAGCAAAGCAATAAGAAACCACGTAAAACCCAAGAGGGGCGGGAGCCCTGTGTCCCGTGATGTACTCTCAAGAAAAGGATTTTACAGGTAAGCTGTATATAAAAATCCTATTTTCTTGATCATACATCACGGGACACAGGAGCTTCATTACATAGTGGGATGTCCCAAAGCAATGCTCATATTGAGGGGAGGGAGACACAGATCATAATATACAGACCGCCAAGGACCGGAGGACCTAAACTGCAGCCTGCAGTACACTGCGCCCAAAGGCGATATCCTCTTGCCCTCTGACATCCACCTGATAGAATCTGGTGAATGTGTGGACTGATGACCATGTTGCAGCCTTACAGATCTGAGCCAGGGAGGCCTGGTGATGCACTGCCCAAGAAACACTTACAGCCCTAGTTGAGTGCGCTTTCACTTGAAAAGGAGGGATCTTCCCTTTAACACTATAGGCCTGAGAAATAATCTGTCTAATCCACCTTGAGAGAGTGGATTTTGATGCCGCCTGTCCTTTCCTATGGCCTTCCGGCAAAATAAATAAGCAATCAGTTTTTCTTATCTGAGCAGTTGCCTGAAGATAGATACCGATTGCCCTTACCACATCCAAAGTGTGCAAAGATTCTTCTTCTGCGGACTGTGGGTCAGGAAAAAAGGATGGTAGGATTAGATCTTGATTCAAATGGAATCCTTATGAATAATTAGATACGGCTCCTTGGTGGAGAGAGCTGCTAGTTCTGACAATCTTCTAGCCGAGGATATGGCTACCAAGAAAACCAATTTTTTTGTCAAAAGAACTAACGAAGCCTGATGCAAAGGTTCAAAAGCTTGCCCCTGCAAAGCCGAGAGAGCCAAATTCAGATCCCATGGGTATACCGGAGGTTTGACTGGCGGCCTTATCCTCATAGCCCCCTGGATGAAAGCCCGCACTAGGGAATGCGATGCAAGTGGCTTCTGAAAAAACACTGACAAGGCCGAAATCTGCACCTTGATAGTGCTTATGGCCAAATTCATTTCTAGGCCTGACTGGAGGAAGGCCAAGATCCTGCTAATGACATACTTTCTAGGATGCCATTGCCTGAGTTCACACCAGGAAACATATGCCTTCCAGATTTTGTAGTAAATAAGCCTGGAGGCCGGCTTTCTGGCATAGAAAGGACTGGCCCCGAAAAGCCCACGGTCTCTCAGAATGTGGGTCTCAGCAGCCAAATCGTCAAATTTAGACTGTGTAAAGCAGGATGGTAAATTGGACCCTGCGAGAGCAGATCTGGCCGGAGAGGGAGGATCCACGGCCTGCCTACTGCCAACTTCATGATCTCTGCGTACCAAGGTCGCCTGGGCCAAGCCGTGGCTACCAAAAGGACTGACTTTGTTTCCCTCTTGACTCTTCCCAGGAACCGCGACAGAAGCGGGCACGGGGGGAAGGCATAAATCAAATTGTACTGATCCCAGGGAACTGTCAGAGCATCCGACCCCTGAGCGAGTGCATCTCTTGTCCTTGACACAAATTTATCCAGTTTTCTGTTGAACCTGGACGCAAACAGATCTACGTCTGGAGTACCCCACCTGCGACATATGTTCCAAAACACGTCGGGGTGCAGAGCCCATTCTCCTGAGCACAACTGCTGGCGGCTCAGAAAATCCGCCGGCCAATTTTCTACTCCTGGAATGAAGACTGCAGAAAGGCATGGAACATGCCTTTCTGCCCAGACAAGTATGCGATTCACCTCTTTTTGCGCAACCAGACTCCTGGTACCGCCCTGGTGATTGATATAGGCCACTGCTGTGGCATTGTTGGACTGAACCCGAACAGGGAGACCCCGTAGTCTGAAAGACCAGTTCATGAGAGCCATATAAACTGCCCGGATCTCCAAGACATTTATGGGCAATAGCTTCTCGATCGCATACCATTTCCCCTGCGAGCACGTCTCCTCCAATACTGCTCCCCAGCCTGTCAGGCTGGCATCTGTCGTAATAATCTTCCATCGAAGAGGAAGAAAAGTTTTGCCTTTCAGCAAATTCTCGGTTTGTAACCACCAAACGAGACTCTTGCGTGTCCCTGGGGATAGACGCATAGGAAGATCCAAGGACTGGGGCTTCCTGTTCCAAGCCGCAAGGATGCATCTTTGCAGAGGCCTTGAGTGGAACTGGGCGAATGGAACGGCCTCAAAGGAGGCGACCATTTTCCCTAACAGTCTCATGCATAACCGAATGGGGGAAGATCTTCTGCCCAGAATTAGGCGCACCAGATCCCCAATGGCCAAGGATTTTGGCCTTGGTAGAAACACCTTGCCCTGAGCGGTGTCGATGACCATACCCAGGTATTCCAACCTGGTAGCAGGCTGTAGGGACGACTTTTCTAGGTTTATAATGCACCTAGGCTTTCCAGGTGTTCTAGCGTTCTGGTAACACTGTGGTTCAGAAGCGCTACTGTTTTCTCTATGAGAAGCAAATCGTCTAGATAAGCCATGACGGCTATACCCTGGGCTCTTAGGTTTGCCAAGAGAGGGTCCAGAATCTTTGTGAAGACTCGAGGGCCCGTAGCGAGCCCGAACGGCAAGGCCACAAATTGAAAATGGCACCGTTCTACCGCGAACCTTAGATACTTTTGGTGTGCGGAAAAAATTGGCACATGGAGATATGCATCCTTGATGTCTATTGATGCCATAAACTCTCCCCCTTGCAGGGAGGAGACCACAGTGCGAATTGACTGCATTCGGAAGGACCTGGATGCATAGAAACCGGTTCAGATCCTTCAGATCCAGGATAGGTCTGACACCTCCATTTGGCTTTGGAACGGTGAAGAGATTCGAGTAAAACCCTGAACCCTGTTCTTTTGGGTCCACTTCTACTATCACCCCCTGGGATAGTAAGTGATCTAAGGCCAGGAATAGCGGTCTTTGCTTTACTGGGTCCCTGGGGATCCTTGACCTTAGAAAGCGAGAAGGTGGAATCTCCTGAAACTCTAGCTTGTAGCCCAGAGATACCGAAGAGACCACCCACTTGTCCCGGATCTCTTCCCGCCAGGCTTCTGCAAACTGCAGGAGCCTTCCCCCCACTCGGCTGAGCAGGGGCACCCCTTCACAAGGAAGCTTTTGGGCTCTGCTTGGCAGGCTTTCGCCCCCAAGATTTCTTCTGCCCCTGGGCCCAGCCTTGAGCCTTTCCTGTAGAGGGGAGTTGGGAAGGCCGTCGCCACTGCTTAGAGCTTGATGCTCCGGGAGAGAGAGAATGCCTAAATGATGGACGTTTGCTCCTTTTGATTGGAAGGAGAGTAGATTTACCCCCTGAAATTTTTTTGACAAATTTGTCTAATTCTTCTCCAAACAAACGTTCCCCTTTAAACGGGAACCCAATCAAATGCTTCTTGCATGATAGCTCAGCTGCCCAATTTTTTAGCCATAGGGCCCTTCGCATGTGCACCAACAGGAGAGACAAACGAGATGCTTGTTGGACAGAATCCAAAATCGCATCAATCATGAAACACAGAATTTGAGGTATTTCTGCATAATTCTCCACTTCCTCACTGGGAAGGAGGCCAAGCATCTGCTTAACCTGTTCCTTGAGGAACTGACACAACCCCACAGCTGCGACTGTAGGTTGCACTACAGTGCCAGTCATTGAAAAGGAGAACAGCAATATAGGTAGCTACAGGTTTATACTGGAGGCACACAACACCAACTAACTCCTGCAGATGGCTCAATTAGAGAACAGCAATATAGGTAGCTACAGTGGATGCTTGGCCAATCATGAGCCAGCAATGGACCGAGATGGCGCAGTGCATTGTGGGCCGTGAGCACCACACAAATTGGCGCGAATGGCCCACAGAGTTCTGGCATCGCCGAATGGGCGAACAGCCAGTGTTCGAGTCGAACATGCGTTCAACTCAAACACCAAGCTCAACCCTAATCTGCAGCATTTCAGTCATTTTTTTAACATAATTTTCCATAAAGATAACAGAATATTGTATAAAGAAAGGTGGTTTTTGTATAAGGAATAATCATCAATAAGCAAAACTTATTTTTAGGATCCTTACAAAAGATAGTTAAGTATTATAAAAATCATAAGATAATTTAATAAAGCTATTTCATCACATATATTGAATACTATAAAAGTTGGCTACTTTAGTCTAAGAACCAGCATCAACGCACACTTACAAGCAAGAGGCTGTGATAAAAGATATGACACCTGACATCAGAGCATAAAACAAAGATTGCTTTGGAATGTTTGTTAAAGCTGTACTTGTATCTGTTGTATATTATACTTTTATTCTACTAGCACAATGCCAAGAAGTAGGCTGTGGTCCTCCGTGTTGTATTACTAAAAGGATAGTTTTATTTGAATCAAAGCATGTTCAAGAAGGAAATATTACTATTGGTGGAATATTCTCAGTCAGCAATTTTTTTTATGTTAAGGAAAAACATTTTAACTTCAAATCGTTGGCTTTCTGCAGCTTGTAAGTACTGTGCTCTTTTTTATGACAGGACACATTAGTGCATATTTATATGGTTAGAAAAGAAATGTACAGAAGCAAATAGAAATTATTTAGAAATGAAATGTATTGGTCTTGATGCACTGGGCTGATAAAGCTGAACTCTGGTGGGTTAATGCTAGTTTATGATCATTATGTTTTGATTTACTAAATCCATCTTTTACTACCAATGACCACTCTTCTGCTTCAGTACCCATATATTAATTTGTAACATGCTGCTTTTGGGTGAAGAACCTTCACCCTAACATCTTAATTTGCCAAGGATTTAGAACATGCTGCCCGCCAGAGCAATCTCCCCTTACTTTACATTATGCTACTGTGTACCTGAAATTTATTAACTTTGAGTTTGTTTTTCTAGGCTTGGTCTGTCATTAGATTACCCTTCTAGTGGTTGGTATTGAATGTGCTGAGGAAGTTTTGTAAACCATGTCAGTGATGCAGGCAATTTACAATCTCCAATTGCTATGCATTTTGCAATCATTATTAACCACTTCAATAAAGGGCTTTTATACACCCTTCCTTCACAGACCAATTTTTAGCTTTCAGTGCTCTCACATTTTGAATGACAATTACTAAGTTATGCTACACTGTGCCCAAACCAAATTTTTAATATTTTTTTCTAACAAACATAGCTTTATTTTGGTGGTATTTAATCACTGCTGGGTTTTAAATTTTTTGCAATATAAGCGAAAAAAGAGAGAAATATTTAAAAAAAAACACTTTAATTTAGTTTCTATTGTAAAATTTTGCAAATAAGTATTTTTTCTTCATAAATTTGGGTCAAAATGTATACTGCTATATATCTTTAGTAAAAACAACCCAAATAAGTGAATATTATTTGGTTTCTGTGAAAGTTATAGAGTCTAAAAGCTATGGTGCAAATCATTGAAAAATTATCACATCTGAACACACCTGATGTACTTGAGTCCCTAATAAGCCAAGAAAGTACAAATAACCCTGAAGTTACCCCTTTTTGGAAAGCAGACATTCCAATGTATTTAGTAAGCGGCATGGTGAGTTTTTTGAAGCTGTAATTTTTTCCCACAATTCTTGGGAAAAATTGTTTATTTTTTTTATTTTTATTGTTTTTGTACAAACTTGTCACAATAACAAGTTATTTCACACAGCACATAGATACTTGCAATGACACCCCAAAAAACATTCTGCTACTCCTCCTGAGTATAGTGATACCACATGTGTGAGACTTTTACACAGCCTGGCCACATACAGAGGCCCAACATTGAAGTAGCTCCATCAGGCATTCTACGAGCATAAATTGCACATCTCATTTGATGACAACCTATCACAATTTTGAAGGCCCTGGAGCACCAGGTCAATGGAAATGCCAACAAAATGACTACATTTTGGAAATCTAACACCCCAATGTATAATATATGAGGCATAATGAGTCTTTAGAACACTTAATTTTTTCCAGAATATGTGGGCAAAAAATGAAAATGCAATTTTTTATACAAAGTTGTCCATTTATAAGATATTTCCAACACATAGCATGTATAAAACTGATACCCAAAAATACATTCTGTTACTCCTCCTGAGTATGGTGATACCAAATAAGTGAGACTTTTACACAGCCTGGCCACATACATAGGCCCAACATTGAAGTAGCACCGTCAGGTGTTCTACAAGCATAAATTACACATCTCATTTCTCAACCACCTATTACAGTTTTGAAGACCCTGGAGCACCAGGACAATGGAAACGCCCACAAAATGACCCCATTTTGGAAAGCTAACTCTCCAATGTATAATCTATGAGGTATAATGAGTCTTTTGAATGGTTCATTTTTTTCTCATAAGTTTTTTGAATATGTGGGAAAAAAATGAAAACACATTTATTTTATACAAAGTTGTCAATTTATAAGATATTTCCAACACATAGCATGTACATAGCAAAACTGACACCCCAAAATACATTCTGCTTCTCCTCCCGAGTATGACAATACCACATCTGTGAGACTTTTACACAGCCTGGCCACATACAGAGGCCCAACATCCAAGTAGCACTGTCAGGGGTTCTAGGAGCATAAATTACGCACTTAAATTCCTGCCAACCTATCACATTGTTGAAGGCCCTTCATATTTCTAACACATAGCATGTACTGTACATACAAATTACAAACCAAAATACATTCTGCTGAGCAAATGGTAAAGAAAATATTACCTGCAGTTTTAGTAGTGCAGTGGCCCACATAGGAGAGCATCGGTCCAGGCAGCAGGCAGGAACATGGACAGCAACAGAAAAACAAGCAGCAGGCAGGAATAGTCAGTACAGGTAGGTTGAGGCAGGAAAATATTCAGGACAGAAATTGAAAACGGGGAAATGGCAGTATTAGAAATATGGGCTAATAGTTTTCGAAAGTGGGATATCGCTTGAAGCATTCTACGATGCAAAGGCCAGGTTGGGAGGGACAGTCGGGACAATAGAAGCTGGTGTCTTTCCTAATTCCTCTTTTGGTTCACACCCAACATTTTTTTTGGCGTCGTCTTCCGGATATGGTCTGGAAAATGGTGCTCATGTAGTCTGCCGACACAATCGGAACAAATGCTTTCTGGGGGTGATAATTGTTTGGTAGATCAGGGGAGGGACAATGTCTTCAATAAACTTTATGAAGGTGGCGGGTGTTTCCGTTGATTTTTGGCAGATGTTGAAAGAATTTAAAAGGGTCAAATGAAAAAAGTAAATTGTGACTTTTTTGTACCAGAAGATGGATTTTCTTGTTGAAAGATAGGGCTGCAACATTTGATCATTTAAATCTACCCCCCCATGAATTTATTGTACTTGTTGATACAGGAAGGCTTGCGAACGGGACCACATCTTCTGTGAAGTTCCACCGAGGTGTCATCTATCCCTCCACTTCACAGCCAACACTTCCTCGTTCCTCAAGCTTGTCAATGCCCCCTTTGAATGGTTGTGGTGACAGGACACTGTGGGAAGCCCTTTTGGATTTTCCTTGTTGTACCACATGCCAATGTCTTTTTTAGGTATAGGTGGCAGAGAAGGGGCAGAGAACTGGTGTAATAGTTGTCCATGTAAATATGATACCCTTTTGGAGGAGTGGAAATGTCAACTCCCAAACAGTTTTTCCACTTATTCCCATGTACGATGGACACTCAGGGGGCTGGAGCTGGGAATCTTTGGCCTTCATACATGCGGAATGAGTACACATAACCAGTGTCGCTTTCACAGAGCTTGTTGAACTTTAAGCCGTACCTCGCCCCCTTACTGGGGATATATTGCTTGATTCCCAGCTGACCTGTGAAATGCACCAGGCATTCGTCCACAGATATGTTTTTGTGAGGGACATAAAGTTTGGCAAACTTCTTGTAAAAAAAAAAAATACTTAGGGGTGAATTTTATATAGTTGATCAAAGTTTGAGTAATTTCAGGGGGTGGGGGGTGGGCACTGTGAGTTGTCACTGAAATGCAGGAAGCGCATTATAATTTTGCATCGGGACCTGGACATGGTCGAGGAAAAAATTGGCATATGGTGGATGGGTTTGGTCGACCATTTTGTAAGCCCCATGTTCTTGTAGGAGTCTCCATTCAAAAGGGCGGGCATAGTTGGAGCGGGGGTTAGCTGCAATGAATTGTTGGGCAAAAAGTTTGGTTTGGTCCATGATGCCATGAACTAATTCATCAGGGAAATATAAATTTAAAAAATCCATTTGGGAAAAACCTGCAGTGATGACCTGCGCACCTGGCTGTGCTATAAAAGGGGGGATCATGGCTGACCCTGTGGTAGAAGGCAGCCACAATGGGTTTGCCAAGGCATCTGGAAGCTGGGTTTGGGCCCTAATTCTTTGGCGTGCACTTGTGCCTCTCCTCCTGGGGTCTACCGCCGTTGCCACTGCTGGTAGCTGCCTGGTGTTCAGACCATTGTCTTTTTGGATGGACTGATTTTTTTCTCTGATTCGGATCCTGATGTGCTGCCCACGGGGGCTCATATTCCGAACTAGAACTGGAATCAGAACTGAGCGGTGAGAGCACCCCGTTGCTCTCATTGGTCAGACTGAGTATTTGGCTGTGGGTGAGGTGGCGGTACTCTGGTGGCGGGTACTCTGGTGATGTGGCAGGTATTCTGGTCTGGTAAAAGGACCTCCGGTGAGGTGGAGGGTTCTCTGGTGAGGTGGCGGGTACTCCTAATGGATAGGTACTCCTGATGGACAGGTATTAGATGACAGGTCCTCTTTATTTTAGGGGGGAATCTGGGCACAGTAGTGCATATACTAGGGTACAGTAATGTGTAACTCACTGTTAGCTGATCTCCTCCTCACACTGGATCGGTGTGTGAAGAGGATAACCCAGCAACAGCGGTTACACACTGGTTTTGTTTACAATCTCATTGGCTCTTTACACTGAACGGGGCAGGGCTGTATCAAAGGGAAAAGCCTCAGCCCCGATCGCCACTATATGCAGCACTGCGGGCACTGTGCAGAGCGCTTCTCAATGGCGCTCTGCATAGAGACCAATCACATTTCTGGAAGCTCCGCCGTCCATTGTCGGCGCTCTATTACCCCCATCGGGGAACAGCTGTGTCCCGAGGGACACGCCAGATCCTCGATTGCTGCTCTGTGGGCCCACGGGGGCCCCCAGTAGTGGTGGAAAGCTGAGGACGTCATAAGACGCCCACCCAGGATGAGAGATCCCATCTGTGGGCATCATATGACTATGGCTGGGTATTGAAGCAGTTAAAGAGTTGGCTTACAATTTCAAGTACTGGAAAGAATTAATCAAAGTGAGGGAGGTGGAGAGGCAAAATTGATTTACAATATTCAAGCCACTTTACCATTAGACTTACTGTAAATGATACAATACATTGTTTTGCCCCATTTTTGGATTGAATAGGGGACTCATCCGCACCTTTTAAAGTTTATCACTGTCTATCAAAGTATTACATTAAAATTATTATTCATAGTATATTTAAATTGGTTGTGACACCAGATTTAACTTAAAGGGATTGTAAAGTAAAAATTGTTATTTTTTTAAAATAACAAACATGTTATACTTACCTCCACTGTGCAGCTCGTTTTGCACAGAGTGGCCCCGAACCTGCTCTTCTGGGGTCCCTCGGCGGCTGTCCCTGCTTCCTCCCGCAGGTGCTTCTCACGTTCATGCAAGCTCCCTCGCATTGGTGAGAAGCACCTGCAGGCGGCGCTCCCGTGATACAGCCGGCGGCTATAGCCGCTCGCTGTATCACAAGGCCCCGCCCCCCGGCGCGCTGCGTCATTGGATGGGATTGACAGCAGCGCGAGCCAATGGCTGCGCTGCTTTCCATCCATCCACTCAAGCCAATCAGCGGCCAGGCTGAGCGGCGAAGAGGATGGCGGGGGCGAGCGCGGGATTTTCGAGGGGTCAGGTAAGTAAAACGGGGGGACTGGGGGCGCCAGCAGTGTCAGATGTTTTTTCACCTTAATGCATAGAATGCATTAAGGTGAAAAAACATTTACCTTTACAACCCCTTTAACTGTACTATCTGATTGACAGGTCACCTAACTTTATAATAATGTCATATTTATATGTATTTTGGTTGTATACACTTCATTGTGAGCCCTTAATTATTAATAAATATACACATCACTGGAGATTTTGGATGACATTGTCTGTATTGGATCCTGTGATTTAGTTTATTAACCACTTTCATAACAGGCCATAATAAAATGACACTGGCAGGAACACTCTCCCATCCTGGGTGGGTTTCATTTAATGGCCTCCCATTCTTGATGCTCCTGCGGGTCCCGGGGGCCTGCATTATGGTAGTCGGGGATGAGGCATGTCCCTTGGGACACAGACCATCCCAGATCAGTGTAAAGAGCAAATAAAAAAATGGCTATTTACAGTGTGACCGGCTGTGTCCAATCACAGCCCATCACAGAATGTAAACAAACCATGGTAACTTGCTGTTACTGGGTTCTCCTCCTCACACATCGATCGTGTGTGAGGATTATATTGCATTAACAGCTCATTACCGCTTACAGTGCACACCAAGACACACTATTGCCCCCCCCAGTAATAAAGAGGGCCTGTCACCAGCCTATCAATGTACCTGTCACCAGCCCATCAAAGTACATGTCACAAGCCCATCATCTGAGTACACGAGTACCTGTCCCCAGCCCATCAGAGTAACCGAGTACCTGTCACCAGCTCATCAGCTTACCCGAGTACCTGTCACCAATCCATCAGAGTACCTGAGTACCTGTCACCAGCCCATCAGAGTACCCGATTACCTGTGGCCAGCTCATCAGATTACCTGAGTACCTGTCACCAGCTCATCAGAGTCTCTGAGTACCTGTCACCAGCCCATCAGAGTACCCAAATACCTGTCACAAGCCCATCAGATTACCCAAGTACTTGAGAACCTGTAACCAGCCCATCAGAGTACTCAAGTACTTGTCACAGCCCATCAAAGTAACCAAGTATCTATCACCAGACAATCAGAGTACCCGAGTACCTATATGCAGACAGAGTACCCAAGTACCTATCGGCAGCCCATCAGATTACCCCAGGTACCTATCTCCAGTGCATCAAAGTACCCAAGCATCTATCTGCTGCCCATCAGAGTACCTGAGTACCTATCTGCAGCCCATGCCTTGTAAAATATACCATGGGGTGTTTGCTTTCCAAAATGGGGTAATTTTTGTGGGTAATTCCACTGTCCTGGTTCTGCAGGACCTTCAAAAGTGTGATAGGTAGGAATAAAATTAGATGTGTAATTTATGCTCCTAAAACGCCTGAAGGTATTACTTCAATGTTGGACCTTTCTATGTGGCCAGGCTGTGAAAGTCTCACACATGTGGTATCGCTGATACTCAGGAGGAGTAGCAGAATGTATTTTGGGATGTTATTTTTGCTATGCACATGCTGTGTGTCAAAAATATCATATAAATGTACAACTTTGTGTAAAAAAAAAGTTTTCATTTTCTTTCCATGTTTTCCAAAGACTTGTGGAAAAAAATCATTCAAAAGACTCATCATGCCTCATAGAATATACGTCGGGGTGTTTGCTTTCCTAAATGGGGTAATTTTGTTGGTAATTCCATTGTTCTGGTGCTCCAGGGCCTTCAAAAGTGTAATAGGTTGTTAGGAAATTTTATGTGTAATTTATGCCCCTAGAATGCCTGACGTTGCTCCATGCATTTTGGACCTCTCTATGTGGCCAGGCTGTGAAAAAGTCACACATATGTAGGATCGCCATACTCAGGAAGAGTAGCAGAATGTATTTTGGGGTGTAATTGGAAGTATGCATATGCTGTGTGTGAGAAATAACTTGTTATTATGACAATTGAGTGTAAAAAAAAACAAAAAACATTTCTTAATTTTCCCAAGAATTGTGAGAAAAAACTACAACTATAAAAAAAAAACTCGCCATGCCTGTTACTAAATATCTTGGACTGTCTACTTTCAAAAGACATGAGATAGGCTGTCAGTACAGTAGGTGTAATCAATTTTCAATGATTGGCACCATAGCTTGTAGACTCTATAAGTTTCACACAGACCAAATAATATACACTTATTTGGGTTATTTTTACCAAAGATATGTAACAGTATAAATTTTGTCCCAAATTTATGAAGAAAAATTACTTATTTGCAAAATGTTATCATAGAAACTACAAAAAGTGTTTTTTTTTTCAAAGTTTCGCTCTTTTTTCACTTATGTCGCAACAAATAAAAAACACAGTGGTGATTAAATACCACGAAAAAAGAAAGCCCTTTTTTTTATGAAAAAATAAGCGCTGAAGGCTGAAAATTGATCTGGGCAGGGGTATAAATGCCTTGTAAGGATGAGCCAAACACCCCTGGTTCGTTTCGCACCAGAACATGTGAACAGGCAAAAAATTTGGATGAATACGCGAACACCGTTAAAGTCTATGGAACACAAACATGAAAAATCAAAAAGTGCTAATTTTAAAGGCTTATTTGCAAGTTATTGTCATAAAAAGTGTTTGGGGATCCAGGTCCTGCCCCAAGGACAATGGATCAATGCAAAAAAAGTATTTTTCTGAAGCAATGATTTTAATAATACTTAAAGTGAAACAATAAAAATTAAAAATTCCTTTAAATTAAATATTGTGCCTGGGGGGTGTCTATAGTATGCCTGTAAAGTGGTACAGTTTTCCCGTGTTTAGAACAGTACCACAGAAAAATGCAAAATTTCTGAAGGAAAAAAAGTAATTTAAAACTGTAATCAATTGTTGGGTCTTGGCAATATAGATAAAACTCATTGAAAAAAGCGGCATGGGTTCCCCCCAGTCCATTACCAGGCCCTTTGGGTCTGGTATGAATATTAAGGGGAACCCCGAACTAAATATTTAAAAAAAATTGTGTGGGGGGTCTCCTCAAAATCCATACCAGGCCCTTCATGTCTGGTAGGGAAATCAAGGGGAACCCTGCTCCAAATTAAAAAAAAAATAGTGTAAGGGACCCCAAAAAATCTATTTTAGACCCTTATCTGAGCATGCAACCTGGCAGGCCACAGGAAAAGGAGGGGCGAGAGAGTGCACCCCTCCTAAACCGTACCAGGCTACATGCCCTTAACATGGGGAGGGTGCTTTAGAGTAGCCCCCCAAAGCACCTTGTCTCATGTTGATGGGGACAAGGGCCTCATGCCCACAACCGTTGCCTGATTGTTTTGATTGCTTATCGCAATCTGGAAGCCTACTTTAACCTATAGCCTACTTTGGGGTTGAACAGTGGTATAGAGGTTAGCACTCTCACCTAGCAGTAAAAAGGGTCACTGGTTCAAATCCCAACCACGACACTACCTGCCTGGAGTTTGCATGTTCTCCCTGTGAGTGCATGCGTGAGTTTCCTCCAGGTACTCTGGGTTCCTCCCACCCTCCAAAGACATGCTGGTAGGTTTATTGGCTTCTGTCGAAAATTGGCCCTAGTGTATGAATGCAGGTTGGGGACTTTGGATTGAGGGCTCCTTGAGGTGAGTGTGCGATGTATGTGTAAATTGATGGCCCTATATGGGTACCTAAAATAAAATAATAATATAATAGATGAGCATCTTATTGAGATGCAATGTACAGGGATAGGGATAACTGTCTTTATTCAACCTTACTAACCATGTAACAAGGGGAACCCCCTATTGGTAATGGGTACATTTCCCCAAAAATGTGTCAACAAAAATAGTAACAAAAGCCAGGAGACACTTTGGGATAAGTCTTTTATTAAAAAATAAAAATGTCCTGCGATGCAAATCCATCTCACGTCGTCCGACGAGCCGAACAAAGAAAAAAAAGCCACAACAGCCATTGTCACGTGGCATCCGAGGGGGGCAGGGTCACCAGGGGGCCCCACCCTCAGCTATATTACAGCTGTCTCAGAGAAGAAGCATCACTCGGCAGGAGCATCTCATGGAGACCGAGCTGTTGTAGCTTTTTCTTTTTTTGCTCATTGGGCAACGTGAGATACATCATGGGACATTTTTATTTTATCTTTTTAAATAAAGGACTTGTCCCAAAGTGTCTCCTGTTTTTTTTACTATTTTTGACCATGGGGACAAGGTGCTTTTGGGGCTACTCCAAAGCACCCTCCCCATGTTGAGGGCATGCGGCCTGGTACGGTTTGGGGGGTGTATTCTTGTACCCCTCTTTTCCTGCAGCCTGCCAGGTTGCGTGCTTGGATAAGGGTCTGGTATTGATTTTGGGGGGACCCTATACCATTTTTTTTTAATTTTGGAACAGGGTTCCCCTTAAAATCCATACCAGTATTTTTTCCTTTAGAAATGTCATGGGAAAGATGTGCTACTTCACAGGCATACTCAGGACACCCCCAGGCACGATATTTAAAGGAATTTTACATTTTTATTGTTTCACTTTAAGCATTATTAAAATCACTGCTCCTAAAAAAAATGCCCTTTAAAAACATTTTTCCAATTGATCCAATTGCAGGACCCAGGTCCCCATACACTTTTAATGACAAATAACTTGCATATAAGCCTTCTGTGAGAACTTTGGATTTTGCAGGTTCGAGCCCCATTGACTTCCACTATTCCTGCATATGTGATCTGACAGGCATATTTGCCGGCAATAGCGCTGCTTTACATTTGCATTAGCGCCCAGTTTCTGAGAGCTGAAGTCTTAATTGGCCTTAATTGGGCGCTATTTTCCATGACTGCAGGATAATTTATCGGCGCTATAGTAGATGACCCCCAATGTGTCTTAATATTGATCATAAAAATGTGATTATTTTTCAAAAATGGCCTGTTAATGGAAAGAAAGTAGTACATATTTAATAAATGTTAATTTCTTTATGCTCTTTACAATAATCTCCAGTAGTTCAGTCATCTTTTAACACAATTTTCCATAAAGATAACACAGAATATTGTGTAAAGAAAGGTCATTTTTGTATAAGAAATAATCATCAATAAGCAAAGCATATTTTTTGGCTCTGTACCAAAGATAGTTAAGTATTATAAAAATCATAAGATAATTTAATAAAGCTATTTCTTCACATATATTGAAGACTATAAAGGTTGGCTACTTTAGTCTAAGCCCTTGTACACACGGTCGGAGATTCCGACAACCAAATCCATTGGATTTTGTCTGAAACTGTTGCATACACACGGTCGGACAAAGTTGTCGGAAAATCCGACGTGATGACGTTATTTTGTTACAACGGGACTACGTTCACGCTAGTAGCCAATAGTTTTGGTGTAGGAATTTGATCTGAGCATGTGTTGTACTTTGTCCGATCAGAATTCTCTACAAATGATCGGAGTATGTCCGATCGGAGCATTTTGTCGGAAAATTTTACCAACAAGTTGGAAAACTTGGTCAGTCGGATACTCCGACGGAAACAGTCCGATGTAGACCACACACAGTCGGAATATCCGACAAAACGGTCCGATCGGACACATTCCGTCGGAGTCTCCGACCGTGTGTACAAGGGCTAAGAGCCAGCATCAACGCACACTTACAAGCAAGATACTGTGATAAAAGATATGACACCTGACATCAGAGCATAAAACAAAGATTGCTTTGGAATGTTTGTTAAAGCTGTACTTGTATCTGTTGTATATTATACTTTTATTCTACTAGCACAATGCCAAGAAGTAGGCTGTGGTCCTCCGTGTTGTATTACTAAAAGGATAGTTTTATTTGAACCAAAGCATGTCCAGGAAGGAAATATTACTATTGGTGGAATATTCTCAGTCAGCAATTTTTTTTTTATGTTAAGGAAAAACATTTTAACTTGGCTTTCTGCAGCTTGTAAGTACTGTGCTCTTTTTTTATGATAGGACACTCTGTGTGTTCAATTAATGGTAGTCAACACAAATATACAAATTAGCGCGTTAGTGCATATTTATATGGTTAGAAAAGAAATATACAGAAGCAAATAGAAATTATTTAGAAATGAAGTTTATTGGTCTTGATGCACTGGGCTGATAAAGCTGAACTCTGGTGGGTTAATGCTAGTTTATGATCATTATGTATTGATTTACTAAATCCATCTTTTTACTACCAATGACCACTCTTCTGCTTCAGCACGCATATATTAATTTGTAACATGCTGCTTTTGGGTGAAGAACCTTCACCCTGACATCTTAATTTGCCAAGGATTTAGAACATGCTGCCCGCCAGAGCAATCTGACCTTACTTTACATTATGCTACTGTGTACCTAAAATTTACCAACTTTGAGTTAGTTTTTCTAGGATTGGACTTTCGTTAGATTTCTCTTCTAGTGGTTGGTATTGAATGTGCTGAGGAAGTTTGGTAAACCATGTCATTGATGCAGGCAATTTACAATCACCAATTGCTATGCATTGTGCAGTCATTATTAAAGAGTTGGCATACAATTTCAAGTAATGGAAAGAATTAATCAAAGTGAGGGAGGTGGAGAGGCCAAATGGATTTATAATATTCAAGCCATTTTACTATCAGACTTAAATGATACAATATGTTATTTTGCCCCATTTTTAGATTGAATAGGGGACTCATCTGCAGATTTAAAGTTTATCACTGTCTATCATAGTATTACATTAAAATTATTATTCATTGTATATTTAAATTGGTTGTGACACCAGATTTAACTTTACTGTACTATCTGATTGACAGGTCACCTAACTTTATAATAATGTCATATTTATGTGTATTTTGGTTGTATACACTTCACTGTGAGCCCTTAATTATTAACACATATACACATCACTGGAGATTTTGGATGACATTGTCTGTATTGAATCCTGTGATTTCGTTCATATAACCACTTCCAAAATGGGCCATAGTAAAATGACGCCGGCATGAACACTCTCCCATCCTGGGTGGGCATAATTTAATAGCCTCCCGTTCTCGCCTCTCCTGTGGGCCCCCGGGGACCAGCAGCATGGCGATCGGGGATGAGGCATGTCCCTTGGGAAACAGACCATCCCAGATCAGTGTAAAGAGCCAATAAATAATGGCTATTTACCAAGTGACCAGATGTGTCCAATCACAGCCCATCACAGAATGTAAACAAACCACAGAGTGCACATAGGTCTGCGAGTGGTCTGCGAGTGCATGTAGGTCTGCAAGTGGTCTGTGAGTGCACGTAGGTCTGTGAGTACACGTAGTTCTTCGAGTGCATGTAGGTCTGCGAGTCCACGTAGGTCTGCAAGTACCTGTGTATTGTCTTGAGTATTAGTGTCAGGAAGCTAGTTGTTAGGTAATTTGGACAGGGTATAATCCTCAATCCTCATTAAATGTAATAGGTACGATGCCCAGCAGGTGTGGAGAGGCAACTTGTTGTACACATTGCGGCATGTATGCGTTCCTTGATCATCCAATCAAGGGTGAATACTGCTGTGCAAAATGTAAGCGCATTGTTTCCCTGGAAGCCCAGGTTCTAAATCTGAGGAAGCAACTGACAGCACTGAGAAGTCCCTCCATACTCAAAGGAGAGCCAGGAACGTACACAGCAGGTGCTGGCAGGGGCCAGTACAGAGGTGGGTGGAGACAAAGAGGTGCAGGCACTATCAAAGAGTAAATAGTCAGGAAGGGTAGAGGGGCAAGTGCCAGGGAGGCCGATCCAGGGCTTAAGCATCCCAATAACTACACTCCATTGGGTGACATTGGTGATCCCAATCAGGGACCAGCACTGCTGGAGCTGAGGGACTCTCCTAGCTGCCAGGGAATGGAAAGACAGATTCTGGTGGTAGAGGACTCAATTCTTAGAAGGACAGAGAGGCCAATCTGTAACAAAGACCTGAAGTGTCGAACAGTATGTTGTCTGCTGGGTGCTCGTGTTTGGCACATCACCGATCTGGTGGACAGATTGCTGGGAGGGGCTGGGGAAGACCCAGCTGTCATGATGCACGTTGGCACCAATGACAAAGTCAGGAGTAGATGGAGTGTCCTAAAAAAACAATTTTAGGGACTTAGGAGCTAAATTTAGGAAAAGGACCTTCAAGGTAGTATTCTCAGGAATACTATCGGTACATCAAGCCACACAAGAAAGGCAGAGGGAGATTAGGGAAGTAAACAAGTGGCTGAAGAGTTGGTGTAGTAAGGAGGGGTTTGGGTTCCTGTAGAACTGGGCCGACTTCTCAGTCGATAACCGGTACTATAGAAGGGACGGACTGCGCCTAAATAATGGTGTTCCGTGGCTTTTGAATTTGCCACGAACGTCGCATAATGTTGTTTGGTCAACAGGTGAAACACCTAATATTCCATTTGAACATCGGGCTCATCCTTATTACCTTGTATTGAAGTGGTTAATGTGTGCCATTTTTTATGATACCTATATTCCTCTAGGTGACTTATGTGTCTACTTGTGTAATATCTATATGCATTGGTTCATATCTACCCCCCCCTCCCCCCGGGGCAGTGTTCTTTGTATTTTGCGGTTGGTGGTTGCTATGATGCAGTGTGCGCCCGGTGTGAGATTACTTTATTCAGTCTGTGTGGCACCGTCACTCATTTTTTGAACACAGTGGGGGGAGATTTATTAAAACTGGGGAGTGCAAAATCTGGTGCAGCTCTTCATAGAAACCAGTCAGCTTCCAAGCTTCATTGTCAAAACTTAACTGTACAAGCAGAAATTAGAAGCTGATTGGCTCCCATACACAGCTGCACCTGATTCTCTGTGCATCAGTTTATGTAAATCTCCCCAAGTGTGTCAATCACTGAATACTGGATATGTTCTGGCAGGAAGTCAGCCTCTGGGGGAATATATAAACAGGGGATGGGCAATATAGTGAGCGGTCGTTTGGTCTAGCAGAGTGTTAACACATGTGCCAATGTTATAGTGATGAATTTCATGCAGGTATACTTTTAAATTTTGGTGTCTATTATTATTTTTAAATCATATTGTCCTCATCTCCTGAAATGTGTCCCCTTTATAGATGAGAACATGGCAGCTTTGTATGTTTTTCAATGCTTTTATCTATACATTTATTATATGATGCACATCTGTGAATACTTGTTAAGAACATGATTTTATCTATTGTTACTATTAAATAAGAGTTGACGATGAGTTCAGATATACAGTATGTGAGTATCATTTTTGATGTGACTATTGATGTACATATGGTTCTTTTCCAGATTAGGCAGAAGGATAGTGTACATAGAACTAACTAGTGAAAAACAGAATAAACGATTCAGTCCTGAGGAAGTAGCAATTGGTTGTGAAAAACGTAAACGCACATAGGCGTACATAGCATTCTAGTTAGAGGTGGTGAACTGTTTAGTGTATGTATACACATGTACTGTATATCAAATGCCATTATGTACTGTTATTTTAAGACATTATAAGGGGCAATTTCGGCAAATGTCCTTATTGTTTTTATGGTATTCTTTTTAAACATAAGAAAAAAATTTAGATTTTATGAAAGGTGAAGTAGACTATGTTTTATGTATGTGTTTTTTTTTTTTTTTTTTGGTGAGACCGATCCTCTAGGTTATTCCTAACCATGTAAAAATACCCTTCTACTGAATGTGGAATGAGGGAAATGCACAGTAATTCACTGGCCAGATAGCTAAAGATTTTTTTGCTGGGTGAGTTTGAAGCATAAACATTGGTAATTTTAATTTCTCGAGACGATACATGAAGATAGGCAACTACTAAATGTTACCCAGTCGTCTGCCAACAGATTTAATTTTGCAGGGGAAGGGGGTAAACGTGAGTGCTATACCAAAAAATAAAATAAAATATGTGCAAAGTAAATATAAAACATACACGTCGTACCGCCATATTGGTGATCCAAGTGGCAATGGTTTTTGATGTACTTGTAGCGGTTTGATTTTTAGCTATGGGTATCTTTATGTGTATTATACCCGTTTTTACTATATGTTCCCCTTTTTTAAATAAATACTACACCATGAGGCACTGTTTTACAGAACCTTTCTGTTGAGTGTGCATTGCTTAGGGGGCTGCCTGGTGAAGGCCGATGATCAGGGTTGCACTTTTTACTTGCATGAAAAGATGTTTCACCAGGGTGAAGATTTGTTTTAACAATATTACATCATACACGTTTCTTTCTGTTTTCCGGTATAATTTGGAGTTTAGTCACATCATCCTTATCCGGAGTGTTAACAGCAAGAATAAAAGGAGAAAGTAATTCCCTATGAAACTAATGTGAGTCTGCTGCACTTAATTGTGTAGCCATTCATTTTGGTAAGCCTCCATTTACACCAGTGGCTGAATAGTTTTTGACATTGATTAAGTCAGACTATAGGAGATATTTTTTGTGTTGCAATTGGACATACTTAAGAGGACGTTTAATTAGCATTTAACCACTTAAGGCCAGACCATTTTGCAGGCCAAAGACCAGAGCACTTTTTGTGATACGGTACTGCGTCGCTTTAACTGACAATTGCACGATCGTGCGACGTGGCTCCCGAACAAAATTTTCCCACAAATAGAGCTTTTTTTGGTGGTATTTAATCATCCCTACGTTTTTTATTTTTTGCGCTGTAAACAAAAAATGCGACAATTTTGAAAAAACATTTTTTTAAATTTTGCTATAATAAATATCCCCCAAAAATATATAAAATATATATTTCTTAGTTTAGGCCAATACATATTCTTCCACATATTTTTGGTAAAAAAAATCGCAATAAGCAATTATTGATTGGTTTGCGCAAAAGTTATAGCGTTTACAAAATAGGGGATATCTGTATGGCATTTTTATTAATAATTTTTTTTTTACTAGTAATGGCGGTGATCAGCGATCATGACTGTGACATTATGGTGGACACATCAGACATTTTTGAGACGATTGTCATTTATACAGCAATCACTGCTATACAAATACACTGATTCCTGTGTAAATGACACTGGCAGTGAAGGGGTTAAGTGAGCCCTGGGGAGTGTTTCTAACTGTAGGGGGCATGGCTGTGACGTGTCACTGATATCTGCTCCGATCACAGGGAGCAGAGATCAGTGACACTGTCACTAAGCAGAATGGGGAGATGCTTGTTTACATTAGCCTCTCCCCGTTCTTCCTCCCCGTGAGACAATCGTGGGTATCCTCACAGCGATCGAGTCCGCGGATCCCACGATCAGACTCACAGAGGTCCTGACTGGCGTGCGCACATGCCGACAGCGGCACGCACGCGATGGCATGTCAGCAAATTTAAAGGGACGTACCTGTACGCCCATTTGCCTGTCCATGCCATTCTGCCGACGTATATCGGTCGGCATGTGGTTAATTAACATTGTTGTTTTATTTTTTTATATTTCTTGCACAGTTTTGCACTTTTTTCATACTCTCTACAGCGCTGCACCTTTTATATGAACCGCACAAGGGAGGTTTTTTATACTTAAAAGTATTGCAGGTAAAAATATTGACAAAATTAAGAGGAGTCAGAGGCTTATAAGTATAATGCCGCATACACACGACCAGTTTTCCCATCGGAATAAACTCTGAAGGTTTTTTCGATGGACTTCCAACGGAATTCGGCTGAAACTGTCTTGTATACAAACAATTACACCAAAGTCCGACCGCCAAGAACGCGGTGACTTACAACATGTACGACGGGATTAGAAAAAGGAAATTCAATAGCACGTAGCCAGTAGCCAGTAGCTTCCATCTCGTACTTGCTTCCGAGCATGCATCGTTTTTGGTCCGGCGGAACAGCATACAGATGAGCGGTTTTCCCGATAGGATTTGGTTCCGACTGAAATATTTAGAACATGTTTTATGTCTGTCCGTCAGAATTTTCGACATAAAAAGTACACATGATCAGAAAATACGACGAAAAGCTCCCGTCTAACTTTTTCTGTCGGACATTCTGCTCGTGTGTAAGCAGCATAAGAGAATTTGACCTCCTTGACTAATCACATATCATTTTTGCCGAGGTATAAAGCAACTGGGTGTATAAGATTATCCCACTAATCTGTCAGATCGTGTGACATAAAATATTGTAACAACCAGTCGATTTCTAGCAATAAAATGGAAAATTCCTATCAAAATACTTACCGTAATTTTCCTTTCCTGATGGACTCCATGGCAGCAACGTGTGGGTTAAGTCCCGCCTCCACTATCCTATAGGACACTACTCCCATAAATCTTTGCTCCCTGCCCCTGGCCGTGTTCGGTAACTAGCCTACTCCAGCCATTTGGGAGGGAACTCCTGCTGCCATGGAGTCCATCAGGAAAGGAAAATTACGGTAAGTATTTTGATAGGAATTTTCCATTTTCCTGACAGACTCCATGGCAGCAACGTGTGGGAAATAACTCGCCAAACACACCCGGGTGGGCAAAATGCTGAACAAAAGATTTATTTAACACTGTCGGCCGACAGGACTTTCAAACCAAAATCAACAGAGGATAAAGATGCTGGCTCAACAAAATAGTGAGACATGAAGGTATGAATTGAAGACCAGAAGGCCGCTCTGCAGATTACATCAGGCGCAACATGACGCAAAGCCGCCCATGAGGTTGAGAGACTTCTGGTAGAGTGAGCTGTAACCGCCTCAGGAGGAGCCAAGCCCTTCTCTCTATAAGCCCATTGGATTGCCTGGACCACCCAAGCAGCGATGGATCTAATGGAGGCCTTGGCGCCTCTATTTTTCCCGTTAAATAGCATGAAGAGGAAGTCAGATTGACGAAAAGAAGCTGTAACATCCAGATATTGTTTTAGAGTAACTCCCAAATCGAGTGGATGTGGATCATGACTTCCAGCAGAATTGAAGGTAGGAAGAGTGATTTCCTGGTTTTCATGGAAAACAGAGGTAACCTTGGGATTTGTCCCCAACATCGGAATTAGGACTACCCTATCTGGAAAGAAGGTGAGAAAAGGATCCTTTGCGCCTAGAGACTGAATTTTGGAGATTCTCTTTGCCAAAGTTATGGCTACCAGAAAAGAGGTTTTAAGGGTTAATTCTCTGATTGAGAGCGTTTTGTCAAGTTGAGAGAAGAAATCTAGAACCAATGGAAGGTCCCATTTGGGGAATCTAGGCTTCCTTTGTGGCCTAAGCCTGACTGCTCCTTTGAAGAATTGTTGGACCAAGGGATGATTGGCCCATGCGACTCCAGAAAAATGAAATTGCTGAAACCTGGACCCGGAGAGAACTAACCGAAAGGAAGATATCCAATCCTGATTAGAAAAAGCTTAAAACGTCCCGGACTGTCAGGGTATTACAGGAACTGGACCTTGAAGACAAGTGATCTGCAAACTTCGCCCAAATTCTCTCATATACCCGGTTAGTACTACTTCTTCGTGCACTAAGAAGAGTGGGAATGACTTCTTCAGAACAGCCTAAAGCCTTCAACCGTCCCCTTTCAAAAACCAAGCCTTTAGGCGCAGGTGATCCGGGCAAGGATGTAATATCGAGCCTTGAGACAGAAGGTCTGGTCTGGATGGTAAAGGAATTGGACCCCTGACACTGAGGAGCATCAGAAGCGGAAACCAGGGTCTGTTGGGCCAATAAGGGATTATGGCTATGACTTCTGCTGTCTCTGACCTGAGTCTCCTCAGGAACTGATGAATGATAGGAGTTGGAGGAAAGGCATAAGCCTTGTGGAACCACCATTTCTCTGTCAAGGCATCCACCCCGTAGGCTTGAGGATCCCTGTTAGGGATGAGCTTCGTGTTCGACTCGAACATACGTTCGACTCGAACATCGGCTGTTCGCCCGTTCGGCGAATTCCGAACGTTATGGGCCGTTCGCGCCAAATTCGTGTGCCGCTCATCATCGCAGTGCATTGCTGGCTCATGATTGGCCAATCATGCACTGTGACCCCGCATGCTTGGGCAATCACAGCGCCAGCAGCGAGGAGAGCCATGATTGGCCACAGGCAGGATGCCTGTGGCCAATCATAGCTCAGGCTGTGTAGTACACGCCCCACACTATATAAGGCCACCAGCGCGGCGGCCTAGTGTAGTGTGTTGGCGTCTGAAGCAGTTAGTGGGTGTTCTGTGTACCTTCAACACAGTACACACCGATCGTTTTCGGCCGATTTTCGATCTTGCTGTTGTGTAGTGGTTGTTGTCTGTGTGCCCTGACCACAGTATACACCGCTATATTCACCTCACCTATATAGCTAGTGATCTATCTTTTATAATAGAGCTTGCAATCAGTAGTGTTAGGAGCTTGTGCGTGCTGTCTGCGTGCTCTGTACCCAGTACACACCGCTATATCCACCTACATAGCTCTTCTCTATTTGAGCCCACTTGCCATCTGCAGGAGTTATTGGAAGTTGTGTGTGCCTCCAGCACAGCACAGTATACATCTGTATATACCCCTTTATCTCTGGTGTTCTATAAAAAAGGCATCTGCAGAAGTTAGTGTTTTTTTTGTGCCTCCAGCACAATATACACCTGTATCTACCCTTTATTGCTGTTCTCTAATAGAGCCATCTGCAGGGCTTAGTGGGTGTTGTGTGACTCAATTACAGTACACCCCTTTATCTCTGGTGTTCTATAATAAAGGCATCTGCAAGAGTTAGTGGGTGTTGTGTGACTCCAGCACAATATACACCTGTATCTACCGTTTATTGCTGTTCTCTAATAGAGCCATCTGCAGGGCTTAGTGGGTGTTGTGTGACTCCATTACACTGCTGTTTTACCCAACTCCCTTCAGGCCATTACCATGTCTGGAAGGCCAGCAAGGAGAGGCAGACAGGCGCGAGCCGATAAAAGAGGGCAAGCAGGCTCTGTGTCTATAGACAACAGTGCTGGTCGTGGACGCGGTGCATTGTCATCAGCACGTGGCCATGGGACACGCTTGTCCTTCTTTTCGGCAGCTGGACATGTTGAACCGCAACATGCCAATGACTTGGTAGAGTGGATGACCAAGCCCTCTTCATCCTCCTCATCCTCTCTCCCCCAGTCTCAGGGTACTAGCAAAGCAGCTGCCAACGCATCGTCTTCCCTCCTCTCAATGTCATCATCAGTGACTCCTTCCCTAGACCCACCACGTTCTCCTGAGGAGTCTCCTGGACTCTTTGAGCACAGTGTTGGGTACATGCTCCAGGAGGATGCCCAGTGTTTTGTGGGCTCTGATGATGACACTCAGCTAGAGGAAGGCAGTAGCGTGAGCGCAGAGAGAGGGTATGCTCAAGAAGGACAGCAATCTGGCAGTCATGTTCCACAAGCTGCAGCATACTGCCAGGTTTGCTACAGCGATGAAGAGGGAGGGAATGATGAGGGCACTGACTCCACGTGGGTGCCTGGAAGGAGAGAGGAGGAGGAGGAGGAGGAGGAGGAGGAGGCACATGTCCAACGAGGCAGGATGCCCTCCAGGGGCCAGCTTAGGGGCAGCACACCGACTGAATCACACCGCAGAGCTCCGCCTATGCAGGGCGCTGCCTCTGCGCGTTATTCTAAAAGTTCTTTGGTGTGGGCCTTTTTTGAGACAAGTGCATCAGATTGCACCGCTGCTATTTGCAACATATGTCTCAAGCGTATCTCGCGTGGCCAAAACATCAGCCGCTTGGGCACCACATGCTTCACCAGACATATGTTGACCTGCCATGCAGCTCGTTGGCAAGCGTACCTCAAAGACCCACACCAAAGAACACAGTGGACCTCTCCTTGCTCCTCATCAGCTGGCATCTCCAACACTCTTCTGGCAGCTGGGAAGGATGCAGGACAAGGTGCAGTAGTGTTGGAGGTTGTTCCACCACCACGCCTCCAAAATGATACTATTGGCTGTGACACACCTCTCTCCTCCACCCCCTCCTCTTCTTCTTCCTCCATGGCCTCTTCCAGTGCTCTGTCCTCAGAACCAGCGGTGCTTCGTAGGCATTCCAGGGGCTACGCAAGTACGCAGGCAAAACGATGCCATGCCGTGCTTGCGCTGGTTTGTTTGGGGGACAGGAGCCACACTGGGGCGGATGTTTTGTCAGCTCTGCAGGGGCAGGCCGAGAGGTGGTTGACGCCACGCCAGCTTAAGCCAGGAATGGTGGTTTGTGACAATGGCACCAACCTCCTCTCCGCCCTCTGACAGGGACAACTGACCCATGTGCCCTGTGTAGCTCACATCCTTAACCGGGTGGTGCAGCGGTTCTTGGGCAGGTACCCCGGCTTACAGGATGTCCTGAAGCAGGCCAGGAAAGTCTGTGTGCATTTCCGCCGATCATTTAATGCCTGTGCTCGGCTGGCTGAGCTCCAAAAGGAGTTGAACCTGCCCAAGAACCGCCTTATATGTGACATGCCCACCAGATGGAACTCAACGTTGGCCATGCTGCAGCGGCTGCACACGCAGCAGAGGGCCATCAATGAGTACCTGTGCGACTACGGCACCAGGACAGGGTCAGGGGAGCTCGGTTTTTTCTCATCACGCCAGTGGGGCATGATCAGGGATGCATGCACTGTCCTGTCACCGTTTGAGGAGGCCACAAGGATGGTGAGCAGTGACAGTGCATGCATCAGTGACACTGTACCTCTTGTCCACCTCTTGGAGCATACGCTGCATGGAATAATGGACAGGGCACTTGAGGCAGAACAGAGGCAGGAAGAGGAGGACTTCCTTGCCTCTCAAGGCCCCCTTTACCAGACAGTGTTCCTGCTGTGCCACCCATCACACAGGAAGAGGATGAGGAGGAGGAAGAGGAGGAGGAGGATGATTGTGTCAGCATGGAGGTGGAGGCTGGCACTCAGCAGCAGCAGCAGCAGCAGCAGCAGCAGTCTTGTAGGGATGATTTACAGTCCCAAGAAACACGTGGACTTGTACGTGGCTGGGAGGAGGTAGCTGCGGATCATGTTGTCCTTAGTGACCCAGAGGACTCCGGACCGAATGCCTCAGCTAACCTACGCTGCATGGCCTCCCTGATCCTGCAAAGCCTGCGGAAGGATCCTCGTATTCTTCGGATCAAGGAGAGGGACCATTACTGGCTGGCCACTCTCCTTGATTCACGGTACAAGGGTAAGGTTGCCGACCTTATCTTGCCATCGCAGAGGGAGCAGAGGATGAGACATCTCCGGGAGGCCTTGCAGAAAGGTCTGTGCAACGCGTTCCCAGAGACTGGGAAGTTACAAACTCCTGGTCCTGGACAACGTGTTGCTGAGGCATCGGTCAGAAGGAGCGGTGGAGAAGGTGGCCGTCTGACTGATGCTTTCAGACAATTTTTTAGTCCGCAGCCCCAAGGTATGATCGGTTCCAGCACCCATCGCCAGCGTCTGATTTACATGGTGCAGGAATACCTAGGGGCAAGGTCAGACTTGAGCCCCGTACACACGAGCGGACTTTTCAACATCCAAAGTCCGACGGACTGATTCCGTCAGACTATTCGATCGTGTGTGGGCTGCAACGGACTTTTGACTCACCAAAGTCTGAAGGACTTTAGAATATGGAACATGCTTCAAATTTTTCCGAAGGAACTCCGCCGGACCCGGTCCCTTCGAAAAATTCGCTCGTGTGTATGCTATTCCGACGGACTAAAACCGACGCTAGGGCAGCTATTGGCTACTGGCTATGAACTTCCTTATTCGAATCCAGTCGTACGTCATCACGTTCGAATCCGTCTGAGTTTAGTGTGATTGTGTGTGGCCAAGTCCGCTCAGCCGAAAAGTCCGTCAGAACTCTGTCGGAACTCCGGCAGAACTCCGACAGAACTCCTTCGGAAGTCTGTCGGACATAAGTCCTCTCGTGTGTACGGGGCTTTGGACACCTTTCCCACCGAAAATCCTCTGGCTTACTGGGTCTTGAGGATGGATCACTGGCCAGAGCTTGCACAGTATGCAATTGAGCTACTGGCCTGTCCTGCATCCAGCGTTCTTTCAGAACACACCTTCAGTGCTGCTGGTGGCTTTGTTACCGATCACAGGGTGCGCCTGTCCACCGAATCAGTTGATCGACTGACATTCATCAAGATGAATCAGTCTTGGATCACCCACAGCTACCAAGCACCTGAAGCTGATGTAACAGAATAATTTTTTTTGAAATATCACATCCCTTCAAGACTGCCTATGCTGATGCTGAGTGACTGTCCTGTTATGTTGATTGTCTATCCTCTTCCTCCTCCGCTGATATGTTGGAAGAACATTTCTGGTTCTGGGTGATGCCATCAGCCCAATTTTTCTGCCCCTGTTTAACAGGGGCGTTTAAGTACAATTTTTGATGCAATGCTTTGCAGCAGGGCTAATTCCTGCAATCAAACAAGAGTATATGGGAGAGGTTGCAGTGTCGTGACACCAGCACCAGTGCCTAAGGCCCAATTTTTCTGCCCCTGTTTAACAGGGGCGTTTAAGTACAATTTTTGATGCAATGCTTTGCAGCAGGGCTAATTCCTGCAATCAAACAAGAGTATATGGGAGAGGTTGCAGTGTCGTGGCACCAGCACCAGTGCCTAAGGCCCAATTTTTCTGCCCCTGTTTAACAGGGGCGTTTAAGTACAATTTTTGATGCAATGCTTTTCAGCAGGGCTAATTCCTGCAATCAAACAAGAGTATATGGGAGAGGTTGCAGTGTCGTGGCACCAGCACCAGTGCCTAAGGCCCAATTTTTCTGCCCCTGTTTAACAGGGGCGTTTAAGTACAATTTTTGATGCAATGTTTTGCAGCAGGGCTAATTCCTGCAATAAAACAAGAGTATATGGCAGAGGTTGCAGTGTGGTGGCACCAGCACCAGTGCCTAAGGCCCAAGTTTTCTGCCCCTGTTTAACAGGGGCGTTTAAGTACAATTTTTGATGCAATGCTTTGCAGCAGGGCTAATTCCTGCAATAAAACTAGAGTATATGGGAGAGGTTGCAGTGTGGTGGCACCAGCACCAGTGCCTAAGGCCAAATTTTTCTGCCCCTGTTTAACAGGGACATGTAATTACAATTCTTGATATAATATTTCACAGGAGGGCCCCTTCCTGTGCCCACCCAGAGTAATGGTGAGGACTTATATTGTTGTGGCACCAGCACCACAACCACCAAAGGTCAATTTTTCTACCACTGTTCAACAATGACATGTAATTACAATTCTTGATATAATCGTTCACAGCAGGGCGCTCCAGCGCCCACCAAGAGTCACTTTGAGGGCTTACAATGTTGTGGCAAAACCAACACCTTGTTCCGCCATTTCTGCAGAGCATATAGGGCAGGCCCCTACTTTCAAACATCCAACTTACAAACATCTCCTACTTGCAAAAGGAAGGAGACAACAGCAAGTGAGATGAAAAAAGATGGACGACAAAACAAATTATACAGGGGTGATAACCCTTCCCTATGTTTTCCAAAAAGCTTAAAAATAGTTTTTTGGACTGGAGCTACACTTTAAAAATGTACCAGTTGAAAATTACAAACATTCAACTTAACACAACAAACCTACACAGTCCCTGTCTTGTTTGCACCGCCTGTATACTGCTGTTCTGAGTATATAGGGCCTGGGGGCCACACGCATTTCCTTTTTTTAATATGGGTACAGGGTTCCCCTTAATATGCGTACAAGACCCAAATAGGCTGGTAATGGGCAGGGAGGGCTACCCATTCTCAATGATTTTCAACCATATTGCAGGAACCAGATATATGATTAAAACCGCAAGCAGTTTTAAATGGTGTTATTTCCGTTTAATGTCATTTTGTGCAGGGACTGTTCTAAACACGGGAAACACGTGGCACTTCACAGGCATACTACAGATACCCCCCATGCACCATATTTAAAGGAATATTTCACTTTTTTTTTCACTTTAATCGTCATTAAAATCAGTACTCCCGCCAAAACAGCCATTTTTAAAAACATTTTAGGCATTGACCCATGTCCCCTGGGGCAGGAGCCAGGTCCCCAAACCCTTTTTAGGACAGTATCTTGCATATTAGCCGTTAAAATTAGCACTTTTAATTTCGAACGTTCGAGTCCCATAGACTTCAATGGGGTTCTAAAGTTCGTTCGAATTTGGGGTCCGTTCGAAAGTTCTGGTGCGAACCGAACCGGGGGGTGTTCGGCTCATCTCTAATCCCTGTACCTTGAATAATACTTCTCCAGTTTTTTGTTGCAGGGAGAGGCAAACAGGTCGACTTCTGGGGAGAGCCCCATTGTCAGGATCCAGTTGAACACTTCCTCGTGAAGAGACCACTCGTTGTTGTCCAGAAGTATCCGGGAAAGAAAGTCTGCCTGAACGTTCTGAATCCCTGGGACATAGGATGCTGTCAGATCCTTCAGGTTCCTCTGAGCCCAGGTCATGATCGGTTCCACCTCCTGGAGAAGGGATAGACTTCGGGTACCCCCTTGCCTTCTTATGTACGCTACTGCTGTGGTATTGTCTAGCCTGAGTGAGACCGAGGCTCCTGAAATCAGATGCCGAAAGGCTAGCAGAGCTTGAAAGGCTGCCCTTAACTCCAGGATGTTTGACACCGTCCCTCTGGAGGGGAGAATTCAGGTGCCCTGAGCCACTTCCGCCAAACAGTGGGCGCCCCAACCTCTGTTGCTGGCATCCGTTGTTATGGTGACCAATGAGATGGGGAGAATGGAATGGCAGTTGCAGAGAATTTCCCGTTGGAGCCACCACGGAAGGGAATTCCTCATGGATAAGGTGATCTGAATCAGCTGGGTTTTGCTGCCTGACCATTGATGAAGGAAACCCTTCTGAAAGGGCCTCATCCTCCACTGTGCCCACCTCACCATCGGAATTGTCGCTACCATAGTGCCTATAATTTTCAGGCACTGGAAAGCCTGGAGATGAGAGGCAGAGAGGGCTGGATGGATTCTGTCCCTGACCACTGACAACTTCTCTTCTGGTAATGAGATGGTGCCTCTGACAGTGTTGAATAGGGCCCCTAAGAACACCAGCCGCTGAGATGGGACCAGCTGGCTCTTCTCCAAGTTCAAGATCCACCCGAACTCCTGTAGGGTGGAGATGACCTGCTTTCTGTGTACCAGAAGTTGATCCTTGTCTTGAGCCAACAACAGAAGGTCGTCTAGGTAGTGATGTAGACGAATCCCTTTAGTTCTCAGAAGAGCTACCACTGCCAACAGTACTTTTGAAAATACACGAGGAGTAGTTGATAGCCCGAAGGGAAGGCATGTAAATTGAAAATGGCTTTTGCCCACAGAGAAGCGGAGATACTGCAGGTAATTTTCTGCAACTGGGACATGAAAATAGGCATCCTTGAGGTCTATGGAGACCATCCAGTCCCCTGCTTGAACAGATTGTTGAATTGTGGATAATGACTCCATCTTGAATTTTTCTTTTTTGATAAAACTGTTCAAGTGAGTTAGATCTATGACCGGCCTCCAGGCCCCGCTCTTTTTCTGGACCATAAACAAAGGAGAGTAGATTCCCATGCCTCGCTGAATGACTGGAACATGGATAACGGTGCCTTGAGCCAACAAAGATTCCACGTAGGCTAGAAGAATTAGCCTTTTTTCGTCTGAAGCCGGAAGAGAGGTGGGGACCCATCTGAGCCTGGGAGATTCCTTGAAGGTCCAAACATGACCTGAGGAGACAGTCTTAACGGTCCAGAAGTCTTGGATCGAGGCCGCCCAGACATGGCGAAAGTGGAAAAGACGAGCCCCCACCTGCCCTGTCTGAGTGGGCCCAACCTCAAAAGGATTTAGTCGGTTCCCTCTCTCCCTTTAAATCACTTTTTGTAGATTTTTTAAAAGAGGATTGTCTTGATTTCCAGGACCTGGAAAATTCACGGCCCGGTCTTTAACTGCGAGCTTCCCTGGCTCGTTCCTGGTACTGTCTCTTTGGAAAAGACCTTCTCTGGGCTTGCAAACGCCGGTCCTGGGGGAGGAACCCCGACTTTCCACCAGTGGCTCGGGTAATAGCCTCATCCAACTTATTGCCGAAAAGGGAGGACCCTTCAAAGGGAATACGGCACCATACTTGTTTTGAGGCTGGGTCCGCCAGCCAAGGGCGGAGCCAAAGAGCCCGTTTAGCCGTAACAGAAGAAAGCATCACCCGAGCCACCAGGCGTATGATGTTGATAGAGGCCTCCCCAAGAAAGGCGGAGGCCAGCCTAAGTTCTTGGATAGGCGAGCTCTTAGCCGTATCTTCAGAGATATTTCTAAGTGTCTCATCTACACTATCCGTCCATATCTCCATTGCTTTGGACATAGCGGCCAGAGCTAGCGCTGGCTTACAGGCCATTCCTGTGTGACATGTTTCACCAGCCTCATGACTGCTGCGTCTACCAATGGCGCTGACTCCAAATGCTTCACCTCTTCTTCATTGAAAGGATAGAGTTTCGAAACCTTTGATAGCATGGAATTTTTCTTCTCCACCTTGCCCCATTCATCTGTGATAATCTCAACTAGCTCAGAGATAAAAGGAAAATTAATCCGTTCCTTCTTTAATTGCTTAAAGAATTTTCTCTGTTTGGAAGGAGCAGCAACAGAATCTTCCCAGTTCAGTGTCTCTCTAACAGCTCTGACCAGAGGAGGAAGTAGAGCGAAATCAAAACCCACACAGGGATCACTTTCATCAGAGTCACTGTCAGATATGGCAGCTGAGGGGTGGCTATGCGCAGAGGATTCCCAAGTATCCTGCAGCTGAGTCTACCTTCCTGGAGAAAGTGGGGGCTCTTAAATAGCCCGCCCCTGTGATGTCACCGACGCGCCTGTGCGCATGCGCGAAATAGCGGCAATTTGCCGCTATCGCGCATGCGCGAAACCAAGCCTCGATCTCAACCGCATTCGCGCATGCGCAGTATGGCCGAGAACGCAAACCCAGAAGTAGAACGGCGGCTGGAACGCGGAAGAACCAGCCGCCATGCCTGCACATAGAAACAAACAGAAAAAACGAAGACAGATAAAAGATACAAAAACTGCTGCCATAATGAACTTATAGAACCTCTCACCACTCCCACAACGATCGATCACTCGGCCGAAGGTAAGGTAAGATGACACCGGACTTTCCAGGGGGCAAAACAGGTCACCTGCTAATAGCTGGCTATCCGACCAATGCGCAGCCTGCCTGCCAGTGGCCAGGACATGGGCTTCTTCACAGCGCCTTTTCCACTGCCCACTCCATACCCTGCTAATAGCTAGGGCTTAGCGGAGTAATGCGACTTTCCAGACCCAGAGTCGCAGACCAGCCGACCTCGATCGTGGGGATGATAAATCTTCAGGTAGAAAGACCACCTTCGGAGGAGGACAAAAAAAGAACACGGCCAGTGGCAGGGAGCGAAGATTTATGGGAGTAGTGTCCTATAGGGTAGTGGAAGCGGGACTTAACCCACACGTTGCTGCCATGGAGTCTGTCAGGAAATATTGATTTTAACTTCTATGCTGCAAGTGTCAGAAAAAGGTTTAGGCTTTAAGTGGTTAAACGTCCCTCGTCTACAGACGAAAGTTCATTCCTTTGATCTAAGGAGCAAATTATACGTTGTTTATAGTTATCCGTGATGTTGTGATAAAACTTGGCAGGCTGCCTGGATTTTTTAATTTTATTTTTGTCAGCTGACAGAACTCTCTGCACTTGTCAGGAAATTATGTTTTATGATCGGGAAGGGACATCGAGCGGGCTGACAGATTAGGGACATTCGTTTTGGGTCAGCTTGGCCCAAACTAACTAAAGGTGCACATTTATACCCCGCATATAAGACAACCCCCCCCGATTTTTGGGGGGATGTTTTTAAGTATAAAAAGTAAACCTATATGCCGGAAACAATGGTAAATTGCATTAAATCCATTAACATGGGACTATTGTTGGAGACTGCAAGAGAACTAAAGTAATGATGATTCATCATGTGATACATATCACATTAGCATAACATGAATATCAACAATATGCAAAACTATAATGTGTGCAAAGGTCAAGGGGGGGGGGGGGGGGGTTGTAAATTTGAAAATTACAATGAAGAAGAGAGGAAAAGCAAGGGAGGTTTTCATGAATCTATGAATACAAGGACTCTAGACTTCTGGTTGAAGGCCTCATATCCTATAACAGTGCCCACCCATTGTGTTTTTGTGTGAAAGAAATCCATGGCCTGGATGTTTCCTGCTGTAGGGCAATATTTGCTTTCAGGCATTTTAGGTGTCTAAGCCCTTGTACACACGGTCGGAGATTCCGACGGAATGTGTCCGATCGGACCGTTTTGTCGGATAATCCGACTGTGTGTGGTCTTCATCGGACTGTTTCCATCGGAATATCCGACGGACCAAGTTTTCCAACTTGTCGGTAAAATTTTCCGACAACATGATCCGATCGGACCTTGTCCAATCATGTGTACAGAATTCCGATTGGACAAAGTGCCACGCATGCTCAGATCAAAGTCCTACACCAAAGCTATTGGCTACTAGCCTGAACGTAGTCCCGTCTTAACGACATAACGTCATCACGTTTTGAACGATCGGATTTTCCAACAACTTTGTCCGACCGTGTGAATGCAACAGTTTCGGACAAAATCCAGCGGATTTGGTTGTCGGAATGTCCGACCATGTGTACAAGGGCTAAGAATTTTCACTTGCTTCATGCGAGAGAGTAAATCTTTTACATTTCATGAGGTAACTTTAATTATGTAGTGGGGGAGGGAAGCAGTGAATGCAGGAATAAGTGTAAGGTGGTAATAGGCTTGCGGACTTCACCGTGTGCAACCTAAAGAACTTACAGGAGCATGTAGTAAAACCAGGGAGAAGTGATGAGAAGAATAGAGTAAAACCAAGGAGAAGACTAGAGTAAAATCAAAAAGAGAAGCATAAGATAACATCATCGATAACAAAAATGAACTGTGACATCCATGACTTCACTTTTTTCTGCATGGAATCTCAATGCAGGTGCAATGCCCACAAGCTTAGGCAAGTAGGCTGTACATGGCAGCCTCACTATGTTTACCAAACCAGAAGTCTAATGCCCCACACACACGATCGGACATTGATCGGACATTTCATCAGCAAAATCCATGGATTTTTTCCAAAGTATGATGGCCCAAACCTATCTTGCATACACACGGTCACACAAAGTTGGTCAGAAATTGAGAACATCAAGAACGCGGTGACGTACAACACGTATGACGAGCCGAGAAAAATTAAGTTCAATAGCCAGTGCGCCTCTTCTGCTTGATTCTGAGTATGTGTGGGACTTTGTGTGTAGGAATTGTGTACACACAATCGGAATTTCTGCCAACGGATTTTGTTGTTGGAAAATTTGAGATCCAGATCTCAAATTTTGTGTGATGGAAATTCAGATGGAAAATGTATGATGGAGCCTGCACACGGTTAGAATTTCTGACAAATAGCTCCCATCGAACATCCGACCGTGTGTACAGGGCATAAGGAAAGCATTTTTGTTGGTCCACGGATCAGATATAACGGTGGTTTGAAGATCTGTTGGTGGGGCCATAAAAAATTGCCTGGAAAGCATGCAAGAATTTCCTTGGCAACTACAGAGCAACACATTACATTCAGCTGGTTGAAAAAACTTCTTACAGCATTCAAATCCTTGAATGCAACATGTCAGGGAAGATTCATTTTCTGCCTTCACACTAAGCCCGGTCGGACATTCTGGCGGAAAATGTCCGATCGGTCCGTGTTGTCGGATAATCCGACCGTGTGTGGGCTTCATCTGACTTTTTCCGTCGGAATGTCCGACCAACAAAGTTTGAGAGTTGGATATAAAAATTTTCCAACAACATGATCTGAACGGACTTTGTCCAATCGTTTGTAGAGAATTCCGATCGGACAAAGTGCCACGCAGGCTCAGATCAAATTCCTAGACCAAAGCTATTGGCTACTAGCCTGAACGTAGTCCCGTCGTAACTAAATAACGTCATCACGAACGATCGGATTTTCCATCAACTTTGTCCGACCGTGTGTATGCAACACCAGTTTCGGACAAAATCCGTCAGACAAAATCCAACGGATTTTGTTGTCGGAATGTCCGACCATGTGTACAAGGGCTTAGACTTCTTTCCAGAAAATACAGGTGCAGTCAGCAGCAAACATGCTGAGGGGTTTCACCAGGGCATTCCTACAATGGAAAAATGGTATCAGAGAAATCCATTAACGTGTGACTATTGTTGGAGACTGCAGTAGACACTGAATACAAATCAACATCAAAACACTTTTAACCTTTTTTTGTACTCATGTGGTGTCAGAAACATGCATGTATGTGATTTAATACATTATATTCATTAGAGGTTAATTATATATTTCTCAGGATTCATATGTGATACAGTCATTCTGCAATTGTATGTGAATTTGGTTTTGGAGGGGTCTATAATCAGAAAAAGTTTTTTCAGGAAGCAAAAGTTTAAACAAAAAAAAAAAATTGTAGTCCAGTAACAACATTCCATCAGGCTGTTCATTGTATCTTTCTAGCAAGTCACAAGCTTAGATGTTTCAGCAGTGAGTTCAGATCATATGTCAAATATATTAAACATGTGCAATTTGTTTGATTTCAAATTCGTTTTTCAACAAAATTAGATAAATTTGTTAATTCAGAAATATTCTAATTAATGAAAACCCGTTTAACAAATTTTTCCAAAAATTAGAAAATCTGAAAATTCAAAAATCCGAAAAACAAAACTTGAAAATTTTGAAATTCAAAAATTTAAAATTTCTAAATTCGGAAATTCCAAAATTTGGAAGTGCGGAAATTCAAAAATTAGAACGAAATTATGAAAATTCAAAAGAACGAATATCGGAAAATTAGAAAACCCCAAAATTTGAAAATTTGAAATAGTAACTAACTTATAAAAATTATTACTATTATATTATAGGTATTGGAATTTCCTTTCAAATTTAGCCGAAGTTATGAATTATCCGAAATAATGAATGCCGCAAATAAAACGAATGGAACGGAACAAATTAATAATAATTATTAATAATAATAATAATAATAATAAATAATTAATATAATAATTATAATAAATAACTAGTATTTGTTATATTCACTAACAGCGAAATTTGAAAGGAAAATCCAATACCTATAATTTAATAGTTATTATTAGCTAGTTAGTTAGTATTTCTGATTTTGCTTCTTATTTTTGAATTTCTGAGTTTCCAAATTTACAAATTCGAATTTTCACATTTTAGAATTTCTGAATTTTTAAAATTTTAAAATTTTCTAATTTTAGAATTTTCTAATTTAGAATTTTTTCTATTTTGAATTTCTGAATTTTGTAATTTCCCAATTTATTTGAAATAATGAATTACAAGCATAACGAAAGACCTGAAAAATGAAAAACAAAACAAAACAAAAAAAACGAATAAAAACGAAAATGAACACATTTTTTGACAGTGCACATGTCTAAATTAAATCACAGAAAATCTCCAAGACTGCTAGATAGTTACATTCATAGGCATCCTATTTTTTTCTTTGAAAGGTATTGAGTGTGCTAGTTTCCCTTTGATCTAATTTTTTTCCCTACATCTTCCTTTTTCACAGACCATCCTTAAATTACTACAAATATATCCTTGTGTTCAGACTCGCCATAGATGAGATAAACAAGAACCCCAATATTTTACCCAATGTGACTCTGGGATATCACATATATGATTCCTGTAATGACGCGAACAAGGCCATAGAGAGTGTCTTGAACATCCTGTCTGGTGCCAAGGCCTCAATTCCAAACTACTCCTGTATGGATCAATATAAACTGGCTGGTGTTATTGGGGATTGGTCTTCAGAAATATCTATGCACATAGCACAAGTGCTAAAGCTATATGGAATCTCACAGGTGGGAAGAAGTTATTGCCTCATAATTAGTCCATATAATTGACATGGTATGCAAATGAATTTACTGTATGTACTCAGGTTACATTAAAACAGAAATAAAGTCTGCAATTTATTTATTTTTTAGTATACACAGCATATTATTACATTGTGGCAGACTTACCTGTCATATGGTGTCCTCCCAGTACAGCACTGGGAGCAATACGGCGGGTCCCCAGTGCTTCCATCTTCACCTGGTCTTCCTTCTGGGTCCTGTGTCTTCAGCGACTTGATAGACCAGGCCGCAATGATGGCACAATGGCGCCACGCCTCACGCACAGCTCAGTGAGCATGACAGCTGACAGGCAGAAGGATGCATTTATGGCAGAAGAGACAAATAGGGCCTTGTCTGTCGTAAATACCCTGCCTGCCAGAGGTTTTTAAATAGTAAGAGTTTTCTTCCTCTTTAACCAGTTCAATACCGGGCATTTTCGCCCTTTCCTGCCCAGGGCAATTTTCAGCTTTCAGCGCTGTCGCACTTTAAATGACAATTGTGCAGTCATGCAACACTGTACTCAAACAAAATTTTCATAATTTTCTTCCTACAAATAGACCTTTCTTATAGTGGTATTTGATCATCACTGGGGTTTTTATTTTTTGCTAAATAAATTAAAAAATGCAGAAATTTTGGGAAAAAAAAGGTTTTCTTAGTTTATGTTATATTTTGTTTTCTCCTTTATTAATGGACACTGATGAGGAGGCACTAATATGTAGAATTGATGGGCACTGATAGGCAGCACTGATATGCATCACTGATGGGCACTGATAGGCAGCACTGATGGGTACTTATGGGCACTGACAGGCGGCACTGATGGACACTAATAGATGGCACTGATGGGCAGCACTGATGATGAGGTACTGACAGGTATTACGGATGGGCACTGAAGAACCGAGGAAAGACGTTTACTGGCACTTCCTGGTTCACACGATGATCAGCTGTGATTGGTCACAGCTGATCACGTGGTAAGGAGCCTCCGTCAGAGGCTCCTTACCATAATCGGAGATGTGGTGTGTCAGACTGTTCATGTTATCCTGAAAGACGTCATATAACGCCCAGTCAGGATAAAAGAACCACCAAACCAACCGTCATTCTGCTATAGGTCGAGCAGGAAGTGGTTAAATCACAACTAAAGGGTTAGCTCTCACCTTTCTGATGGTCCCTCGCTTTGGCCAACATCTTCTCCTGGGTCCATCGCTTGCGCCAACATCTGTCTTTGGCCGTCTTCATTTGCCAGCGTGGGATTACGTCACTCCTGCGCATGCACAGGAGGCCATCATTCTGGCACACAGAGGGTGGTACATTTGCAGCTCAGTTTACTGCGCTGGAGAAGATGTTAAGCAGACAGGTATGGCCATTTTATTGAAAAAGAGATATTGCATGTAGACATGTGCAATTTATTTTGTTCCAAATTAGTTTTTTTCGACAAATTTGTTAATTCAGAAATATCCGAATTAACGAAAACCCAATGAACAAATTTTTCCGAATATTCGTAATATTCGTAAATTCGAAAATTTGTAAATTCGTAAGTTCATAAGTTCGAAAATTCGAAAGCTTATAAACCTGAAAATGTGAAAATCTGAAATAATAACTAACTAATAATAAATGTAACTATTACTAACTATTAAATTATAGGTATTGTAATTTCCTTTCAAATTTGACTGTTAGTGAACGTAACAAATACAAATTTATCCTAAGATACGAATTATCTGAAATAACGAATGCCGTATCCAAACAAATGGAATGTAATGAATTAATAATAATAAGCAATAATAATAATAAAAATGTTTTATTATTATTTATTATTAATTTGTTCTGGTCCATTTGTTTAGATGCGGCATTCGTTATTTTGGATAATTTGTAAATTTGGATACATTTATTTTAGTTATGTTCACTAACAGCCACATTTTAAAGGAAATTACAATACCTATAATTTAATAGTTAGTTGGTTATTCCTTTAAATTTTCTTTCTTATTTTTGGATTTTTGAATTTACGAATTTTCGAATTTACGAATATTTATGAATTTATGAATTGCGATCATAATTAGACTTGTGCACAACGGAAAATTTTGTTTAGTTTCGGTTCGTTGTCATTTGTAAAATACATAATTTAGTTCTGTTATACTCGTTATGTTACGTTAATACGTTTTCGGATAATCCGTTATTATTCGTAGAGTGTCGAATTCATTTGTTCCTATTCGTTGAAATTCACTATTTATGTATGTATAGACATTCGTGATAATGATTCGTAGTTTGGAAAGTTGTTTGTTCATTGAATCTTTTAACACACACAATGACAACGTCTCTTCTCCTCGGCTCAAATACAATACAACACCCTTCTAACTCAGTTCTCAGGAATGCACTTTGCCAGTAATCCATCCTCCGGCACAAAATTAATTAGCTGATTGGACTATAAGATTTACTTTGAGCTGACCTTTTGTTTCATTAGATCTTTAAAGAATTTTTATTATTTTTTTTTTTTTTTATTCGGACATTCGGATGCATCAGATGCAATATTCGGCCGAATTTCGATTCGTTACGAAACGAATTGCACAAGCCTAATCATAATGAATGATCCAAAAATGAAAAAAAAGGAATGAAACGAAAACTAAAATGAACTCATTTTTTGGCTGTGCGCATGTCTAATTCCATGTCTCCTCTGCAATCAAAGCCTGGCTGCTCACTGTCTGTTGCAGCAGAACTTAAATTTTGCTTTAACACTGAACTCAGCAAACAGCAAAATGCTCTTTTGAAATACATATATGCTCTTTGCCGGCAGAGGAGTTTGCAATCCTATTGAGCCAGTCATGTCATTCACATAGTTCTGCAACCCTGCTTGTCCAGGAAGTAGGATTGCCAACCATCAGTAAATTTACGGACAGTTTGTAAAAATATGTGATTTTCTACAACTGTCTGTAAATATCAAGGGCTGATAATTTGTCATGCTGTGTTGGTAAACCAGACAAATTACTTGTAAAATAATGGATTAGGCCACGTACACACGAGAGGACTGTCCGTCCAACTAAGTCCGTCAGACAATCCGACAGACAGTCCGTCCTACTTTTGAATGAACGGACTTGACCACACACGACGAACAGACAGTCCGCTGAAAGCTTGCGCGATGATGTGTACAGCACGTACGACAGGACTAGAAATACGACGTCCAATACACTGCAATGCAACCTTCGGCCGTGTAAATCCTTTCTGAGCATGCACCATACTTAGTCCGTCCAACTTGCCTACTCACGAGCGGACTGTCCGCTGAAACCAAAGTTGGACGGACAATATTACGGAAATTCCGAAAGACTTAGTCCGCCAGACTGTCCGCTGAAAAAGTCCGCTGAAGCCCACACACGAGCGGATTGTCCGCTGAATTACGTTTCAGCGGACCAAGTCCGTCAGACAGTCCGCCCGTGTGTACGCGGCCTTAGAGTGATCAAAGCACAGATATGTTAATTTGGCACCATCATCCCTTTGTAGAAAGAACAAAGAAAAACATCAAATTGGCAGTGTGGGACTTTGTGAGTGCTTGGTATAATAAAATTTATATGTGACAACAAAGTATGAAAAAAATGAATTATTTTATTACAACATGAACAAAAAGGGGACAAGGACAATAGTCACATAGAAAGGGACAGACACCACTTATTCTATGTAGTGTATCCACATGTCTGTTCAGTTTTCCACACACTAATTCAACATGTTTCGCCATGTGGCATCTTCAGGAACATGCATTGACATTTTTCTCTAATACATAGACACAAATGTGTATATTAATTATACAGATCTCAAGTTTGAAAAGATACAAAAAATAATAATTTGAACCAAATACATATATACATACTTAAGTGCATCAAAGAAGGGTAGCAGAAAATTCTCAACCTGTGGGCTCTGACTCCAATACTTAGGAGATTCAGAAACCAATCTATATTGAATGATGTCAGAGCAAACAATTGGGCACCAATTCACGGGAAGAAACACCAACCCATGCCTGATCACAGACAAATTATTTGATATGGGTATTGTCGGTGTTTCCATATTGTAATAAATAGCAATTGTCTTTAATATTGTTTTCAAAATTAGTTCTGTCATTTTTCAGGTTGCCAGTAAAAAAATGTGCTCTGCCAGTAGATTTTCTATGTTCTGTCAGTAAAAAATGTTGCAGGACATTGGCAACACAGCCAGGAAGATTCCATTCATTTCCCTAGTTTGGCCCCACAGCTTCTTGGGCCACCTGTCTTTACATTGGGCACAGACATTAGATGATTATCCATTGTTCAATGAGCAGAAGCAGAGAGATGACATGTGAATCTTTCAAATTAAAAACAGAAAATGGCGGCTTTAGGGTTCTGGGAATGCAGGTTTCTCAATTATCTATTGTGTCAGAACTTTTTGGTTAAACTTGAGAGGGGTGTGTGAATCACAAAGTCGACTGAATACACATTCACAAGTTTAGCAGTTACCTTGTAGTTTCAATGTATCAGGTGCCCCTATACAAGCACAGATTCAGATGTTGTATTCTGGCAATCTTCTTGGCTACCAAAGGCCCCTGGCAGGGCCAGGAAAAGGCAGAGATTTATCCCAGCGGAGCTGGTGAAATGTGGAGAGACGGGCGCCAGTAGTGTTGCTAGTGATGATAAATGTAGTGCTAAAACAATATGCACAAAAATTGTGATATATGTGATGATACTAAAAGTGACAATGATAATAAAAACAACTCAAAAAGTCCATCTGTAAAAAATGATAATAGGTAAACAATATGCAAATAGTGTCCAACAAAAAATGACAACGTGGAACAAAAACTGTAGCATCAAACACCGGATGATGGAAATTCACAAACGAGTGGGCTGGAACACTCTATCCATTAAAGCGGGAGTCCGCCGGGACTCCGCGTTTTTTTTTTTTTTTTTAAAGTCAGCAGCTACAAATACTGCAGCTGCTGACTTTTAAAATAGTGACACTTACCTGTCCAGCGCGCCCGCGATGTCGGCACCCGAAGCCGATCTCTAGATCGACACTCGAGTGCTGCCGCCGCCATCTTGGGTATGGGAATCAGGAAATGGAGCCTTTCGGCTTCATTTCCCGGTTCCCTACTGCGCATGCGCGAGCCGCGCTGCGCAATGAGGACAGTCCCCGCTGCCTCTGGGATCTGTGTGTTTCCCAGCAGGCAGCGGGGCACTTGCGGAAGGGGGCGGGCACTTGCGGAAAGGGGCGTAATGTACGCCCCTTTCCGCAGAGAGCTAGCCCGGAAGTGGGTGCAGTTACCTGGATTATCCAGGTAACTGCACCCCCCTCCCCCCTGAAAGGTGCCAATTGTGGCGCCGGAGGGGGGGGAGGAATCCGATGAGCGGAAGGTCCATTTTAGGGTGGACCTCCGCTTTAAGGAAAAACGTCTGGATCATCAATCATCAGCAACAAAATGAAATGTGAATGCTCTTACCAGAACAGATGGACTCCAATGTCAATGACACAGAGTCTAACAGGCAGTGTGTCACAAATGGCAGATGTGTGAAACTGGCAGGGGTCCAAGCTTCCAGAGTGGGATCCAGGGGAGCCATGGATGACCTCAGAATCGACCTCCAAATGACAACCATCTCAACTGGAACTGGGGGTAGGTTCAAAAATGCACAGCACATCCATTCACATCTGGATAATATGTGGAAAAAGAAAACAGCTTCCACATAGTATGGATCAAATGGATATTTATTTCTAAAAACTTGGCTTGGCTTGGGCTTGGCTTATTACTTTCCTCACTGCCTTGCATTTTTACATGTCATCACTTGTTTTTTTACCTGTAAACCAGTTTTTATACATAGAAAGCCTTACATACACATGTCATCAGGTATATGATCCCTTTTGCGCCGCAACTGGTAGAGGTATGTGGGGAAAAAAGTTCACCATTTGGTAATTTATATGTTGTGCCTTCAAGTATCCAGGGACACTGTGGGCATTGGTCACATCAGAAAGTGCCACGACGACCAGATGGAGGACCTATAGTGATGTTATAATGGCTACTGGCTAACTGATCTTTAAGTGAAGTGGCTCTTCAAAATACTAGCTCTGGGGTAGTTTTAACATAGTTATTAGGAATGGGATAGGTTTAAAGGATGTCAGTGATTTGATAAGATGGTTCGGAGTTGGCGATGGTGAGCCGAGAACTTCGTAATAATTTTGACAGTGTCTGGTTGTTTCGGTTTCGGAGGGGCGTAAAGCAAAGAAGTTCTTGTATGGGCTAATTCTCTATTGAAGGCCTTCTTCAGATTGGTAAGTGAGCAAACCCCTAAGGAGGAGGCGTACACGTAGAAAATCACCCTGTATATGGTAGGTCTTATAAGTCTTATAAGTCTTCCTCCATAGCTTAGAAGGATTATGAACATTAAACTTATTCTCCCTGTAGAATAGACACTTAAAGAGGAAGCAAATCCTGATGGGTTTTACTTCCTCTTTTTGCTCGCTGCTGCAGCCGGCAAATTAAAAGAATAATGGGCTCGTATGCATCGCATACGAGCCCATTATGTGCCACTAACCTGAAAAAGAATCCACCGATGTCCCCTGTGTGGGCAGCATCCGTCTTCTGGCCCTCTTCCTTCTGGGCCGCGGACTCCGGCTCTGTGATTCGCTGGAGCCACGTGACGTCACTCCTGTGGATGTGCATGGGAGACACGACTAATGGCACAGGCTAGGGAAGAAACGGCACTTAGTTTTGTTTCTTCCCCGCGTATGTGCCGTAGGAATTTTCGGTGGACTACAAGTAAAATATATCCACTACCAATAGGTAAGCCTTATTCTAGGCTTACCTATAGGTAGAAGTCCAAAAAGTGGTTTTACAACCAACTCAAGAAGGCATGTGGCCTCTCAATGATGTTGAATGTAAAGCAGTTTAACCTTAAACGGTATAAGGGGTTATGTACTGTTAGAAAGGTAAGGCTGTGGAACTCCCTTCCACAATCAGGGGTTTCAGCAAAAAGTGGCACCAATTTAAAAAACTCTTAGATGAGCATCTTATTGAACTCAGTATACAGGGATATGGCAAGTGGTAGAGACATAAACACACACTGAACTGGATGGACTGGTGTCTTTATTCAACCTTACCAAATATGAAACTATTAAACTATGTCTTATGAAAGAGCAGTGATTGGTCATGCAAGTTCTGAAGGCAGCCATTATTCGGTGTATTCTGAGTCTACTCTCTGGAGCAGATCTGAGGTTCCTGGATCATAATATGTCTTGTGATATGGGGACTTGGGATCACCAACCAGTCAGTTGTAAAGGTAAATCATTATTTGTTGTTTCTTTAAAAAGGCATGAAAATAAACAGCTTTCTTTAGCATAACAAGAAAAAACAAAATAGTCCATCAATTGTTGGTGTTACAAAATAAAGAAATAAAGATTAAAGTCCCTTACATGCTCCAGGGTTAAAAAAGGCCAGACCCATAGCAGCTTAGCCATATCAGTCACAAGCAGTCCACCACTCTTGCTCAACCACTCTTGCTACCAAAACTCATTTAACGACATGGCTATTTCCTATTTCTTTTCTGGACTCACATTAAGAGAGGGGTTAACCCCTTCAGGACAAAAGTACCTGTAATTAGGGTTGGGAGGTTCTTTCCTACATCAAAGATCTCTCCAAACTATGGTCCCTAATGAGGACTTACCAAGCAAGAAAAGAGTCTTGAAAATCAGTCCCCTCATCACCAACCAGACTATCCCATTACCCCTTACCCTGCATGAGTGAGAACTCCTGAGTAATCAACACTGTCTTCAAACCATCCCTCTTACAGGGACCATAAATCAAATAGTGAAAAAATTGGATTTTTTGTACTCACCGTAAAATCCTTTTCTCTGTAATTCACCGACTGACACAGCTCCTCTCTTTAGACCATTGGGTTGTTACGCCACCTTTAGGAGAGGACTAGGCATAACATGTTAACATGTAATGAAAAAACTCAGAACTTCTAGTTCCGCCCAAGGGGGGGTCCCTGAGGCAACAAACCCCTCAGCCTGCCATGGAGCTTCAGTATGTCAACAAGCAGTATAACGTAAAGAAAAATAGGAGGGGCAGGTGCTGTGTCAGTTGGTGAATTACAGAGAAAAGGATTTTACGGTGAGTACAAAAAATCCTATTTTTTCTTATATTCACCGACTGACACAGCTCCTCTCTTTAGACCATTGGGACATCCCCAAGCAGTGCCAAAACGGGGGGACAGCATAAAACTCCATCCACCATGGCATGAGGGAACTAGTACAAACTTTACCCACAAAAAAAATGACAGTGTGTGGGAATAACCAAACTTTTTTACCCACAAAAAACCAGGGTGCTCCTCAACAGAGAGTCACTACCCTCAAACCGCACCAAAAGAGCGGTAACAAATGCAACAGTGCATTTACTTAAAAAGTACTGCGTTTTTTCCCCCCAAAAAAACAGGAAAAAATGTATGTGCAATTGCAATTATACAGCTGCCTGCAAAACTTTGCAGCCAAAACAAGCATCAGCCGATGCACTGACATCTACCTTGTAGAATTTTGTAAAAGTGTGAACAGACGACCAAGTCGCCGGTTTACACACCTGAGCGACAGACCCTTGATGTCGGAAGGCCCAAGTCGTTCCGCTTGCCCTTGTGGAGAGGGCCATAACCGGAAAGGGAGGCACCTGTCCCTTAAAGGTATAGGCCTGTACTACAATCTGTCTGATCCATCTGGAAATGGTGGCCGACGAAACTGCCATGCCTTTTTTCGGACCAGCCACCAAAACAAAGAGGGAGTCTGACTTCCAAAATGGGGCCGTGGCAGACAAATACACCCTCAGAGCCTGAACCACGTCCAGGGTATGAAGGGCCACCTCCTTAGGATGTCTCAGCTTAGGACGCAAAGATGGTAGCACAATGTTTTCATTAATGTGGAATGCCGAAACCACCTTTGGCAGAAAAGAAGGTTGCGGACGCAACACCACCTTATCCCTGTGGATAACCAGATAGGGTGACTTGGAAGACAAGGCCGCCAGTTCCGAAACCCTCCTGGCCAATTGAAATGGCCACTAGAAAGACCACTTTCTGGGAAAGAGTCAACAGACCTGATATTTTCAAATGGCGGTTTTTGAAGCACCGATAACACCAGGTTCAGATCCCACGGGGTAATGGTGGACGCACCGGAGGGAGGAAATACATGTCAGACCCCTTGAACAAAAGGGCTGACTAGAGAGTGAGATGACAGGGATCACTGAAAAAAGACAGCCAAAGCTGATATTTGTCCTTTGATGGTGCCTAAAGCCAATTTCTGGTCTACTCCTTGCTGTAGCAACAGCAGGATCCTGGATATAGAAAAGGAGCGCGGACGCCATCCTTTCTCCTCACACATAGAGATGTATGCCTTTCAGGTACGATGGTATATCTTTCAACAAGAAGATTTCCGTGCTCTCAGCATAGTTGGGAAGAGTCCGAAAGACCCCAGTTCCTCAACACCTGGCTCTCAATAGCCATGCCGTTAAAAACAGCGATGGTAGGGGGGCGTGGCTTGTGCGCGGCCGAAAATGGCAGCTTGAGCTGAGAGCTCCGCACATCATCCGGACGGAACGCACCATACCGGGCTCCCACAACGCCATCCGCGGCACCGCTCGACTCCCCGCTGTCACCCGCTACCTCCGCAATCGGAATGTCCCGAAAACGAAGCCAGGATACAGGCCCACGGCGGCTGCAATCCTTTGCCTATCAGCCTCACTCAGCCAGGCACAGCGGACAAGATGGCGCCGCCGGAGGGACAGCACGCCATTCCCTGTCCTTTTCGGAGCTTAATACAGGCCATCCGCATGAAATGAGACACAGGATATCCTCTGGAGAATCTCCAGACTCCTCTCCTGCGACGCCAGCTACCCAGAGCCCAGCAAAAACGAGGATGAAGATGGATGTACCGGGGCAGGCCGCGGAGACTGTGAGTACAGGCCTGCACAACGATGCAGCAATTTCTTCTTTACAATCATCCATTGCTCAATTTCCCACCCTGGGGCAACCGGTACTAGATACCACCATGAAGGATATGTTATTATCCCTCCAATCATCCCTCATGTCGAATCTTTCCTCTTTAATCAACAAGTTTTCACTTGAAATGAAGCACATGGATAACAGGGTGACTTTCATTGAGACTAGAATGGAGGAGTGCACAGAAACGGTCAATGACCTAGTAGATGCCTACCATGATCAAAGAGAAGACTCTCTGTGGATGAAATCTAAACTCGCGGACCTCGAGGACCGCTCTAGGCGCAATAATGTCAAGATACGTGGCATCCCAGAATCTGTACAACCTACAGAACTGCATAATTTTGCTAGCACCCTATTCTCTAGCTTGCTCCCAGAGCTGTCACCCATAGAGCTAACGATTGACCGCATACATAGACTGCCTAAACCGCGCCATCTTGAGGCGGATGTTCCCAGAGACGTTCTCCTCAGAGTGCACTTCTTCCAAGCCAAAGAACAAATTCTCCTGAAGGCGAGAGAATTGTCCCCCCTGCCTGCCCCCTACTCCGACATTCAACTTTACGCTGACTTGTCGCAATACACGCTACAGATGCGCAGGCAACTTAGATCTATCACTAAGGCCATGAATAACCATAAAATCCAGTACAAATGGCGGCACCCAGCCACCATCCTAGCCACCTACAATGGCATACCCCATACCATTTCCACCCTTGAGGGAGGCCTGAAATTGCTACGTGACTGGGAAATCCTTCTTGACCCCCCACCTGATCTGAGGGATACCACAGGGGTCCCGAATCCCTTCTCCTTTGGCGCGGGCCGCGGATCTCGCAAAAATAACCGCCGCTGATCGCTGAGCCCGGGATACTTCCAAAACGACTACCCATCCGGAATGGTTTGCGACACAGCATGCACCCACTGAACTATACCCCCCACCTTGACCAGTTGCTCCTCAGCTTCTGTTACTGATCCGACTACTGGCTAGTCCTGTTACATTTTCTTCTCTCATTGTGCATACCGCACTATTCTGACTCTCCTTTTTTCTTTTGGATGTCCTTGTTTTACCTTGTCTTGTCTTTTTTTTTTCTGTTGTTTTGTTTTTTTGCTACCATTACCCACTCACCATCACCCGCATAAATACCACCAGGTGAACGCAACACGCAATTTTGGTTGGTGATATTCAACGTACTAACTCATCTTCTACCCATAGCTAATACCGACTCTGGAATCCCTGAGACGTCCTCATAAAGAACTAACGTTTCCTCCGCCACATCCGAACTACTTCAGCTGAGCCTCCAACGTCCGGAACCTCAAGGTACCCAGGGACCTTTTTTTTTCTATCTACTTTTTTCTTTTTTTGGTGTCTTCCTTCCAGACTGCAAATATGGGTTTCACTATTCTCTCAATCAATGCAAGAGGACTTAACTACCCTGCTAAGAGGTCATCTTTATGGTCTACTGCTATTTCCCATAATAGTGACATTCTCTGTGTACAAGAGACTCATTTTTCTATAAATGCTCCCCCTAAATGCCAGCACCGACTCTATCCCCTTGTGTTCACTTCCTCATACAACAAGAAACAACGAGGAGTGATGATAGCGATCAAAGACTCAGTGAACTTCCAACTTACGAAATGCGAATCTGACCCGGGAAGGGAGATTTCTCATACTGATAGGTTTAATTAATAATGTTATGTACACTATTGTATCTGTATATGCTCCCAACTACGGCCAATTGGCATTCCTCAAGAAAGTTATTGGTAAAGTTAAGAAAATCCAACAGGGACACATTATTTTATGTGGAGACTTCAACATGGTACCAGATGTTGAACTAGATTCAACATCTGGCACCAAGAGACGCCCTTCCCCACTAGGGGGCTATATTTCCTCATCGGATTTGTATGATGTATGGAGGTGTTGTCACGCGAGTGAGAGGGACTTTACCTTCCTCTCATCGCGTCACAACACATACTCACGAATTGATCTATTTCTTGTCGACAGGCTGTTGTTACAAAGAGTATCTAAATCTGTCATACACACCGCCACCTGGTCAGACCATGCCCCTATAAGCATCAGCATATCAGATGGCTCCTCCCACTATCGCCCTTTCATATGGAGAGTCAACGATTATCTCCTTCGTAATCCTAGCTCATCCTCCCATATCAAAGAATGGCTGGAGGAATGTTTCTCACTTAATCAGGAAGCTGTGTCTGACCCGGTGGTGGTGTGGAACGCTCATAAAGCGGTAATCGGGGGGGTCTTCTTACAACTGGGCGCCAGGGCAAAGCAAGCTAGATCACGAAAACTAGATTAACTGACAAGCGCCATAGCCAACGCTGAATCGCAAAACAAAATAGCACCTTCCCCTATCCTCCAAGCAAAAATCTTTACTCTACGTCATGACCTACGATCCCACCTCCTTGAAAAACAAGAAAAGATTACTCAAAGCTAGGTCTTACACTACAGGTAACAAAGCCGGTAAAGCAATGTCCCTTAAAATTAAAGGATACAGAAACAAGACTAAAATTCCTTTTATATTCCATCCTCACTCCCACCAAAAACTTCTTAAACCTCATGATATTGCCAATGCCTTCAGTACATACTATGAGGATCTCTACAACCTTAAAAAAGATCCTTCCACCACACAACCCTCCTCGGAGAGCATCCACTCCTTCCTTGAAAAACTCCAGCTCCCACTGGTCTCACCAAGCCAACTCTCATCACTCAACAGCCCATTTACAATAGATGAAATTAGACAAGTCATACATAAACTCCCTTCAGTTAAATCTCCTGGCTCGGACGGTTTCACTGGGGAGTATTACAAACTGTTCCAGAATATTCTGGCTCCCTTCCTATGCCAAACCTTTAATGCAGCTGCCAGATCCGCACAATTTCCCCCTGAAATGCTAAGTGCTAGAGTAGTGGCCCTCCCTAAACCTGGGAAAGAACCCAACACCCCTAAAAATTTCCGTCCCATATCATTACTCAATCTTGATGTAAAGATATACGCCAAACTTCTTGCCAATAGATTAGAAAGCATCCTACCCTCCTTGATCCATCAAGACCAATCCGGCTTTACCAAAGGACGCCAGGCGTCTGATGCCACCAGACGAATGATAGACCTTATCCACCATTTAGAAAAGAACAGAATCCCTTCCCTACTCCTCTCCCTTGACGCCGAAAAGGCTTTTGATAGGGTGCACTGGGGCTATATCTCAGCGGTTCTCCATAAATTCGGGCTCTCGGGCCCAATCCACGACTACATAATGGCTCTTTACTCAAACCCTTCTACCAGGGTACTAGCCTCAGACACTCTATCAGACCCCTTCAAAATTACAAATGGGACGAGACAGGGCTGCCCGCTCTCCCCCCTCATATTTAATCTAGTTATGGAACCACTAGCAGAGAGCATCAGAACCAACACCAGAATAAAAGGCATTCGCATAGCAGACACTGAACATAAGATTAACCTATTTGCGGACGATGTGATTCTTCTGATCATAGAACCAGAACGATCATTACTGGAAATCCAAAAGATGTTAGCCTGGTTTGGAGATATATCATATTATAAGGTCAACGACACTAAATCGTACATATTGGATTTGGGAGTAGGCGAAGATACCAGCAACCAACTTAAGCTACTTTTCCCATATAGTTGGGAAAAACTTAGCATAACATATCTTGGTATCCATCTTACCCCTAGAACGAAGTCTCTCTTCGAAGCGAATTATCACTCCCTTCGCACTAAACTTCAAGAAGACCTAACCAGGCTGGCATCAGTTGAATTCTCGTGGTTAGGACGTCTAGCGGCATTCAAAATGCTCCACCTCCCTCAAATACTATATATGTTTAGGACTGTCCCAATTCCCATACCCACCAAATATTGTAACTCTTTACAATCACTTCTTTTAAAATTTGTGTGGCAAGGCAAAAAACCCAGATGCGCCGGATCCCAACTCACTAAACATCGTATGGCGGGAGGTCTAGGCTATATCAACTTCCAAGACTATTATTGGGCTTCCATTCTGACCCAAGCTAAAGAATGGTTCTCCAACACCTCATCCCCAACCCCATGGAAGACCATTGAACTCTCATCAGTCCCTGGCAAGGAACTAGTACCCTGGCTACTAGCTCTCTCTTTGGGAGCCAAACCTGCACGACACCTATCTCCCCCAATCCTTGCTATATGCCAAACTTGGTCCAAACTCACAAAAATTTCCTCTACTATCCTTGACTACTCTGACATACCCATCCCCATTGAATCGTTGCATCTTTTGATAGACTCATCCAATTTCAAACGATGGAAGACACTGGGCATCAACTACCTATCTGACCTGATAACTGAGGACAAAATTAAACCTTTCCCCATACTCCGAGAACAATTCCAGCTTCCTTGTTCTGATATCTTTCTATACCTACGAACTAAACACTGTATCAATTCCCTAAAAAAACAAAACATCACAATTCCCCGACCAGCATGGTTGTTCATTTCCTCTTCCCCAAAACATAGTAAAGGCATCTCCCTACTCTATAAAATATTCAACCAAAAAATGACGTTTATCAAATCAACCCCGTTAACCCAATGGGAAAAGGAACTAGGACATTCTTTCTCTGAGGAAGATTGGGAAAAAGCATGTCAATCCATTTACAAAACCACTAGCTGCTCTACCCTGTGGGAACTGGCATATAAAATAACGTACCGTTGGTACTTGACCCCAGTCAGGATTTCAAAATTTGACTCAGCACTAACTGACATGTGCTGGAGGAACTGCGGAATGAAAGGAAGCTTGCTCCATATACTCTGGTCCTGTCCAAAACTCTTAGAATTTTGGAAATTAGTATTCCAATTAATAGCAGTGGTGACACTCTCAGCTGTCCCAAAGAAACCTTCTCTTGCCATTCTATCTCTGTCCCTGGACAGATTCCCCAACCCGACAAGACACATCCTCTCTCATATTTTTTTGGCAGCGAGGCTCAGCATAACCAGGAAATGGAAAGACCCACTTCCTCCCACCCTGAAAGATGTAGTTCACACCACGCAGGTACATTTTACACATGAGTCCACCCTGGCACTAACCCATAAAAGTGCATCACAAACTACCCTCATGTGGAAACCATGGATACAATGGACTGAATCCCCACGAATGTTAAAGATCTTTGAATGAAGTAGGTGATGTGTGATTTTCCCACTTTAATTTAATCAAATATGAATATGGGGAGAGGGGAGGAGGGGGGGTTCACCCCACAAGGACACAGTAGTGATCCCCATGAGGGGTGTCCAGGTGGAGTGACCCTCCCAGATCACCTTCCAGAGACCAACTTACTATTGCGGATAAATATTAGCAATGAGTTTGTGCGACGAATCTGTACCAAACCAAGACAACACTAGGCTGTGTGTTTTATAAGGAATGACAAACATGTAGTAGAACATTAATATTCCCAATTGGTCACCAACCTTATGCCAATGTAGATGGAAACTATCTCATGCAGTAATGGTATGTTTGTTTGCTTGTTTATGCATTTGACCTGTATATGTTACAAGAACGGTCTGTTACGCACCTGTGTTCAACTCTGTTTAAAGTGACAATATTCAATAAAAATCTATTGAGAAAAAAAAAAAAACAGCGATGGTAAAGCAGAATGGAAAATCGGACCTTGAGACAGAAGGTCTTCTCGTAACGGCAGTCGCCAGGGGGCGTCTGCCACCAGGCACACTAGGTCTGCGTACCAGGGACGCTGAGGCCAATCTGGGGCAATCAGTATTACTGGAATCCCCTCAGCCTCCACTCTGCGGAGCAGACGTGGCAGCAGTTTCAGTGGAGGGAAGGCATAGATCAGCTGGTACTGGTCCCATGACGCCACCAGTGCATCTGACACATGTGCCCAAGGATCTCTTGTCCTGGACACGAATCTTGGTGCCTTCCAATTGAGATGGGAGGCCAGAAGATTCATATCTGGTGTGCCTCATCGCAGGCACAGTAACCTGAACACCTCTGGATGCAATGCCCATTCTCCTGGGTCCAGCATTTGGCGACTTAGATAATCCACCTGCCAGTTCTCCACTCCCAGGATGTAAATGGCCGACAGGGCCAGTACATGTCGCTCTGCCTTCTACCTCCTTGGTGATTGAGGTATGCCACCACCATGGCGTTGTCTGACTGGATCCTGATTGGATGCCCTCGAAGTCTTATCGACCATGTGGAGAGGCATAGCCTGATCCCTCTCAGTTCGAGCAGATTGATCGGTAACTTGGATTCCTCCACCGACCAGAGGCCCTGGGTCAACTGAACTCCCATTACTCCACCCCAGCCGCATAGGCTGCCGTTCAGAGGTAGGAACGATTTCCCGGACTGAAGTACCGGGAACCTCGGCCACCAGATCAGGGAATCCGTGACTAACTGGCTCACCTGAATCTGCCGATCCAGGGACAAGGGAGATTTGTCCCATTTTGTCAAAATCTTCTTCTGCAGGACTCTGGTGTGAAACTGGGCATATGGTACTGCCTCGGAGGCCAACATGAGTCCCAGAACTCGCATGCAGAAGCATAGCAACGACCACCTGCGGTTCATCAACAGTTTTACTGTGGCTCTGAGAGTCTGCAGCTTGTCTGAAGGGAGAAACACTTTTGCTTCCCTGGAGTCCAGCAGCAAGCCTAGGTACTCCAAATGCTGAGTCGGTATGATCGGCATTAGCGCTCACCGACCACCTCTGGAGCTGAGGCTTGTCGTGGCTGACCCAGCGCGTAGCTTTGGTCAGCACACGCTCGCTAGCCAGGCTGGGGAGACAACAAGGATAAGGGTACCTAGCCTGTCACCCAGCCAGCTGTTGATAGCAGACCACAGGATCTTTAATCTTGCGCAAAAAGCAAAGCTTATGCAGAAAAAACATGGACCGATGGGCCCATCAGGGTTCCTAGGTCCTTCTCCTTCACTAGGCAAAATAAAACTGAAGCTACATGGCAGGCCGAGGGATTGTTGCCTAAGGGACCGTCCCTTGGGTGGAACTAGAAGTTCTGAGTTTTTTCATTACATGTTAACATGTTATGCCTAGTCCTCTCCTAAAGGTGGCGTAACAACCCAATAGTCTAAAGAGAGGAGCTGTGTCAATCGGTGAATATAATAGAAAATATATCTGCTATCCGGGACCTATTCTTGGCATCCTATACAGCCTCTTCTGTATTACAAATACTACCTGCTTGCCATTTTTTGTTACTAATGTTCCACTTTAAAGTGGTTGTAAACTTGCATGGTTTAGGAGATATCCCCTGTATCAGCATGTGCAGCGTCATCGGCACATGCCCACTGAAGCAATGGCACACTAATGTGCACTTCCCATCGGCTCCCGAGCACATGCGCAGGAGTGATGTCATCATGGCTCCGACCAATCACAGTGCTGAAGCCTGGGATATCAAGAAGTAATCCAGGGATCGATGTCGTCAGCTAGAGCGGTGTTCGAGGACCGCTGTGGGGGCTTTGATCTAAGATAATTCTATGCATTCTAGCTCATTATGCTTTTGTCTTGCAGGTTTTTTTTGTGTTTTTTTGTTAGTGGCTTTACAACCACTTTAAGAGGATGGAGAAGAACTGCATGGTAAGTGCCACAGGATCCCCATAGAAAGGATATTTGTGCCACACTATGAATTTTCTCTTAGAATCTCTGGAGTCACATTACTTTATTATCATCTTACCCAAAGTTAAAGAGTTTGCTAAGCTATGTGGCCGGTCACATGAGCACCAATTGGTGCTCTGAAAGCAGGTACACTGCGGCATTTTAAAAAAATACACTGGGGACATTGTTTAACATAGCAGAGGGGAATGTTAAAAGGTTGTTGTATTATAAGAACATAGGGAGGGGAGGATCGTGGAGTGGACAGAGCTGACAGGCAGAGAGGGTAGAGGGGCAGGAGGACACAGGAGAGGCCAGAGCAGGGCTTTGGATGATGGTGGCATGTAAACTGAACAGGGTGTCAGGGCTCAGGAGCCACAATATACTGTGGTCGGTTTACAGGGGGGAGGGCAGAACCAGGCAGGATCAGACAGTTTTTTTAGGTGATAGAAGAGGCCAAATTACACAGCACAACCACCTTGTTGTTATTCATGCTTTAAGGGACCAAGATCCAATTTTTTATTTAGGGTAACAAACACTTTAAGCAAGCCATAGACTATGTAATTTCCCTTCCTTCAACCATGGGTCAGTGTTGATGGGGGAATCCCTCCTGGTGCATTATTGTATTTTTACAGTGGGGGGTGATCGCATTAAAAAAAAAAATCTGGCAGGCTGGTTATACTGAAGTCAATCACTCAAATCACCAGTACCTGAAGTCAGTAGATCAACTTCAATACAACCTGCCTGACAATAGATACTGAACCAGATTAATTTTGATCTGTCTGTGGCCTTAGTGTGACAGACTATGATGTATAAGGAAAGATTGTCAGCTAAACACAGAGGATAAATACACATAACTAATACAGTAGTCTCTGCTGGATAATGTACAGTAAGATGACATTAAGGTGGAGGATCGTAAAGGGACTACTCGCCAGTGTGCAGTATATTAAAGGGTCCATAGATCAGTTTCTACTTTGTCATTTTGGAATGCTAACTTTTATCCACATATTTATCAAAGGTAACGCCTGTGGGTGGGTGTGCTTCATTTAAAAGAGAACAGCAAATCATTGAAAAGTGTAGACTATTCAGAAAACATAAGAGACATCTTTACAATATCCATTGACCTCTACTGAGGGTGAAACAGACTTATGCCGCGTATACACGGTCGGAGAATCCGTCGGAATGCGTCTTATCGGACTGTGTCGTCAGATAATCCGACTGTGTGTGGTATGCATCGGACTGATTCCGTCCAAATCTCCGTCGGACCCAATTTTCCAACATGTTGGAAATATTTCCTGACCAACTGGGCCGGTCGGACGTAATCCGATCATGTGTAGAGAATTTTGATCGGACCAAGTGCCACGCATGCTCAGATCAAATTAGTACATCAAAGCTATTGGCTACTAGCCTGAATGTAGTCCCATCATAACGAAATTACGTCATCACGTTCTGAAAGATCGGATTTTTCGACAACTTAGTCCGACCGTGTGTATGCAACAGTCTCGGACACAATCCATCAGACTAAATCTGACGGACAAAATCCGACAGATTTGGTTGTGGAAATCTCCAACCGTGTGTACAGGAGCTTATACAGAAAATTGATTTCAGGCAGGTTGAATTGGAAAGATTATTTCCTGCATTCTGATGCAGCAGCTCCCCTTATCCCTAAATACTTAAATTCCAGGATATTCCGACTGGGTAAAGCTCTGACATCTCTTTATAATGTCAGACATTGCCTACTTCCTCCTGCCTCCCAAACATCCCTTTTGATTCATCAATACTATTCATTGCCTCAGTGGATATTAGGATTGCAGGAATCAGGAGATGGCAGGGCAAGAAACTTGTTCACCAAAATGTGATAAAGCTTTGCCAATACTGAACATCACAGATCTGCTCAGCTGGGACAAGAAGGGCTTCGGGTCTCATTTAGACCCCTTTCACACTGAAGCACTTTTCATGCACTTTCACGCTAAAAAAAGCACCTGAAAAGCCCACAAAAACCTATTTTCATTAAAATCAATGAATGCTTTCACACTGGGGGAGTGCGCTGACAGGGTGGTGAAAAAAATGACCCTCTCCATTGAAATGAACGGAAAGCTCTTCAAAAGCGCCTGAAAAGCTCTTTAAAAGTGCTCAGTATTTTACTGGCAGTTTACAAGCGCCTCAATGTGAAATGGGACATATGATTACATTCCTGTATAGTTAATACTAGAATTTTAACATCACAAAATTCTCTATTTGATGTCATATATAGATCAGCTATGGAGCACCATATGCTGCACTGACCGACAGACGACTCTATCCATCCTTCTTCCATACCCTGCCCAGTGATCACACTCAATTTCTGGCAGTTGTTAAGCTACTGAAACACTTTGGCTGGACATGGATTGGTGTCATTGCATCTGATGATGAATATGGAGATAGCCAGACTCAGGAGTTGATGTTTAGTGCTGCCAGCCATGATATCTGCATTGAGTTTATTATTAAAATAAGCACTGATGTAAAAGATCACATCAGAAATGTACGGGATCGGAAAGCAGAGACTGTAAACAACTCAACCTCCCAAGTTATTGTACTTTGTGGGAAATCTGTATTTGCCATTAAGTACTTCATAGAAGTGAAAATCAAGTCTCAGAATAAGACATTTATTATGCCAGTAACATGGGTCTTTGACAGATTTCTCCAACCACATAAAACCCCATACCATGGAAGCATATTATTTACACTACCTAGACAAGTGATTCCACAATTAAAGGAATCATTACAAAATATTACCACTGCAAATTGTACCAATAGCTTTTTACTGGAACATGTTTTAGCATCCTATTACTATTGTTCAACAACAGATTCATATTTCAATAGGATGTATGAAGATTATTGGCAAATCAAACTTCATAAATGTAATACTACTCCTAACCTCTGGAAAGATACTACAACGTTTGGAACTACATATTATGTGTATAAATCAGTCTATGCGATGGCACATTCTTTGCACAGTATGGATTTTTTATTGTCCAGAAATTCCAGAAACACCCTTATGAAAAATCAGAAGCTCATGCAAGAAGTAATTGTGTTACATAGAATATTATATCTACTGTATATGGTACAATATCAGTCTTACATTGGGACTGAGCCCACAGTGCACGGAATCATTTTACATTTTTTCAGAGTTGGTTGTTATCTACTTGGGTACCAGCCTGTAATACCCTTGCATTAGCAGGCCATTGTTCATATTCAGTTCTGTAATAGTTTGACTGATAATTATTTAATCTTGCAAATCTTTACTCAAAAGCATTGTATATCCTTTTAAGAGACATAGGGGGGTCTCTTTCATAAAAAAAAAAATTCCTTTGCGAATGTCTCATCACTTGCACAAACAGAACAAACATTGCTTGTAATGTTTGTAATATATGCATACATGTTTCTTTGTTGCCTATTTACCAATAGATAAATGGCCTAACACTATTGGCTAAGTAGATTCAGCCAGTAGAGGAAATATTATGTTCTATGTACATATATAGAGATTTCTGTGCAAAAGGTGGAATAAATGGGTGTACCTCCAGTCAAGTGAACCTCCAGCTGCAACGTGAAGTGAAACATCTAGCAGTGGTATTATGACCACTTTTAAACATGGTAGATTTCACCATAAAATCCATGGCAGGTCCACAAGTTCTTAAGAAAAATGCCCCCCAATGTTAAGCCACCATCAACAACATTGTCCTGTAATAGAGGTCTATGTCATTTTTGATGCCAACCAACCCACTGAAAGGAAAAAAAAACATTGGCCACTAACACGTTGAAGCCTGTCACTTGACAACCGCCAATGTCCAAGCCGCCACAATATAGTCTTGAAGTATATATACAGTATCTCACAAAACTGAGTACACCCCTCCCATTTTTGTAAATATTTTATTCTATGTTTTCATGTGACAACACTGAAGAAATTACACTTTGCTACAATGTAAAGTAGTAAATGGCCAGCTTGTGTAACAATGTAAATTTGCTGTCCCCTCAAAATAACTCAACACACAGTCATTGATTATAAAGCTGTTGGCAACGAAGGTGAGTATATCCAAGTAAAAAGCAAGTAAAAATGTCCAAATTGGGCCCAATTAGTCATTTTTCCTCCCCAGTGTCATGTCACTTATTAGACCTCAGTGTGAATGGGGAGCAGGTGTGATAAATTTGTTGTTATAACTCTCATTCTCTGATACTGGCCACTGGAAGTTCAACATGGCACCTCATGGCAAAAAACTCTCTGAGGATCTGAAAAAAGAAAAAAGAATTCTTTCTCTACATAAAGATGGCCTAGGCTATAGGAAGATTGCCAAGACACTGAAACTGAGCTATAGCATGGTGGTCAAGACCATACATCAGTTTAATAGGGCAGGTTCCACTCAGAACAGGCCAAATAAGTTAAGTGCACATGCTCAGTGTCATATCCAGAGGTTGTCTTTGGGAAATAGATTTATGAGTGCTACCAGCATTGCTGCAGAGTTTAAAGGGGAGGGGGGGGGGGGGGCAGCCTGTCAGTGCTCAGATCATATGCTTAACACTGCATCAAATTGGTCTGCCTGGCTGTTTTTCTAGAAGGAATCATCTATAGATGATGCACAAGAAAGCCTGCAAAGCGTTTGCTGAAGACAGGCAGACTAAGGACATGGATTACTGGAACCATGTCCTGTGGTCTGATGAGACCAAGATAAACTTATTTGGTTCAGATGATGTCAAGCATGTGTGGTGGCAATCAGGTGAGGAGTACAAAGACAAGTGTATGTTGCATACAGTCAAGCATGATGGTGGGAGTGTCATGGTCTGGGGCTGCATGAGTGCTTCCGTGACTGGGGAGCTACAGTTTATTGAGGGGACCATAAATGTTAACATGTACTGTGAGATACTGAAGCAGAGCATGATCCCCTCCATTCAGGGATTGGGACACAGAGCAGTATTCCAACATGATAACGACTCCAAACACATCTCCAAGACGATCACTGCCTTGCTAAAGAAGCTGAAGTTAAAGGTGATGGACTGGCCAAGCATGTCTCCAGACCTAAACCCTATTGAGAATCTGTGGAGCATTCTCAAATGGAAGGTGGAGGAGTGAAAGGTGTCTAACATCCACCAGCTCCATGATGTCTTCCTGGAGGAGTAGAAGAGGACTCCAGTGGCAACCTGTGAAGCTTTGGTAAACTCCTTTCAGAAACCATGAACCAGACCGAGACAGCAGTACAGTAAAATCACACTTGTTTATTAATAAAAATAAAAAGGTAAATAGAGTAAGCATAGTCAAGGCATAGCCAGAGTCCAGTAACCAGATCGGGTAGTCGGCCAAGCCAGAGTTCAGTAGCCAGATAGGGTAATCAGCCAAGCCAGAGTTCAGTAACCAGATAGGGTAATCAGCCAGGCCAGAAGTCAGGAATCCAAGTAAAGGAACAGCAAGCAGGATAAGGAGCCAGACGGGATGTCAGCAAAACCAGTCTTTAAACAGGAACGCAGGAGATGGTTTCTTGTGATGTGACCAAGGCAAAGACAGGAATGAAGTGAGCTGGAGATCTTTAAGTAGGTGGGACTGACAAGCAGATCCACAACAGCTGGTTAACTGTGAAGAGAGATGAGAGCTGGCAATTAGCTGACAGCTGAGCGGCCAGCTCAGAGAAGCAAGGGCTGAGTCAGCCCTGACAACTCAATGCCAAAGAGGGTTAAGGCAGTGCTGGAAAATAATGGTGGCCACACAAAATATTGACACTTTGGGCCCAATTTGGACATTTTGACTTAGGGGTGTACTCACTTTTGTTGCCAGCGGTTTAGACATTAATGGCTGTGTGTTGAATTATTTTGAGGGGACAGCAAATTTACACTGTTATACAAGCAGTACACTCACTACTTTACATTATAGCAAAGTGTAATTTCTTCAGTGTTGTCACATGAAAAGATATAATATTTACAAAAATGTGAGGGGTGTACTCTCTTTTGTGATATACTGTATATACTTTTTATATGGAAACATTAAATAAACTTTTAATTGAAAAAAATAAATAAAAGTATTGAGACGTCTGCCTTTACAGAAGCATGAACTTTAATAGCATCCTAGTCTTTGTCGTAGGGTTCAATATTGAGTTGGCCCACCGTTTGCAGCTACTGTATAACAGCTTTAACTCTTCTGGGAAGGCTGTCCACAAGTTTTAGGAGCGTGTCTATGGGAATGTTTGACCATTCTTCCAGAAGCATATTTGTGAGGTGAGGCACTGATGCTTGACAAGAAGGCCTGGGTTGCAGTCTCTGCTCTAATTCATACCGAAGTTGTTCTATCGGGTTGAGGTCAGGATTCTGCAGGCCAGTCAAGTTCCTCCACCCCAAACTCACTCATACATGTCTTTATAGACCTTGCTTTGTTCACTGGTGCGCATTCATGTTAGAACAGGAAGGGGCCATCTCCAAACTCTTCCCACAAATCTGGCAGCATAAAATTGTCCAAAATGTCTTGGTATGCTGACACCTTAAGAGGCCAAGCTTAACCCTTGAAAAACAACCTCACACCATAATCCCCCTCCACCAAATGACTTGGACCAGTGTACAAATCAAGGTCCATAACATGGATGAGCGAGTTTGGGATGGAGGAATTTAAACGGCCTGCACAAAGTCCTGACCTCAACCCGATAGAATACCTTTGGGATGAATTAGAGCAGAGACTGCGAGCCAGGCCTTTTCATGCACATCAGTGCCTGACCTCACAGATGCACTTCTGAAAGAATTCCCATAGACATGCTATACAACCGAAAATCTGAAAATTCGAAAGAATAACTAACTAACTAATAATAACTAACTAAATTAAATAATAGGTATAGGAATTTCCTTTCAAATTTAGCTGTTAGTGAACATAACGAATACAAATTTATCCAAAGTTACGAATTATCCAAAATAACGAATGCATCTAAACAAATGGAACAGAAGGAATTAATAATAATAATATTGTATTAATATTATTGTTATTTATTATTATTAATTAGTTATATGCCATTTGGTCCCAAAAATGTGTCAAAAATGTCCGATGTGTCCGCCATAATGTTGCAGTCACAATAAAATCGCTGATCGCCGCCATTACTGGTAAAAAAAAATATTAATAAAAATGCCATAAAACTATCCTCTATTTTGTAAATACTATAACTTTTGCGCAAACCAAACAATAATCACTTATTGCAATTTTTTTTAGCAAAAATATGTAGAAGAATACGTATTTTCCTAAACTGAGAAAAAATAAAGTTTTTTTATACATTTCTGGGGGATATTTATTATCGTAAAAAGTAAAAAAAAATGCTTTATTTTTCAAAATTGTCGCTCTTTGTTTGTTTATAGCGCAAAAAATAAAAACCACAGAGGTGATCAAATACCACTAAAAAAAGCTCTATTTGTGAGAAAAAAAAGGACGTCAATTTTGTTTGGGAGCCACGATTCTGCGTTTGTCAGTTAAAGCGATGCAGTGCCGAATCGCAAAAAGTGGTCTGGTCTTAAGCCAGCAAAATGGTCCGGTCTGAAAGTGGTTAAACAGGTTTTCATTAATTTGTTAAAAAATGAATTTGTAATGAAATGAATTGCACATGTCTAGTGAGATTCTTGTGACCTGGGACATCAATAGCTTATATACATCCATACCACAAAAATCTGGTATTGCTGCATCTATTGGATTCATTAATGTAGACAAAAACTTACCCAAGCTCTACTGCATGATTGTAGAAGGATTCATTTAGGACAATGAATGTTATTTAGGACCACAAATACAGATGTTTGGGAGATTGTTTCAGGTTATTCTGTAAAAATCAGCAGCTACAAATACTGTAGCTGCTGACTTTTACTATATGGACACTTACCTGTCCAGAGGGCCTGAAATGTTGGCTCCCCCAGCCAATTTTTGGATCAACTGTCGGGTGCATCCAGGTAAGAGAACCAGGCAGTGAATACTCTTGGTTTTATGACCGGTTCCCTACTGCGCATGCGTGAAGTGCGCTGCATGCTCTGATTTAACCGGTTGCGGAGAAAAGACAAGGGGGGGCAAACTTCCGAGGGACGGTGCCGTGGCCCTGTCTCCTGGAAGTAGGGAAGGGGACCTGTCAAAAACAGGTCCCCATTCCCCTTTCCCACCTGAAAGGTGGCAAATGTGGCACCAGAGAGGGGGGAGGAAGCAATTCTGGGTGGAACTCCACTATAAAGACACATTGCACCAGCTGGTGGGGCTTCATTGACGATGTTTTGCAATTTGGCACGAATAAGAAAATTTGACGAGATGCTTAATTCATATAGCCCAGATATTCAGTTTAACATATGTGTGGGAAGTGCATCCATTCCATTTTTAGACACCAGGATTTATATTGACAATGATAAGAGCAAATCAGATTTGTTTGCTAAACCCAAAGATATAAATCAACTGTTGCTGTTTGATAACTTTCATCCACCTCATGTGTTCAGATCCATTGTACGTAGTCAGCTATGTAGGGTGAAACGTATTGTAAGTGATAAAGCCAGATGGAAGAGGAGAATTGGAGAGATGTGTCAGAGATTCAGAGGCAGAGGATACCCTCAGAATATCTTTACACAAGAAACTGCACCAAGAAAAGGAACAAAAAATCATTGGTAGACAGAAGAGTAATGTGAGACATTTACTCTTTTCTATACAATACCATAGCTACAATGAGAGGATCTTCAATATCATTAGACATCACTTAGCCCTTACTAAAACGTGCATACCCAGATGTAGTGTTATTCCAACAAATACCACTGAAAGCTTATTGCGGGAATAAAACATTGAGATGCATTGGTACGTTTGGATTTTAGGAGAGGAAAACTGTAGGTCAGAACAACGTTCCTGGAGAAAAGAGAAATGGATGTTTTCTCTGTTTAACCACTTAAAGACCAAGCCTCTTTCTGAGATTTGTTGTTTACAAGTTAAAAACATTTCTTTTGCTAGAAAAGGACTTAGAACCCCCAAACATTATACATTTTTTTCTAACACCCTGGTATGCAAAACGGTTGAGGGCCATCTTCCCCTCACTTATCTCTACACCCAGGAAGGAGAAGGATCCAATTGCCTCCGCCGCTACCGATGGCTTTGGTAAGCAGCGGAGGACAGCAGAGGACACCGGAGAGCGACAGGAGGGGGAACCCTCTCCCACCACCGATAAAAGTGATCTTGCGGCTAATCCACCACAGAAACCACTATTATCGGAAACTGGACCGCCCGCTGAAGAAAAGGATATCAGGGTTAGCTGCTAGCTGCTTCCATAACAAAGATATCCCTCTTCGAAGTTAGGACCTATATCGGCGTGCAGCGGTCCGTAAGTGGTTAAAGTGCATACTGTGTAATCTTGTGATGAAAGGGGAAAATTATATTCACACAAGTAGTGGACAGAAATATAGAAATATAAGATAAAAGGTTTCCACACATATCAGTCTGACTATGTGATTTATATCTTAAAGTGATTGTAAAGGCCCTTGTATTTTTTTTAAAATAACAAACATGTTATACTTACCTCCGCTGTGTAGTTGATTTTGCACAGAGCAGCCCCCATACTCCTCTTCTCGGGTCCCTCTTCAGTGTTCCTGGCTTCTTCCACCTGCTGAGCCAAGTCCCATCTCCATGTGTCCATTCAGATATGGAGCCCTGACCTGGCCCCACCCCCTCTCTTTCCTGATTGGCTAACTGACTTTGATTGACTGCCATGGGTGCCAATGATGTCAATCAGGAGGAGATTCCCAGATGGCTATGACACTCATGTACATCGCAGGAGAGAGATGGGGTTCGGGTAAGATATTAAGGGGTGCTGGTAAGGTTGCTACACTCAGAAGGTTTTTTATCTTAATGTATAGAATGCATTAAGATAAAAAAAACCTTCTGACTTTACAACACCTTTAATGTGCCCTTGTAACCTTATGCATGTAGCAGAAACTACAATTGTCCAACATCGCAATTCCATTAGGAATAAACAACCAGGCTTGGCCTGGACCTAAAAATTTCTATGAGCAGGGACACGAGGATTCTGATTATGGTTTGTGGTCTTGGAAGAAATGCCCAGGGACAGACAGGGTGGAGATAGTATCTTAAAATTACAGCAAAGAGAGGTGTGGTGGATTAATCAACTTCAGTCTTTATATCCACAGGGTTTGAATGGATTTGTATTTATTTTTGCGAGTAAAATCAAAAATTTTGTGACGAATACCTTTTGATCGATTACTATGCTCTTTTGTAGGCTACACACAACCGACTAGGTCAGACGATCTTTCCGACGGTCTTTCGGCAGAGTTCCAACAGACTTCTGAATGGACTTGGCCACACACAAATGGACTAAGTCCGTTTGAAAGGCTGTTCGTTTTATACGTGATTCCCTTGCGTCGTACTTGGTCCGTCAGACCTGCATACAGACAAACGTTTTTTCCGATAGGAATTGAGTCCATTTGACATTTTTGAAACATGTTCTATTTCTAGGTCCGATTTTTTTTTTTTTTTAATGATCGGATAAGCCCACACATGATCGGATTGTCCGACGGATTGATTCCGTTGGACCTAGTCTGCCCAAAAGTTTAGTCGTATGTACGCGGCATAAGAATGAACAAACAAAAGATAAAGAAAAGGGAAAATGGTCAGTGGGACTTTAAATGAGGCCAATCACTGTATAAAGTAAACATTTAGGATATAAAACAGTGTTGCTTTTATGGGTTCCAACAAAAAAAGGGGGAATTTGAGTGAGAGATGTATACCAAAAGCATTCTTGGCAAAGAACATTTTATTATACCATGTAAAATCATGTAAAAAATATTGAATACCACAAAAATGCATTTACAGAATTGCATACACGCAAGGTATGCTGAAAACTGCATGTAAATATTGACACCATGGTAATAGTCATAACATAAAGTAAAAACAAGTCCTGCACAACATGGGCCACTGGAAGGGCTGAATGATGGTACAAAGTCTAGAGTAAGGGGCGTGGCCTAACTCCGGACCAGGACGGATGCCTAATCCCGTCTCTCCGGCACTCAGGGGCTGAAAAAAGAAGCTCAGGGCCAGGCAAGATGATCTTGATCATGGGAAAAGGTGTCAGGAGCACCTCCACTTCCTGAAAACCCCCTGAGGCAAGCCAGAATATATTTAACAATATCCCCGCGATGTTCCGAACATCACAGTGAGAAGGCCTCAAAGCCGCGGCCTTGCTTAAACTGCCCACCCCGCTCGGCGGCTCCGGAAGCATGACAGACGGTGTGATCGGCACAAACAGCACCTGCAGCCCCTCACCACCCTTAACAACACCTCCCCAAGCCCCACCAGCCCTCAAGCCTTTCTGATCTGCAAGCAGTGGCTATGGATATAAAAGCCACACTGTCAGCAGCCATAACAGACCTCAAGTCGGACATTCAGAATGTGGCAGCAAGGATCGGAGCTGTGGAACAAACAACAGCACGCCATGCAGATGCCTTAAAACAGGTACAGAAATCCTCAGACATGAATCTATGCCACATAATTGAAATACACCGCCACCTAGAAGACCTCGATAACAGAGGAAGACGACACAACATTGGCATCCGTGGGGTCCCTGAAACAACAGATCAAACCCCAATAGAGCAGACTGCTACAGCAATATTTAACGACTTGCTAGACAGGCCCCCATACTCTCCATTGAAATTTGAGAGAATCCATCGAGCCCTCAGGCCAAGAGGAAGGGACACTGACCCACCAAGAGACATAATATGTTGCTTGGTAAACTTTCCTTTAAAAGAAGCCATTTCAAACTGTACTTTTCAATGGAAACGAGATAAAATTATACCAAGACTTTTCTAACATCACATTGTAGCAGCGTAGAGCTCTACACTCGCTCCTAGACCAACTACGTACCAGAGGAATTCCCTATAGATGGAATTTTCCTTTCTGTCTCTCTGCTACTTGAAGAGGTCACACAGCATTGCTACGCACGCCAGATTGTCTACAATCATTCTGCGAAACACTGCATATTCCTCAAACTGATGTGCCTAAATGGTATAATTCCTTTATGATAAACGACACTTGGATCGAAGTAACAAATAACATTACTCCCAAAGCCCAGAGAAACAGAGATTGGCATCGGAGATCGCCTTCAGGTCATAAATACAGAAGAGGAGCAAACCATGGAAGTCCAGGATTCTCACCACCCAGTCGCAGAGACCGTACCGATAGACAGGACCAAATGGATACCTGAAGCCCAAATATCTGCATTAGACATGGAAGTTGCATGGAAAACTCACATCTACAATCATTTGATGTTTGATAGTTAGGCCTGTGACTTAGCCAACAATCTTCCTTTAAACCACTTTAATTCCACTGGAATTTGACCAACCTCAAAACTAAAAGAATAACATCTGTGCCCCCATTGCTTCTTTTCCTCCCCTCCTCTTTTTTTTATTTTTTTTTTTGTTTTCTCTCTGTACAATCTTGTTTTTTACAGCATTGTCATGCTCCATGAACTGAGTCATCTTGAACCTACAGGGACATCAGACTACATCTGGTTAGACTGGAACGAACCATTATCACAAGGGTATGCTAGCTGCGTAAGAACTCTGGAAATTTTACTGTAAGTACAGCATTTTTGTGTGAAATATATTTAGGAGATGGCCATTCATATCAATATAACATTCTCCTAGCTCCAACTTCATTGGTTCTGCCAGGATGTGCATTTATCTAATCAGTTCCTAACACTAGTGCTCTCCAGTTAATACGTTTTACAACGCATTTTCTCAAGATCCCCACAGAAGATAGCCAACAAGCGACATGGGAGGGGAGGGATGTGGCTAAAATAAGCGGTTATATAATGTTACTATATTGTTTAGAATTATTATAGTGGTTCAAGGCAATGTGCCAGATACAAGTTACAGAAATTACTATTTTATGGTTTAACGCTATACAATTCTATACTATACTATTCCGTATGGCTATGATTATTATTTTTTCTGCCTGATTGTAAGATCTTACACACATACCAGTTGTAGAGAACAACTACTATCAGGCATCAGTTTTTACTGTCAACTCTAAGATTGTTTGTTCACGACTGACCAAACTGGTCGTAATGATGATCCTTAATAGGCATACCTGCCTCCTACACACACTAGACATTACAAAAGGAAAGAGGTATACTCCTGACTCCAATTAATCATAATGGGAGAAATCCAACATGTCCAAAAACTAACTATATCAACTATTTGTTTTCTATCAACACTATTGATCAATCCACGATCTGGTTGGATCATCAATGCTCCTTATTTCTCCATTAGTCACCTCTGAAGTAACTACATGTATAATTGGTTTCCAATAGCTCATGGTCTCACTTGAGTTCAGCAAATAATTTAATTGATATGACAACTCCCGCTCTACACCACAGTCTTTTATCGAGCACACATGTCAATCCTTAAACTTCCCTCAAAACTTAATCTCATAACATAAGGACACCACCTAGTGGCCAATTACTATAGCAATAGGAAATCAATATAGCTCCTTGTCATCACCATTTTATCTTAATGTACGTGGCATTTTCTACATTTGATGAATGTAAACACAACTCCACAGCCCCATATAGGCATATATGGTTTCCAAACCCATCCCCTAGGTGCAAATTTATAAAGGCTAATAAACCTACTCATATCTCCAAAACTCTTTATTTGACATAAAAACCCTGTAATTTAAGTTCAAAATATTTTGATAGATGCCCCGAGTGCCAGAAAGAATTATAAACCAAACATAAGTAAAGAACGGAATTACGCCCACGTTCTATTTAAATAGATTATAAGGAAGAGAGAAATTAGGTTCCCATCCGTCCTTACTTGGACCTTGAACCCACACAAGGGGTGGTTTCCTCTCTCACTCCTTGAACCTACCGGCCCCTACTTATAGGGCAGATTAGCAGGCCTAATCTCACCTCCGGTTTATCCACCCATTACCTTTTCAAGGTAAACCCCCTTAACCTCCCCCACCCATTTTTTTTCTCTTTTATTATTACTCTGTAATAATAGTTCATCTACTCACATACATGAACCACATCATAAAATCCCAGAGTTCACTGATATAAGGGAAATTCACCAAGATTGGTTCTCTATAAACAACAATCAATCTCGCAATCAGAAAAACTAATATCAATAAATGCTAAAGGGCTCAATATACCCGTAAAAAGAACCAAATTCCTAAATGAATTCCATAAACTAAAAGCGAATATAGTATGCATTCAAGAGACTCACTTTAAAGCCAACATTCCAAAAATGTACGACAAGAGATTCCCAACAGTATCACTCCATCAACCCAGAAGGGAAAACCAAGGGCATATCAATCCTCATCTCTAAACAAACCCCAGTACTGATCCAAGATACAATGCTGGACCCTGGGGGAGATATATATTTCTGAAAGGAAAAATAGGCCCTCGCCCCATCACAATAGCCAACATAGACGCTCCCAACTCGAAACAGGTTGCTTTCTTTCGAAAGATAAAGGATCTATTAACAAGTTTTGCCTCTGGCATACTTATCCTAGGGGGAGACTTCAATGTTCCTATTAACCCTCTCATTGATACCTCAAATGGTACGTCAAGCCTTCCTTATGAAGCCCTGAAACAAATTAAACTTCAACTACAAGAATTAATGCTGTATGACACATGGAGAACCCTGAACCCTCAAACCAAAGACTTCGCCTACTTCTCCACGGTCCATCAAAAATATTCTAGAATAGACTACTTTTTCTCTCACAATCTGATTTAGTACTACTGAAAAATTAATCAATAGAAACTATGACTTTATCCGACCATCACCCTATCACCATGACTCTGACTTTTCCAGAAAAAAACTAACATAACTAAGACGTGGAGGCTTAAAACCACAGTCCTGAAAGACCCCATAGACGTAACTTACTTCCAAAATAAACTAAAAGAATATTTTACTCGAAATGCAAATGATGAAACCTCAATCCTGACACAGTGGGAGGCACACAAATGTGTCATCAGAGGCGAATTTATAAATAAATTGACCAAACTCAAGAAAGAAAAACAGGCCAAAACCAGATCCCTAATTGACCAAATCCATAAATTAGAAACAACACACAAACGAACTGTTGCAGTCTCCACTTTTGAGGGATTAACAAAAGCAAGAGCTCTACTTTCAGAGGAGTTGAACTTGATAACTAAAAGACAATACATCTTAAGACACAAAATATATTACGAGCAGGGGAACAAAAGTGGAAGATTACTAGCAAAAGTGGTCCAAAGTAAGAGAGTCACATCAACTATCCACCAGATAAGGGACAAACAAGGCACAGCTCACTCCTCGAATAGAGAGCTCACTAAGCAGTTTGAACTATATTATCAGTCCTTATACAACATTCCCTCTAACCCCAAATGCCCCCTCAACTCCAAAAAGAGAACAAGACTTATCCAAGACTTCCTACAAAAATACAGCACACCACAAATAGCAGAGAATACAGCCCAAGAACTCGAAGCCCCCATCGCCGGTGGGGAAGTTGATAAGGCTCTCAAAGATATGAAAATAGGTAAAGCCATAGGTCCTGATGGCCTACCCCTACATATTACAAAAATTTTACCAACATACTGAAACCAAGATTTTTGAAAACTTTCCAGGCACTCGACTCCGAACAACACCCTCCAAAACAATTACTAGTAGCACATATGACTGTTATACCTAAAGAAGGAAAAGATTAGACTCTAGTCACGAACTACAGACCAATTTCCTTAATCAATGTTGACGTCAAGATCTATGCCAAAATATTAGCCAACAGACTCTTATACTTGTTATCATCCCTCATCTCCCTCGACCAGATAGGTTTTATCCCCGGATGAGAGGGACGTGACAATACAATTAAAGCTCTGAATATAAACCACTGATAAACATCCAAAAACAAACAAGGCTTCTTCCTCTCCCTCGATTCAGAGAAGGCATATGACAGACTGGGACTGACTTTATCAACGCAGTCTTAAAGCATATAGACATTCTACCCCAGATGAGAGCATATATTAATGTGCTCTACTCCAATCCAACAGCACGTGTTCGAGTCAGTGGCCACCTGTCGGACGCCTTCAACTTACATAATGATACAAGACAAGAATGCCCCTTATCACCGTTACTCTTTGTCCTCACTCTTTGAACCCCTACTGAACAAAATTAGATCCAACCCAGATATTAAGGGTATTGAAATACAAGATCATACATATAAAATCCCCGCATTTGCAGACGACATGCTCCTTTTTCTTTCGCAACCCCACACTTCCCTACCCAACGTCATTCAAGATCTTGAACTTTTCCAACTAACATCCAATTAAAATATCAATCATTCAAAATCTATAGCCCTTAATATCTCATTACCCTCAAGTACAGTAGACTTATATAAACAAAACTTCCCTTTCTCTTGGGCCATACAAAATATAACATATCTTGGAATTTAAATCCCAACTAACCTAAATGACCTCTTTAAACTGAATTTTGAAGGAAGCCCAGGAGGATCTGAAAAGATGGAACTCTCTTAACATTTCATGATTTGGCAGGGTTTCGCTAATAAAGATGACAATCCTACCTAGATTTCTCTACGCTATGCAAACGATACTCATTAGACTGCCAGCATCTCTCTTTGCTTCCTTCCACAAAGCTTGCTCCACCTTTATTTGGAGGAGTAAACCCCCCGGAGTTAAATTCACAAGACTAAACTTTCCCAAAAACGAAGGAGGAATAGCGCTCCCTGACTTACGAAAATATCATCAGGCAGCTCTCCTGACACGTATAGTAGACTGGAACATTCATCAGCCAAGGACTGGGTGACACTAGAACAAACACAATTCCCCCATCCAATTAACCACCTACCTTGGATAAACCCATCACACCACTCAAGAGATATCAAATCCCATCCTCTTATAGGCCCTACTCTGGAAATATTTCACAATTAAGGATGAGCTGATCACCCCCCTGTTCGGTTCGCACCAGAACCTGCGAACAGACCTAAACTTCGTGTGAACTTTAGAACCCTATTAAAGTCTATGGGACTCGAACGTTCAAAATCTAAAGTGCTCATTTTAAAGGCTAATATGCAAGTTACTGTCCTAAAAAGTGTTTGGGGACCTATGTTCTGCCCCAGGGGACCTGTGTCCTGCCCCAGGGGACATGGATCAATGCAAAAAAAAGTTTTAAAAACTGACTTTTTTTGGGAGCAGTGATTTTAATAATGATTAAAGTGAAACAATAAAAAAGTAATATTCCTTTAAATTTCCTCACTTGGATATTAGGTGGAACCTCACGTAAATTTTTTTTTAATTTGACGCGGGGTTCCCCTTAATATCCATACCAGACCTGAAGGGCCTGGTAACTGAATTTGGGGGAACCCCACACTTTTTTCTTTTATCAATGACTTTCAATGAGTGTTCTCTGTATTACGGGAGTCGACAATTCATTATAGCCGCGAGTGATTTTAAAATACTTTTTTTCCTGCAGAAATTACACTTTGTGCAGGGACAGTTCTAAGCAGAGGAAACGTGCGCCCCCTTCACAGGCATACTATAGACACCCCCAGGTACGAAATTGAAAGGAATATTACACTTTTATTGTTTCACTTTAATCATTATTAAAATCACTGCTCCCGAAAAAAAACGGCCATTTTTAAAACTTTTTTGCATTGATTCATGTCCCCTGGGGCAGGACCCAGGTCCCCAAACACTTTTTAGGACAATAACTTGCATATTAAAATAAAAGAGAAGAATAGATTTGGCGCTATACCAAAAAGAAAAAATTACATAAAATTGCCAGCGTGCTGGTAATTGGTTGTGAACTAGTGAAAACCAGAGATTGGAAAAAAAAGGAACAAGGAGCTATGCTCCACAGGGGTGATCAATCAATGTATCAGTGAATATAAACAATATTGCACAACATACTAAATAAACCAATAAAAATCTATACAAAATATATTTGCATGCAGGTGACTGTGATAACGACTAGTATCTGTTATAAATATCCTTAGAAGTGGGCGAATCACCACAATGGAGGATGACAGAAAATCTAAATATATAGGTGGATACGTGAATGAAAATTATATATATATATGTGAAGGTAAACAGTGATATACAGTATACTGAAAATGAGTAAAAACCATACAATGATGTGCTTGTTATATAAAGTCCAGTGTTGCAAAAACTTAAAGTCCTGAGTGGTAAAAACAAGTGATGAAAAAAAAGTAATGAAAAAAATGCGATGAAAAAATACGTGTGATAAAAATACAAAATACAAAGTCTTGTTTGAAAAGCGAGTGGTGACAAAAGTTTGAAAAAATAAAAATGAAAAATGACAAAGAAAGTTTATATAAAGTGGAAGAAGTGACTTCAACTCCTGTTCCCGGTGCCCGGTGCCCTGTGACCACTTATGAATTTTGCTCTCACCAGAGATGTACCCCCTTCCGGGGTGGATCAGCCCTCACAGTATAAGCCACTGTGTCGCTTCTTTAGTCTGCCTCTGCTGTGGTGCTGGGGGGGGGGGAGAGGGGAGGGGGTCCTTCGTTCCTCCTTAGGTGCTGTGTTCCTCATTTTACATGTGACAGGAAAGAGGACTTGCCATGGTGTAGTACGTTTTAAACAATTTATTTCAAAATAATACACACATAACTCACATTTGCCTTGGTAAAAACGAGCTTGCTATGTTTGAAAACGGGCTTGCTGAGTTTAAAAATGCCGCTCGGCTTCCCCGCCGTGTTTGCTGAAGGTGTGCGTCGTCTGGCCACGCCCTACGCGTTTCCTCATACAGACGTCATCCGGAGCCTGTACTTGCATATTAGCCTTTAAAATTATTAGCCTTTATTAGCCTTTAAAATTATCACTTTCGATTTCTCCCATGCCAACATGTACGCTGGCATACTGAAGCAGAGCATGATCCCCTCCCTTCGGAGTCTGGGCCACAGGGCAGTATTCCAACATGATAATGACCCCAAGCACACCTCCAAGACAACCACTTCCTTGCTAAAGAAGCTAAAGGGGACAGGTGATGGACTGGTCAAGCATGTCTCTAGACTTAAATCCTATTGAGCATCTGTTGGACATCCTCAAATGGAAGGAAGGTGGAGGTGCGCAAGGTCTCTAACATCCACCAGCTCTGTGATGTCATCATGGAGGAGTGGAAGAGGACTCCAGTGCCAACCTGTGAAGCTCTGGTGAACTCCATGCCCAAGAGGGTTAAGGTAGTGATGGAAAATAACGTCACTTGGGGCCCAATTTGGACATTTTCAATTAGGGGTGTACTCACTTTTGTTGCTAGCAGTTTAATAATAATAATAAATGTAATAATTAATGGCTGTGTGTTATTTTGATGGGGCAGCACATTTACACTGTTATACAAGCTGTACACTCACATGTTGCCACATGAAAATTGAAAATATATAATAAAATAGTTGCAAAAATGTGAGGGGTGTACTCACTTTTGTGAGATCCTGTATATATAATATATATATATATATACACAGTATATATACATGTCACATAATCAAACATTTTTTAACCAGGTTATTTTATGTGGCGTTTGCGGCTACCTGTAATTAAAACTATAGAGAAATCTCCATGCATGCACTAGAGGAAAAATATTAATGTGTATTTAATTCAGAATTAAGTTAAAGGATAAGTTCACCTGTTACATATTACAACCATATTCACGGTGTAACATGTTATGGACAGACCGCCCCCGCACCTCCCTGATTCCCTGATCTGACAGTTGGCAGGGATCTTCTCTATCCCCTCTATCTGTCACAATTTTTAAAAACATATGGCCAAGTGGGTCTCCGTCCACCCAGATGCATCACTCATTCACAGTGTCCTGTGAATGGAAAACTACAAAGTTCGGCGGCCTTTGCAGCTGTCAGCATGTAGTTTCCAATGAACTACCACGGTGCTGTGGAGGGTCGTGTTAGTTAATTCTCTCCTCCTGTCAGATTGTATCTGCTTGCCTGTACAGGAAATGTGGGCACACAGATACACTGGCAGATCTGCTGGAGACCTGTCTGACACCAGTGATCTGCTAATCTCTGGTGCAATGTTTTACAGGCTCCAAAAATAAATAAATGCAAATTTTTTTACCGGCAATAAAATTAGCTTTTTTTTTTTCTAGAAAGTGAACTTACCCTTTAAGGTTAAGTTAACATTTTGAACAGTGGTATAGTCTTTGTATAGACTTGTTCAATACATTTATTTTTTTCCAGTTTTTAAGAAGAGTCTATTTCCTTGATCCCTTTGGAGAAGAAGTATATTTTAATGAGAGAGGAGATATGTGCGTATTGTATCATCTTTACAATTATGGAGTAATTAATCTTGGACATGTAATTATACCCATTGGAAGCTACAATACATCTTCTCCTGATGGAAAGGAGCTTTTTTTAACTGGCATTTCACTGATCTGGAAATATGATGAGGTTCATATTTTTCATAAGTACTGGTACCTACAAACAGTATATGTGTAGATGAAGTAGTGTAGGAGCTTGCTGCAATTAACCTCCCACATTCTACATTCTTATTGGCCTATCACTAAGGCCGCGTACACACGCGGGGACTGTTCGCCCAACTTTGTCCGCTGAACAGTGTTTCGGCGGACAGTCCGCTCGTGTGTGGGCTTTCAGCGGACAGTTTCAGCGAACAGTCCGCTGAACAAGGTTTTTCGGAAATTCCGAAAAACTGTCCGCTGAAACTTTGTTTCAGCGAACAGTCCCCTCGTGTGTAGGCTTGTTCGTCAAACTAAGTTCCGCGCATGCTCAGAAAGGATTTACACGCCGAAAGTTATAATGCAGTGTATAGGACGTTGTATTTTCCGTCCCGTCGTACGTGCCGTTCACGTCATCGCGCACGGTTTCAGCAAACTGTTCGTTCGTCGTGTGTGGGCAAGTCCGTCCATGCTAATTTTGAGCGGACTGTTTGCTGAAACTGTTTGACGGACAAAGTTGGGCGAACAGTCCCCGCGTGTGTATGCGGCCTAAGATAAGTACTAAGTACTTTGAGAAAGTTTCGGGAGTTTGCACAGCAACTTTAATTATGGGATATTTAGGGCTGAACACCCCCTGGTTTGCACCAGAACTCCTGAACAAAAAAGTTCGGACCCGAGTCAGGAACCCTATTTACCACTTACAGACAGCCCATCGTCGTTATATATCAGCTGTTTGAAAAGGGATATTGTTTTTATGGCAGCAGCTAGCTCCTACAACCACGGTATCTTCTTCTTCAGCGGGTGGTCTGCTTTCAGATAAAAGTGACCTCTGTGGTGAATTTGCCACAAGATCACTTTTATCGGTGGTGGGAGGGGGCCACTCTGGTGCCCTCCGCTGCTTCCCAGAGCCATGGGCAGCGGCGGATGCTATCACGTCTGGTCCCATGTGTGGTATGAAGCTGGGGAAGATGGCCCCCACTCGGCTCCATACCATTGCAGGGCAGAAGTGACGTCAAAACGACACTTCCGGCCATAGCTCTTAAAGAGACGTTTTTTATTTTATTTTTCAAACAACATTTTTTTTTTATTGCATTTTAGTGTAAATATGAGATCTGGGGTCTTTTTGACCCCAGATCTCATATTTAAGAGGTCCTGTCATGCTATTTTTCTATTACAAGGGATGTTTGTGAGAGCAATAATTCTAGCCCTAGACCTCCTCTGTAATTCAAAACATGTAACCTGTAGATTTATGGAGATTAAGGGTAAAAGTTTATCACCATGCCACGAGCAGGCATAACTTTGAAGCATGACATGTTGGGTATCCATTTACTCGGCATAACATCATCTTTCACAATATAAAAGAAAAATGGCTAACTTTACCATTGTCTTATTTTCAAATTCAGTAAGTTTTCCAAAAAAAGTGCGCTTGTAAGACCGCTGCGCAAATACGGTGTGACAAAAAGTATTGCAATGACCGCCATTTTATTCTCTAGGGGGTTAGAAAAAATATATATCATTTTTGGAGGTTCTACTTGTACACAACAGGTTTGAAAAATAGGCCCGGGGCTGAAAAAAATCAAAAGTCCCCATTTTAAAGGCTTATATGCAAGTTATTGGCCATAAAAAGTGTATTGGGGGCCCGGGTACTGCCCTGGGGGATATGTATCAATGCAAAAAAGATTTACTGCTACAGGGCGGCCGCGCTACGCAGGATCACACATATATATATACGTGATCCTGCACTTCCGGGTATAAGGCGTGAGTGCACTCCCATATAGATTTTATACAGAGATCAGCAGAGCTGATCAGCTGGTCCCACTGACCCCATGTATGCAAGACCCGCTGATCGCTTGGTACGCTAAAGCCGTGTACACACGTTCAAACAATCCGGTGGAAAAGTCCGGCGGACTTAAGTCCGCCAGACAATCCCCCCGTGTGTGGGCTCCGGCAGACTTTTTTTACCCAAAAGTCCGGCGGACTAAGAAAGTAGTTTTGCACCTAAATATGTATGCCGGACTCGCATTTCGGTGGAAAATATGGCCGTGTGTGTTGTGCTTTTGCTGTACTTTTGAAATGAATGGACTTTTCCCACCCGGAGAAAAGTCCGCTCATTTTGAGCGTGGCTCCAGGTAGCCGGGACCAGCGAAGGAGGCGTTGCTGGCCCCCGTCACCTGGTATGGAGTTAAAGGGGAAGCCCTATGCCAAGAAAATGGCGTGGGGGTCCCCCTCTAGGTCCATATCAGACCCTTATCCGAGCACGCTACCCGGCTGGTCACGAAAAGGGGTGGGGATGAGCTCAAGGGGACCCCGGATACTGGCCTCCCACCCTATGTGAATGAGTATGGGGTAAAATGTACCCCTACCCATTCACCTGTGAAAAAACGTAAAAACGGATGATGTCCCCGCCCATTATGATGCCACAGTCCTAGAAGATCCCAGAAGATGCTGGGACTGTGACATCATAATGGGCGGGGACATCATCCGGCGATGTCCCTATATAAGTCGCAACACACCGTGTGCCTTTCATCGTGGCCAGAGACAGCGATGAGGCAACAGCTCAAGAAGAGAAGAACGGAAGAACAGAAGAACAGAAGAAGAGAAGACGGCGGCAGCTGCGACAGAAGACCGGGCCACCTCTTGTAAAAGAGCTAAAAGAAGGCGCGGAGGCCTGGCAAGAAGAACCGAAGAGGGGGACAAGACTCCCGAAGAGGGGGACAAGACCCCCGAAGTCAGAAGAAGACCCCTGGGCGGCGACGAAGAAGAAAGCCGGGCTCCTCCGCTAGTAAAAGAGCTAGCAGAAGATAGTGGAGGAGTCCGGCGAGACCCTCCTCAAGATGGAAGATCCCCGGAGCAGTGCAATAAATTATTTTTAAACCTTGTGTGTTGTGTTTTTTTTTACGTTTTTTTCACAGGTGAATGGGTAGGGGTACATTGTACCCCATACTCATTCACATAGGGTGGGGGGCTGGTATCCGGGGGCCCCCTAACCAACGGCCAGGGTTGTCGGGAAGAGGCCCTTGTCATCATCAACATGGGGACAAGGTGCTTTGGGGCCTTCCCCTAAGCACCCCCCATGTTGAGGGCACGCGGCCTGGTACGGCTCAGGAGGGGGGGGGCGCTCGCTCATCCCAACCCCCTTTCCTGACTGGCCGGGTTGTGTGCTCGGATAAGGGTCTGATATGGACCTAGGGGGGACCCCACGCCGTTTTTCTCAGAGTAGGGCTTCCCCTTTAACTCCATACCAGGTGAGGGGGCCAGCCACACTTCCTTTGCTATTCCCGGATACCTGGAGCCACGTTCAAAATGAACGGACTTTCCTCCATGTGTGTGGGCGAGTCTGTTCATTTCAAAAGTACGCGGATAGTCCAGCAGACTAAGTCTGCCGGACCTAGTCCGCCGCAAAAGTACCATGTGTGGGCATGTAGCTCGTTTGGAAAGTCCGGCGGACAGTCCAGTGGTTTGTCTGCCAGACTAAGTATGCCGGATAGTCTGATACGTGTGTACGCGGCATAACATAATGGCAGTCTCCCTAATTAAACAAGGCATGCCATTCTGTCAGTACAGAAGACATGGAAACTGTGTTTCTGTAAAGCAGAAACTCAGATCCATGCCTTCCACTAGTAAAAGCACATTCGCCACTACACTGAAAGGCATACAGTTAACCCTTTGATCGTCCCTGATGTTAACCCCTTCCCTGTCAGTGTCACTAGTAAAGGAACAGTGCATACTTTTTTTAGCACTAATCACTAATATTGTCACCCGTCCTCAAAAAAGTGTCAGTAAGGTGTCCGATTGTCCACCTCAATATTGCAGTCACTCTATAAATCACTGATCGCCACCATAACTAGTAAACAAACAAAATTAAAATAAATATAAAAATATCCCATAGTGTGTAGATGCTTTAACTTTTGCGCAAACCAATCAATATGCTTTTTGGGGTTTTATTTCTTTTTACCAACATGTTTTAATTTTTTTCAAAATTGTTGGCTGTTCTTTGTTTATAGAGCAAAAAAAAGAAAACTGCAGAGGTGATCAAATACCCCCCCAAAAAGTTCAATTTGTGGGAAAAAAGGCCATACATTTAATTTGGGTACAGTGTTGCACGACAATGCAATTATTAGTTAAGTAACACAGTGCTGTATAGAAAAAAATGGCCTGGTCAGGAAGGGGGGTAAATCTCCCGGAGGTGAAGTGGTTAACGATGCTTAAAGTGAAACAATGAAAATTCCTTTAAACATAGTGCCGCGGGGGGGGGGGGGGGGGGTGGTTGGGGTCCCATTAGTCTGCCTGTAAAGTGACACATCTGTACAGAACCTGCTGCAGCAAAACTGACATAAATATTAAGAATTATTTTTATTTAAATGGATTTTCTCGGCTGCAGAAAAAAAGCGTTGTCAGCAATATAAATATTTAAAAAAAAAAAAACATTGTGGGTTTTGTGGCAAAACCGACATAAATATTAAGAAAAAAATTACGTTTAAATGGATTTTCTCAGCTGCAGAAAAAAGCATTGTCGGCAATAGAAATATTTAAAAGAAAAGGTTGTGGGTCCCCCCCCCCCACAAAATCAGCAGACCCTTATCCGAGCATGAAGCCTGGCAGGCCAGAAAAGGGGGGAGGATGAGTGAGTGCCCCCCTCCTGAACCATACCAGGCCACATGATCCCCCAGCCCCAAGATCCCAGCCCCCATGTGAATGAGTATGGAGTACATTGTTCCCCTACTCATTCACCCAAAAAAGTGTCACAAAGAAATATAAACTCACAGTTTTGGACAATTCCTTTATTAAAAAATAAAGAAATAAAAAAAAGTCCCTAGATGTAGATCCATCATCAATCATTAACCCCAGCTGCACCGTCTGATCTGAAAAAAAAAGCTCCGCCCACGAGAAGGCTGCCTGCTCCCCCGTCTGACAGTTCTTTAATAGTTAAGGGGTTGGGGCCACCTGGTGACATCACCTGGTGGTACCGCCCCCTTGTGATGTCACCGACCGAGCATGCACCGGGTCCGTTGGTTCGGCAGGCTTCGTGATTGCCGATCTACATCAAGGGACATTCTTTTTTTATTGTTACTGTTTTTTAATAAAGGAATTGCCGAAAACTGTCTGTGCGTTTTTATTTCTTTGTGACATTTTTTTTTGGTGAATGAGTAGGGGTACAATGTACTCCTACTCATTCACATGGGGGACAGGATCTGGGGCCCCCTTAGTAAAGGGGGCTTCCAGACTCTGATAAGCCCCCTGCCTGCAAACCCCCACAACCACTGCCCAAGGATGTGGGGAAGAGGCCATTGTCCCCATCAACATTGGGACAAGGTGCCTTAGGGTGGGGGGATAGCCCCCTTGCCCCAAAGCACCCCCAGTGGTTGAGGGCATGGGGCTCTTATCACTTAGCTGTTGTTAAGAATCTTCCTGGCCTGCTCCTTAACAACCTATTCACTATGTGCTGGGTGGGTGAACATCCCGCCGAGCGTACCAAAAATTCTGGTGTTTAGCGAAAACCTGAATGGACAATGCTTGGCCAAACTCATGCTCGGCCCGAACCACTTGCTCATCCCTATTTGGGACTACTGCATGTATGTGTATACATCTCTAGGTGCCTGTGCATTACATTTGCAGACATTTATTTTGCTTTTGTTTTACAGACAGATGGGTTAATATACTAAATGAATAGGAAATGTTTACTTGGAAAGTTAATGTTTAGCTTAGTTAGGAAAGGTGAAACAATTTTTACTTTGAATACTCATTCATGCCTGCTTGCCCCACTGGTGCTCAGTTGCCCCATCTCTTATAAACAATGCCATAGTGCCTGGCCACCACAACGGGGCATGTGCTAATTGAGCAAAGCAAATGGGTACTTGTGGTTGTCCGACAGGCAGAGTGGTTCAATGACAGTTCAGGTACAAGGCAGGCAAGGTTCAGAAAAGTAAGAGCCATTCCATAGTCAAAAGGCAGGCAGAATTCAGAGAATAGTTAACATCCAATCCAAGGTCATAAATAAGTGAATCCAAACAGCAGAGCAGGACAGACAGACAAAAAGCTTGCACGTATTACACATGCTATCACAAGCATGGGACAACAGGCTTGGCTGGCCACATTAATAACATTGAAGTTGGACAGACAAGGCGAATGCCACCACCAAACCCAGGATGCTGGAATTAGGAGCAAGATCTCTAGATGCTCCTAACAACCACATATTTACTACAGGTGGATTGATCACTACAATTTGAAATATATGCACCAGGAAGATTCACCTGCAGTGATGATATGGTGAATGTAACATTCACTGCTTTATAAAAATCTCCCTTGATTTTTATAAATGCCTATATAACCCTATTCAAGCCACTGAGGGATTGTTACAATCTTTATTTATTGTCTTTATATGATTATCTTCTAGATTCCTGTGTCTACTTGCTCTGAAGACTGTCCTCTGGGGTACAGAAGAGTAATGAAGAAAGGCATTCATCGCTGTTGCTTTGAGTGTGTTCAGTGTCCAGAGGGGGAAATATCTAATGAGACAGGTGAAAGAAAAATCAAGATTTCTTTACTTCTATAGTTCAGAAATGCACGATCCAGTTATCTAACTGAGTAGGCTGTTTACACCTTTTCTTCTATTTATTGACCAGTATGTGGTCAGGCAGCTGGAAAACATAATAGAATCATGGGGCACATCACAGCAGAAGGAAGGAGGTCTTGATTCCTCTACAGAGTTCTACTAGACCTAACTTAGAATACTGCGTCCAGTTCTCAAGACCTTACCTGCCATAAGATGTTGATAGTATAGAATGAGTTAAGAGCTGGGAAACAAAAAATGGTTAAAAGTCTAAAGGAATAAACATATTAGGATAGAAATTCTAAATTTACAGCCTCAGGAAGGGAAAAAGGGAAGGGGGAACATGATTGAAACTAACAAGGGTCAGGAGGGCAGAGTTTCTAATATAGAGCTCAGATAGAAAACACAAAGACATGACCTCAAACAAAGAGGATAAAAGTTCTAACCTTAGAAAGTATTTTTCTTCTCGTGTCAATAACATTTTTGATTGAATATTTTAACAATGCAGTACAAATATTATGATAGATAGAGCATACCAATTCAACCTAAATTGTGGTTGTCAAGATCACATCACAGTGTATGACATAATTAAACTAGTAATCAAAGAAGTAATACAGAAGTAGAAGTTGTGTATACATAAAAAAAAAAAAAAACACTGCAAAATGAATGATTACACCCATTAGTCTAGGGTTGCCACAATTTCAAAAAGGAGACGTGAGATGCAGTACTTGGAGAAAGAGAGCACTATAAATGTAGTTGGTTTGCAAAAAGCATACAGCTTCTGACACATTGGGCACCCACTGTGATCTCCCGTGCCTATTTTAAGTCTAGCTGCTATTAATATAAGGGTAACTATAGTGTGAAAACTAGTTGGAAAAGTATCAATACCCAAGCTAAGAATGGCTAGTTACCTTCAATTCTAAACTAAAAGCTAGTCAGGCTCTTGCATGACCATGAATCATGAAGTAAGGTTCACAATGTCCACAAACCCTCCAACAAAGATGGGGTGAAGGAAAAAATAGCATAGGATCGTTGTACCAGTGGGATGGGATTTTGAATGCTAGTTCCCAGTGAGCCACACAATGTGATTCTTTGCATGTGAAAAGTGTGGTGTGCATTTGTATTCAACCCCCCTGAGTCAATACTTTGTAAAACCCTTGTTCACTGCAAGTCTTTTTGGGGTTGTCTCTACCAGCTTTGCACATCTAGAGAGTGACATTTTTGCCAATTCTTCTTTTCAAAATAGCTCAAGCTCTGTCAAAATGGATAGAGAGCATCTGTGAACATCAATTTTCAAGTATTGCAAAAGATTCTGAATTGGATTTAGGTCTGGACTTTGACTTGGCCATTCGAAACACATGGATATGCTTTGATCTAAATCATTCCATTGTAGCTCTGGCTGTATGTTTAGGGTTGTTGTCCTGCTGGAAGGTGATTCTTCGCCCCAGTCTCAAGTCTTTTGCAGACTCTAACAAGTTTTCTTCTACTATTCCCCTGTATTTGGCTCCATCCATCTTCCCATCAACTCTGACCAGGTCCCCTGTCCCCTGCTGAAAAAAAGCATTCCCACAACATGATGCTGCCACCACCATGTTTCATGGTGGGGATGGTATGTTCAGGGTGTTGTGCAGTGTTAGTTTTCCATCACACATAGTGTTTTGCTTTTAGGCCAAAAAGTTCAATTTTGGTCTTGTTTGACCAGAGCACCTTCTTCCACATGTTTGCTGTGTCCCCCACATGGCTTCTTACACACTGAAGACAGGACTTCTTATGGCTTTCTTTCAACAATGGCTTTCTTCTTGCGACTCTTCCAATATGGCCAGATTTTTGGAGAGCATGACTAATAGTTATCTTGTGGACAGATTCTCCCACCTGAGCTGTGGATCTCTGCAGCTCCTCCAGAGTTACCATGGGCCTCTTGGCTGCTTCTCTTATTAATGCTCTCCTTGTCTGTTGCTTGTCAGTTGCCCCTCTCCTTGCCCCTCGCCTGTCAGTTTTGGTGGATGGCCATGTCTTGGCAGGTTTGTAGTTGTGCCATGCGCTTTACATTTTTGGATGATGGATTGAACAGTGCTCCGTGAGATGTTCAAAGCTTGGGATTTCTCCACAACTTTATCCCTGACCTGTCTGGTGTGTTCCTTGGCCTTCATGATGCTGCTTGTTTACTAAGGTTCTCTAACAAACCTCTAAGGGCTTCACAGAACAGCTATATTTATACTGAGATTAAATTACACATAGGTGGACTCTATTTATAATTAGGTGACTTCTGAGGGCAATTGGTTCACTAGATTTTATCTAGGGGTATCAGAGTAAAAGGGGCTGAATACAAATGCACACCACGCGTTTCATATATTTTTAAAGGAGGTTAGTCTACCCAACCATGAAAGGTCAAATTTGTCAATGAGGGGTCTGTAATTAGCTTTAGCTAATAGAAAAATGACACCATAGCAGAACAAAATAGTAAGTTGCCACATCCCTATATGCATAGAAAAGAATGAAATACCTCCTAAGTGGGACTTTGAATGGTAACAACACTGAAAGGTATTTATTGAAAAATGAGAGATAAGAAAATCAACAATCACATATGTGATGATTAATAAAACACCCATGAACAGTTAACAAAAACACATATTTTCTTGCAGTAGAATATTTGCACATATGTCTAGTAGTTACTCTCCAATGTCCGAGAAAACTTCTTTGGTATCTGACACATTTCAGGTTCAAAGCCCTTTAATCAGAGGTATTTATATAGGAGAATTTGTATTCATTATGAGGTGAATGGCGCAGTATTCAAGTACACAGATATTCAAGCTGCAATTGAATTATCACTGTCAGTGGATGGCGTAGTTGGAGGTCTGGTCTAGCTTCCGTTTCAGCCTATAATGCCCCATGGATAATGCAGTGTCACTCTCCCCTGGGGTGAAACTGTTAAGCTGGTAGCAGGAACTTGAAAACTCAGAAAAAGGTCTCTCGGCCATACACAGAACAGGGAGTGAGAGACACTACCCAGTATACCCCCATTTTCCCTCTTAATTGAAGGATTGTGGAAAGGCCTGACTCGGCTTTTACTGAGAGACCTTTTCTGAGTTTCCAAGTTCCTGCTACCAGCTTAACATTTTCACCTCGGGGTAGAGTGACACTGCATTATCCGTGGGGGATTATAGGCTGAAACAGAGGCTAGACCAAACCTCCAACTAGGCCATCCACTGACAGTGATAATTCAATTTCTTAAGAGTTGCACCATTCACCTCATACAAATTCTCCTATATAAATATCCCTGATGAAAGGGCTTTGAACCTGAAATGTGTCAGATACCAAAGAAGTTTTCTCGGACATTGGAGAGTAACTACTAGACATACGTACAAATATTCTACTGCAAGAAAATATGTATAGCACTAACCCCCGAAGGAGCTGCTGGTTAGATTGGGCTTACCGTTACCTTCTTTTTCTTCTCTCTTCATGTCTAGGGGTGTCCCGTGGTAGATGGTCCAGTAACTCGAGAGACTTACAACCGATCCACCTAAATGGATTTTATTTGCAAAAACTTAGACAATGAACAGTCTCTTAAAATGGGATCAGACGGTTGGAAAGGAAGTTCAGGTACTCTTATGCCACATACACACGATTGAATTGTCCGGCGGACTTGGTCCGCCGGACCACAGTACGCCGGACAATTCGATTGTGTGTGGGCTCCAGCGGACTTCAGCTGACTTTTTCATCGTAAAGTCCAGCGGACTTAGAAAGTAGTTTTGACTCAAAATGTGTCCGCCGGGCTTGGCTTTCAGCGGGCAATCCGTTCGTCAGTGTTCTAGTCCGGCGGACTAAGAATGGCGCATGCTCTGAAGCAAGTACGAGAAGGAAGCTATTGGCTACTGGCTATTGAACTTCCTTTTTCTAGTCCCGTAATATGTGCTGTACGTCATCGTGTTATAAAGTCCGGCGGATTGTTTGCCGGATTGTTTGCCGGACCAGGTCCGCCGGACAATTTGATCGTGTGTACGCGGCATTAGTGTCAAAGTCAATGTTAAAGGACTTGCTTACTTTGACTGCATCCAGAGAATAGCCATTCACAACTGGATGATCAATCATGTTGGATAGTCCCTCTCTCACAAGGCCCAGCAGCCAACAATGTGCTTACTCTGTCACAGACGTTGTTGTAGAACATACAAGGATAAGTCTCTGCCACAGACGTTGTTGTAGAACATACAAGGATAAGTCTCTGCCACAGACGTTGTTGTAGAACACATAGGAAAACTAAACTTGAAGAACACTCGTGGGATACCTGGATCTTTCAGCCAGCTTGGCGATATCGCTTGGCGACCGGATTCTCTTGGGTACTTCAGCTCCTCCAGGCTCTTGCTAAGAAACCAACCTGTACGTGACCTTCTTCTGAAGAATCCTCCCCTGGATAGCATGAAGTCACTGGGTCTCTCCCAAACCAGAGACGGCACCCAAACACCTCAGAATCCTCCTTTAGTTTCCTTGCCTCGGGCTAGCCAGCCCCGAGACAACAAGATTGGGTGGATCCGCAACCCAGGCCATAGCCTTCCCGGGGCTGGTCAGGAGGACCAGGACCATGAAGTCAGCACATCCTTCTGGACCGGAACCCCCGAACCATGTGATGTCCGCATCTTAAATACCCTCTCCCAGAAAGTACAGCAAGAGCGCCACTCCTACCGGGTGGGCTCCGAGTGAGAATAACTTAAGCACCTGACCAGACCATAGTTCCATGCCTGCCAGAAGAGACAGTGCCCCCTGTGGTCAGACTGATGCTGAAGTCCAAATTTAGACAATTGTACCCAAATCAAAGTGCAGTTCAGGTGTAACCTTAACTTTGAAAAACACATAGCGCATGCTCTTCAGGAGCGGGCGCTACATATGTGTTTTTGTTAACTGTGCATGTGTGTTTTATTACTTATCACACATATGATTGATGATTTTTTATTTCTCATTTTTCAATAAACACTAATTTTATATACCTTTCAGTGTTGTTGCCATTCAAAGTCCCATTTATGGGATATTTCTTAGCTTTAGCTAAGGGTGCTGTGTTTGAGGTAAGGTATATACCTAAATAAAGAATGCCCTTGTCACTCCAGAAGTAAGTATGCTCCTTCTTCAGATGGAGTTTAATTTTCTCTTGGATTCCCAGGACCAAGATCAAGGACTTAGTTTAACTTACTCTATAGTATGATAAAGTGTTAAAGTGAGATAGAACTCAATGTGAAAGTGACAATGAGGTTTGAGAATTAGTCAGTAGCAGAATTATATCATTTGCAAACAATTAGCCTTTGTACTCGGAGTCAATCTGTGGATAGTATGGTAAGGAACAAAGAGCAACAAAGAACATAGACCTGAAGTGTGCCGGCGTCACGTGGTCAGTATGCCTAAAAGGGGGCATACCCAAGCTTGAATGTAATGAATGAAATGAAAAGAAAAAGGGAATGGGTGGGTGAGACATGAGAGCCAGCGTCCACGAGAGGAGAAGCTTTATGCAGCCTGACTCCTCCTACATACACAGGCTGACCTGCGGCCAGCCTTACACCTGTACTCGGAGTCACTCTGTGGATAGTATGGAAAGGAACAAAGAGCAACAAAGAACATAGACCTGAAGTGTGCCGGGGTCACATGGTCAGTATGCTTAAAAGGGGGCAAAAATAACACAGTAGGATGAAAGCTTAACAACCAGATTACACTGTACAGATTACAGATTACACTGTGAATTAACGTCTAACCTGGGGTGGCGGCAATGCAGTATGTACTTCGCTGCAGAAAGGGGAGTGACATGAAAGGCAGTAGAGGACCAACCCAGGGTTTGACAAATGTAACAAATAACCAAGCTGGCATAAACCAACCCTGAGTACCACACCTTGCTAGGCTCCCAGAACCTGTTAACTGTGCCACCCCCGAATGCTGTGTTTCGATAACATGCAGATGTAACAGAGATGGCCGGGGTGCCAACCAGTTGATTGGCTAAAGTAAGTGAGTCCCTGGGCCAGAAGCACCACTCCCCTGGCCTCAAGAACCACAAAAGCCAGTTATAGCACTGCCTTGAGCCCCAAGCTGGTAACCAACACAAAAGGAGACCTGAGATTATGTCAGATATGACACGAAAATAAGACCCACAATGGGAAGTCAGCTGAGCACATCAGGGGGTCTACTCTTCTGGAACCCTGAGGACGGCTTCAATCGAAAGTGCAGAAAATAAAAGAACCTAATGGGTCATCCAACATGAAATGCTGAAATGCTGAGACTCAACTCAATACGCCCTGCTGTTGGCCGATACGAGCTGGAAGAGGCAAAAAACTAAAGAAAATAGGAACTGGATGTTAACCATCAGGACTGGAAACCTAGACCGTAAAGCCTGTGAAACATGCCAAGCAGTGTCATGAGCCTTCCTAGTATTCAAAACAAAACAATGATCAAGGCTGCTGCGTCAGCCAAATGGAAAACCAATCCACCATGAAACTGGAACTGAAGAGAAAGTGTGATGCTGGTACCTGCTTTCAAGACCCGAGTTTACTGATACCGGCCCGGGCCCCGAGAGAGTCCCGGGATCCACTAAAGCCCCTGAGCCAGTAGAAGCTGCAGAGCTGCAATAGGCTGACTTACTAATTGTTCCATACCATCGCGCAACTCCTGGCCAGATGCAGCTAGGAAATTAAAAGGTAGTGTGGAACGATACCCAACTGGTCAGGAACACAACTAGTGAGAAAACCGTGAGCAGACAAAGAAACCTGTGACAAAAAATTTAACCTGCGAGAGGGAAACTGACTGAATGAGAAACATGAGTAGTGTGAGCTGATAAACGTGAGCAGCATAAGAACTGAGGCTGCAATAAAACACCACCCGCATAAGAAATGCAGGTTGCATGAGAATGGGAAACAATGAAACCATGAGAGAAAAACCTGGGGACACGAGAGAAAAACCGGCGACACAAGAGAAAACACAGGGGATACGAGAGAAACCTGGAAAATGAGAGACACATAAAATTGCATGAGAAACGTAAAATTGCATGAAAAACTTAACATTGCATGAGAAACGTAACATTGCATGAGAAACGTAAATTGCATGGGAAACGTAAATTGCATGAAAACGTACCTGAATAAGAACTAACCGCATTAGAAACTAACTACATGAGAAACGTGAGTTAGAACAAAATGTGAGCGGTGTAAGAACAGATGAGGAGACTTGCCACCGAACAAGCCAATTAAAACCGATCACCTCAATCTGTTAAACCCATAGGCATAATGGGTACAACATGGACAACCCTGTTATGTGAAACAATCAGAAAACCTAATAAACAACCCGCCCGTGACACAACAATCCCCTTGGTATCTGACGAGTATAAGGACGTGGGACCTAATAAGTATAAGGACGTAGGTGCCGAAATGACAGGACCAACAGCGCATGAATGTGAACCTGATGACAACACCACCCTAATAAATGCAGAAGTGAGCCCGAGCAATCTGCAGCGCCAAGACAGGAAATTAAAATGAAACACTTAGGGCTAAGGTACCCACAGACCATGGTGGGTAGTAGTAAAAGTGTAATGGTGTATGTATACGTATGATGTGTGGACTACAGGCGAGAAGATTGTGGGACGACAATCAATTAATCAATCAATCAACAACGAAACCTCAAACGGAAATGCAGTGAACGAAGGGCAATAAACATGAAATGTGTGACACATGGGAAAACGTAAGAAACATGGGAATACATAAGAAACATGGGAAAACGTAAGAAACATGGAAAAACGTAAGACACACAGGAAAGCGTAAGACACACAGGAAACGTAAGAAACAAGGGAAACGTAAGAAACATGGGAAATGTAAGAAAAGAAAAAAACATAAAAGTTGCCTGAGACACGTAAATTGCATCAGACACGTAAATTACATCAGACACGTAAATTGCATGACAAATGTAAAAACCTGAGAACCATAAATTGCGGTCAGCCTTACAGTTATGGTGATAATTTTGAAATTGAAAACCTGATATGGAGGGGTGTGACAGAATAGCTTTGGCCAAAGGTTCAATCATAAGGTTGAAAATTGAGAGAGAAAGTGGGCATCCTTGGCTTGTTCTGTTGGTTATATAGAATTGTTTTAAAAGCATGTTTGAGGTGTATATCTGAAGATCAAGAATATAAAGCCAGAATGGTTGTCACTGTTGCCCTGGAAGCCAAATTTTGAAAGCACCTGGTACATGTAGGCCCAATGTACCCTGTTGAATGCCTTCTCTGCTGCAATAGAGAGAAGCAGAGAAGGCTTTTGGTGACGTTCACCATAGTGCAGTATATTGATTATTCAGTTACCATTATTCAACAAGTGGTAAATGCCATTTGATCTGGTTGCACCAGAGTGGGCATAATGGTCAACAGGCATTTTATGTAAAAATTTGCATATAGTTTCACATTTGAGTTAAGCAAAAAATGCTTTGCAGCTACCCACCATCACCCGGTGGCCCCACCCCTTCTGATGTCACTTGACATCATGTGACATCAGAAGGGGGAGGTGCCACATGGTGATGTAATGAGGTGGCCCCTTGCCTATATCTTAGGAGGCAAATCATTTTTTGCAATTTTTTTATTTTTCTGGACGGCGGGCACCATGATTGATGATGGATCTACTTTGAAGGACACTATTTTTTTTTCTTGTCTTGTCTAAAACTATTTCCTGAATTTCTTACTTTTTGACACTTTTTTGGTGAATGGGTATGGGTACGATGTACCTGATACACGTTCACATGGAGGGGGGAGCCGGGATCTGGGGCACAACAGGACTAGAGAAGGAAGTCAATGTTACCTCCTCCATCGGCGAGATTGACGCCTTGCAAGCCCTGTCACCTGGTATGGGTTTTAAGGGTAACCCCTATGCCAAAATACAGCGTGGGGGTTTCCCCAAAGTCCATACCAGATCCTTATCCGAGCACACAGCCCAGCCAGTCAGGAAAGGGGGTGGGGACGACTGAGCGCCCCCCCTCCTGAACCGTACTGGGCCACATGCACTCAACATGGGGGGTGGGTGCTTTGGGGAAGGAGAAAACCGGGCGAGAAGAACCAGAAAGCGTTGAGAAGATCCCCGGAGCTGCCTAATAAACTACTTTAAAAACCTGTATAGTGTGTTTTTTTTATTAACACTTTTTTCCCCAGGTGAATGGGTAGGGATACGATGTACCTCATACTCATTCACATAGGGTGGGGGGCTGGGATCTGGGGCACCCTTATTAAAGGGGGCTCCCAGATTCTGATAAGCCCCCCGCCTGCAGACCCTGACAAACAACGGCCAGGGTTGTCGGGAAGAGGCTCTTGTCCTCATCAACATTGGGACAAGGTGCATTGGGGTGGGGGGCCGCAGGGTGCCCCCTTCCCCAAAGCACCCACCCCCTGTTGAGGGCATGTGGCCTGGTACGATTCGGGGGGCGCTTGCTCATCCTCATCCCTTTTCCTGACCGACCAGGTTGCGTGCTCAGATAAGGGTCTGGTATGGAATTTGGAGGGATCCCCACGCCATTTTTCAGCATAGAGGTTACCTTTAAAACCCATACCAGGCAACAAGGCTCGCAAAGAGTGAATCTTGCCAATGGAGGCGGCGACATTGACTTCCTTCTCTAGTCCCGTTGTACCTGAAGTCAAAATGAACAGACTTTAGTCCATGTGTGGGCAAGTCCGTTCATTTGGAAAGACCGGCGGACAATTTTGAGTCAAGTCTTCTTTCAAAGTTTTGGGAAGAAAAAGTCTGCTGGAACCCACAAATTGACAAGAGTCCGCCGGACTAAGTCCGCCGGATAGTCCGATCGTGTGTACGCAGCATTAGACTGATGTTTATGTGTCACTACCTGCCAGTAAGGTTTTATCGATGAGGGAGAAGTAGGGACAGGCATAGATAAAAGAGAGTCTGGGATGATACCCCATTTGTGCAGAAGCTTAAGACCCTCTTCTACCATAGGAACAGTCAATGTTGTTTCATTGTGAGTGATCTCCAGTTTGGCAAGGTAACACAGTCTGTGAAGGATCTTGTGGTTGCATAGGACTTTGGTTATGGTTAAGAGGTTCCTGTACCTCTAAATCATGTGTTGGAATAGGTCTGGAAGTAACTATAACTTGTTGAATTGTTCAGGGCATTTCTATGTTTGCTGTAAAGCTTCCAGTAATTTTTCTTTTACTTGATAAAATTATGCTCACAGTAAGACATCACATGAAACATCATGTGGTAAAAATCTGGGTTTGGGAACACAGTGCACCCTGTCTACCATGAGGTCAACTGGTGTGAGGGATGGTAAAACCAACAAGAAAAGCTTGTGTGGCAGCTGGGAACAGACCTATCCTCCAGGTCCTCAAGTTTAGTCTTAACCCAGGTCAGATCATTGGACATTCACCCAACTTGGTTTTGATGTGTCCCACTCTGGTACATCTGCTTTAAATCATTAGGCACATGGCATGTCTGATTTCTGAAAGGCTCTGAGGGACAGTGACATATCTTTTAGGGTGGTGTCAGGTTAGTTGGAAGTGGGGGAGGATGAGTCAGAGTCAGCAGCAACAGCAGCATTAAAAGGCTGTGTATTGCTCACCTCCCTGCAGAGACCATGAGATCTCCATTAAAATCTCTGCATGGCCTGGATTCTGGGTCGATGTTGTAAAGGAGCCTGAGGTGATGTGCCCATGTTTGACATTCTGCATTGCCTCGCTGCCCTGGGGTTTCCTGGCTTCCTCCCTTGCAGCAGCTCCAGCATGTCCAGAGTGGCAGCAGCCACCACCATTTTGCTGTAGCCCCCATGTCATGCTCGGGAAAAACCCATCCAGGTTTTGTGGCTGCAGGTGTTGCTCTGCATCTCAATGGCATGAGTAGTCCGTACCCTAGTTAGTGAAGTGGCAGGTGGGATGCTGTCGGTGTTCAGTCTCAAGATCATCAGATTTTCCTGGCTCCAGAGCAGAGCTCTGATTTTATACAGCCATTAGGTACTGTGGTTGCCATGCCCCACAGAAAGTATTATTTTAATGAAAGAGTAGTGGAGGTCTATATAGGTCGAATAGCTCTCAAAATAATGTTTTAACCTACAAAAGGAAAACCTGCTGTTCAATAAAAAAAAAAAATATATACATTATGTTGTTTTATTTTATTTTATTTATTTACAGAATATTGCTAAATTGCAAAAAAATTACTTTGCTTGTACCGGCTTGAAAAACTTTAGCTATTCTTTTTACAAATGCAAAAAAAAATGTATCTAAAGATATAATAATATGTGGAAGATTGTTATGCCTATTTTTGTCCTCATTGAAAATATTATATATTTTTTACTATCTGCTCTGGTATCAGCTATTATCCAGGGCAGGAATTCAGGAGGTATCTCTCTAACCTGAAAAAAATAATAATAGTACGAAAAAGCTAAGACTATTGTAGGGTTGTTATTGCCATATCCCTGCTTGGGAGATTTGTTCCACTTTCTGTCCTAAGCTCAGTTATTCATGGGAAAGAAAGTGTGGAGAAATCTTCCCAACAACATCACAGATAGCAATCACCACTCACAGAGCTTTCCCTATTCTATTTAAAAAAATCCAGGAGACAAGAATTATTAGAACCTGGAAATGAAAAAACAAAAACAAAAAAAACCTCTGCTGCCTATTTTTCATTTACCGTTAGTCATTATTTTAAGTTATTTCCAGAAAATACATATTCACTTCTGCTGGGGTAGCATATCTTAATATATTGTGTACTTGGAAGTTATTTTTTTCCCTTGAATTTAAAATAAACAAATAAACCTTATCTCATCTCAGAATTATCAATTTAGTAAACATAATGTTTAAAATAAAAATGTTGTAATCGTTTTTCACATTGTAGACTTTCTCTTTTGGGTAAAGGTTCATGTCATAAATGTCCAGAAGATGAGTGGCCAAATGATAACAATAAGTGTGCACCAAAACCTGTTGAATTTCTGTCTTACATGAATGATCCAGTTGCTCCCACGGTCTCAGTTATTTCTGTTTTACTATTTGCTAAAACATCCGCTATTTTTTGTGTCTTTATTGTATTTCGAGAGACTCCAGTGGTGAAAGCTAATAACCAAAACTTGAGCTTCATTCTCTTGGTCTCCATCATGTTGAGCTTCCTCTGTGTGTTTTTGTTTTTGGGTCGGCCTGGACCTGTCAGCTGCATGTTTCGTCAGACCTCATTTGGAATCATCTTTTCTGTGGCTGTATCTGCCATTCTAGCCAAAACTATTATGGTCTACATGGCCTTCAAGGCCACCAAACCTGGAAGTTTCTGGAGAAAATATATTGGAGTAAAAATCCCCAACTGTTTGGTTCTTCTGTGCTCATTTATCCAGGTTTTAATTAGTGTCATTTGGCTATTGACTGCCTGTCCATTTCCAGAAACTAACACTGACCTATATCCTGATAAAATTATTGTTCAATGTAATGAAGGATCTTCCCTGGCATTTTCCATACTCCTTGGTTACATGGGACTTCTAGCAGTTGTGAGTTTCTTTGTGGCTTTTCTGGCCAGAAATTTACCAGATAGTTTCAATGAGGCCAAATACATCACCTTCAGCATGCTGGTGTTCTGCAGTGTCTGGATCGCTTTTATCCCAGCCTATATGAGTGTTATGGGGAAGAACACTGTGCTTGTAGAGATATTTGCTATAATATCTTCCAGCTTAGGAATTTTGGGTTGCATATTTATTCCCAAATGTTATATTATCCTGGTGAGACCAGATTTAAATTCAAAAAGTAAATTAATAAAAGAAACCAAAACCTGCCAATAGATTGTCTTATTGTGTGTTTAATTATAAATAAGATTGAATGTGAATGTAAACCCACTTCAACATTCCTATTATCCATATAACATGGGTGCAGAGGTTTCAGCAGGATTAGTTAGGCACAAATTTTGGCCACAAAAAAGCAGTTGTCACTAAGGTTTATCATTGTTAATTATTTCTATTTATTTTATTGACCTAATAAAAATATGAAAAAAAAAATGTTATTTTGCTCTCTTATTTTCACTGATGAAAGAAAAATTGGCAATACTTAAAAAATTACATTACATGAACAGATTATTATCAAAAAGAAAATGCTGGCAACCAGTGATGGCCGATCCATAAGGGGTACCCCACCCCCCTCCTTCAAAGTCCCCAAAGTTCCCAAAGTTAGTTTGCCAAAGAAGAAATCTACTTTAACATGTTGAAAACTGTTAGGCTACTTGCACACTGGGGAGCTTTACAGGTGATAAAAAATAGCACCCGCAAAGTGCCTGTAACGCACATCTCCTGTTGTTCCAGTGTGAAATCCGTTATGCTTGCAGGATGTTAAAAAAAAGTCCTGCAAGCAGCATCTTTGAAGCACTTGGTGTGGTGTATACACCGCTCCTAAAATGCCCCTGCCCATTGAAATCAATAGGCAGCGCCACTGAAGCACCTACAAAGTGGTGCGACAAAGGTGATTTGCTGGCGTTATTAACCCTTTATTAGGCTGCTAGTGGGGGTTAAAAGCACCCCTCTAGCAGCCAAAAAGCCCCTCCAAAACAACGGTAACAATGATAAACCACCAATGCCCCCGCACCTCAGTGTAAAAGTGTGTCACATAATGTGTGTGCACTGTGCGGGGTGCCCGATTAATTGGTGTCTATTAGGTCCATAAATGTGGGGGGGGGGGGGGGGCAGAGATAGAGATAGTCAGCGTGGAAAATGTTCCAGAGGGTAGTATTGGGGGCATTGGTGGTAGGTTGACTAAAACACATAAACCCAAGGTAAGTATAGTAACAAGTCCTAGTTGCAATCTCTGAACACCCAATAAGAGGATAGTATGCGACCAGTCTAAACTACGTGGCATGTTCACCAATGCCAGGAGCCTGGTGGATAAGATGGGTGAACTAGAGATACTGTTGTACGAGGAGGATTTGGATTTTGTGGGAATTTCAGAGACCTGGTTCAACAGCTCTCATGACTGGTTGGCAACCATTCAAGGGTATACCCTTTATTGTAGGGATAGAGAGTGTAAAAAAAGGGGGAGGGGGAGGCCTATATGTCAGGAATATTGTACAAGTGAATGTGAGAGATGACATCACTAAGGGAGCTAGGGAGGAGGTGGAATCCTAATTTGTAGAGCTCCAAAGGGATGAAGCTAAGGGGGAAATAATACTGGGAGTATGCTATAGGGCCCCTAACCTGAGGGAGGAGGGGGAGACGGATCTCCTATCACAATTTGGATTAGCAGCAAGGATGGGAAGTGTTATTATAATGGGGGATTTTAATTATCCAGACATAGACGGAGGAAACCGCACATTCGTCTAAGGCTTGCCAGTTCCTAAATGTCTTGCAGGACAATTTCATGGTTCAGATGGTAGATGCATCAACTAGAAATAAAGCATTACAAGATCAATTGATTACAAACAATGCAGACCTGATGATGAATGTGGAAATACGGGGCAATTTAGGAAACAGTGATCACAGGTCAATTGGCTTCAGTATAAATCACACAAATAGGAAACATAAGGGGAATACAAAGACAGTGAATTTCAAAAGAGCCAACTTCCCTAAACTAAGAACCTTGCTAGAAGACATGAATTTGGATAAAATATTAGGAACAAAGAACACGGAGGAGAGATGGGTTTGCTTTAATAGCATATTAAATAAGGGCATTAGCCAGTGCATCCCATTGGGTAATAAATTTAAAAGAGCGAACAAAAGTCCAATGTAAAAATGCATATAAAAAGCAAAGGAGAAGGCATTAAAAAATGCAAGGCTGAGGGATCATCATCAGCATTCAGACTTTATAAAGAATGCAACAAGAAATTTAAGGGTGCAATTACGGCAGCCAAGATAGAACTTGAAAAACACATAGCGGAGGAGAGTAAAAAAAAAAAAACATCCCTTTCTTTAAGTATGTAAACAGTAAATAAGGGAGGACAGATCATATTGGCCCCATAAAGAATGAGAAAGGACATCTGGTTACAAAGGATGGGGAGATGACAAATGTATTGAATTTATTCTTCTCCTCAGTCTTCATGAGGGAACCAGGGGGCTTCAGTAACCAAAACTGCAGTATTGATCCTCGTCACACATCATATGAAGCACCTCCATGGTTAACAGAGGACAGAATTAAAATTAGACTTGGGAAACTTAACATTAATAAATCACTGGGACCAGATGGCTTGCATCCGGCTTGGGTCCTTAGGGAACTCAATCGAGTAATTGCCAGACCATTGTTCCTAATTTTTACTGACAGTCTACTGACTGGAATGGTACCAGCTGATTGGAGAAAAGCCAATGTAGCAAAAAATATTTTAAAAAGGGCCCAAAATACATCCTTGGGAATTACAAACCAGTTAGTCTAACATCAATAGTATGCAAGCTCCTGGATGGGATGATAAGGTACTATATACAAGATTTTAGTAATGAGACCGGTATCATTAGCAGTAATCAGCATGGATTCATGAAGAATCATTCTTGCCAAACCAATCTATTAACCTTCTATAAGGAGGTGAATTGCCATCTAGATAAAGGAAGTAGACATGGTTTTTGCGAAAGCATTTGATTTTGCAAAAGTATTTGACACAGTTCACCATAACGTTTACTGTACAAAATAAGGTCCATTGGCATGGACCATAGGGTGAGTACATGGATTGAAAACTGACTACAAGAGCGAGTTCAGAGGGTGGTGATAAATTGGGAGTACTCGGAATGGTCAGGGGTTAGTAGTGGGGTCCCCCCCGGGTTCTGTGCTGGGACCAATCCAATTTAAGTTGTTCATAAATGACCTGGAGGATAGGGTAAACAGTTCAATCTCTGTATTTGTGGAAGATACTAAGCTAAACAGGGCAATAACATCTCAGCAGGATGTGGAAACCATGCAAAAAGATCTGAACAAATTAATGGGTGGGCAACTCCATGGCATGAGATTCAATGTAGAAAAATGTAAAATAATGCATCTGGGTGGCAAAAATATGAATGCAATCTATACACTGGGAGGAGAACGCCTGGGGGAATCTAGGATGGAAAAGGACCTGGGGGGTCCTGGTAGATGATAGGCTCAGCAATGGCCTGCAATGCCAAGCTGCTGCTAACAAAGCAAACAGAATATTGGCATGCATTAAAAAGTGGATTAACTCAAGCGATAAAGTGATAATTTCCCCACTCTACAAGATCCTGCACCTGGAGTATGCAGTCCAGTTCTGGGCACCAGTCCTCAGGAAGAATGTACTGGAAATGGAGCGAGTACAGAGAAGGGCAACAAAGTTAATAAAGGGAATGGAGGATAATAGTTATGAAGAAAGGTTATGAGCACCAAACTTATTCTCTCTGGAGAAGCCACGCTTAAGAGGGATATGATTTCAATTTACAAATACTATACTGGTGACCTCACAATAGAGATAAAACTTTTGCACGGAAGGGAGTTTAATAAAACACGTGGCCACTCATTAAAACACATAGAGGTTTCTTTACTGTAAGAGCGGCAAGGATGTGGACGTCCCTTCCACAGGTGGTGGTTTCAGCGGGGAGCATCGATAGTTTCAAAAAAATTATTAGATAATCAACTAAACAACCACCACATACAGGGATATACAATGTAATACTGACAAGTAATCACACACATAGGTTGGACTTGATGGACTTGTGTCTTTTTTCAACCTCACCTACTATGTAACTGTGTAACTATGTAAATAAATGATCCCCACCCAAAAAAATTGAAAATTATTAAAAAAGTAAAACAACTTCAATAAATCAAAAGAGAAAAAAAAGGAGCTGCAAAGGGGTGGTGCAGAGTCTAGAAAGCAAACTTTCTGCTGATTCTGAAAAAATGAGTTCTATGAAGAGTATACAGCCCACCACTTCACAGTGTAGCACAATAAAGTACAGTATAGCACTGTATAGTAAAGCTCTATTTACAGTTTCCCTACACAGATTTGTCAGCTTTTCCTAATCAGCTCCAACACACACTGGCAAGATGGCTGCTGGGAACCCAACATTTTATAGTGAGGGGACAGACTTGTCCAATCTTTTATGCATTATGGGTTCAGTTGTGAATTTTTGGTCATAAATTTATAGTTTCATAAACCACAAAACACAACGTGATTTCAAACCCAAACCTTATCCCTAATGGTATATTTAACAGACCTAGAAAATAGGCTAGTTTTTTCTTTATACTCTCTGCCTGCGTTATCTCTAAGCCCTTGTACACACAGTCGGAGATTTCGATGGAATGTGTCCGATTGGACCGCTTTATCGGATATTCCGACTGTGTGTGGTCTACATCGGACTGTTTCCGTAGGAGTATCTGACGGACCCAGTTTCCAACTTGTTAGTAAAATTTTCAGACAAAATGCTCCGATCGGACATACTCCGATCATGTGTACAGAATTCCGATCGGACAAAGTGCCACGCATGCTCAGATCAAATTCCTACACCAAAGCTATTGGCTACTAGCATGAACATAGTCCCGCCGTAATGAAATAACGTCATCATGTCGGATTTTCTGACAACTTTGTCCGACTGTGTGTATGCAACAGTTTCGGACAAAATCCGTCGGACAAAATCCAACGGACAGAATCCGAGGGATTTGGTTGTCGGAATCTCCGACCGTGTGTACAAGGGCTAAGATTCTTATTAGCCCTCAGGATTTTTATATTGGACTACAGAATAATTAGTGTCTATGTTAAAAGAAGAGGAGACAGAAAGGGTTTGAGTAGATAACTGGGCAGGGCCAACACCACTCATTTCAAAAAATGTTCTGTGCTGTCACACCCCGATGGATTTTAGATGCTGAGTGCATTTATGACAGGTAAGCAGTTACATTTTGTACTTGTATTTTTTTTAACATCTTTGCGCAGTGTGCATGCAAAATATGCGGCCTCTTGGTGCTCCCTGCATGCTCCCTACACAGTTAACGGCGGCTAACTGAAAGCTTCCGCTGCTTGCGGGAGCTTCTTTATCGATTAAACCAACCATACTGGCTGCCCTGGAGTTGTACGTTTTTGTTTTGTTTTACCTGTATGTATTAAATCGATCAAGAAGCTTGTATTTTGTACTTTGGAGTGCCGCTACCTTTGTCTTTCATTACTATTTAATGAATTTAAGTTCTATGTACATTTTGTGGTTTACATTTTATTTGATTATGTTTCATTCAGCTCTGTACATATTGTGTGCTAACCAAACCATGTTTCCAATTTGATTTTCTTTAGGTTAGGTTCATGTGATGATTAGAGATGACCTTGCGGTTTCGCCCGACGGTCGATCCGTGGCTCGTTCGCAATTCGCCAAACCGGCAGACTTATGGCGCTGTTCGCGGCGGCCATATTCCTTTACATTGTGAAGAACTTTGACCATGCACATCCATCATGGGGTACAGGACAGCCAATTGAGACATTTAAGCACATGGACATACCCCCTACCTTTTAAATAGACCTGATCTGGCGGCCATTTTACATTCTGTCTTTTGTCAGTGTAGGGAAAGGACGCTGTGTGGAGCAGGCACAGTCAGTCTGTAATCACTAGCTATTACTATTATGTCCACAAAAGTCCTTTTAAGGACTGGTATAGGTGTACAGTATATAGGGTTGTAATACACTTATAATATACTTTCTATATTTGAAAGAAAGTATATTATAGTGCACTGTAGTGCTGACCGATTCTGCAGCTGTCTTTTCTCAGTGTAGGGATAGAGTTTGCTGTTTGGAGCAGGGAC